>NC_045168.1:18404357-18411857 GCF_900700415.2 Clupea harengus
CTGGTAATGATGTGTGTTCACAGTCATGCAGAGAGGATCTGGCCTCCTAATGATGCATATTTTAAGGCAAATGGAATATTTATGAAGAGCGGGAACCTCGGTTCAAAGTGCAGATCTTTTTCTCGGTGTGTGAGGACTGAGTAGGGGCTCGTCTCTATAGCAAGGGAGAAAGGGAAAGAGGGGGATTCTGGGATACAGCATATGAGATACAGTTAGACAGCAGAACTGAATGAATACAATTCTAGTGATCTATATAAAGATTTAATTGAGTCCCCATGCAACTATAATGAAGGTCAAGTCAAGGTTAAGTCCTTGGTCTTCGTGTCTGAATATACATGTACTATATGTGTGTAGTGGGGGGAACAACAACATACAATTTGAGGGCTACAGATATTTAAAACGCTATGAAACACCGCATAAAGGAACCATTGAGTACATTCATATTTATAAAGCTGTGATGTGTAGTCAAGTCTACACTTTGTGTTTGGGTGTTATAATTGAATGGCTTCATTCGCCCCAGTGATACAGAGAGGGAGGCAGAGAGAGAGAAATCAGTTCCAGATGGGGTGAAGGGTTCTGTCAGATGCTCCCAAGCATGGCCAACGCTGTCATCGTCTCCGTGCCGATGGCACGTCTCCGCTGCCGACGGTGCTGACACAGTCGGTGGAGCTGCTGCGGTGCCGGCCGGCGCTGCCATCCAGGGAGCATCAGTTTTGGATCACTACTCTCAATCACTGCCGTGGAGAGGCCAGGCGCATCATGTGACAGAGAGGCAATGTCTCTTTGATGCCTGTTCACAAGCACAGCCTCGTCAACAAAGTGCCAACAGCCGCCATCCCGTGCATGGACACACACACACACACACACACACACACACACACACGCACAGACAGACATACAGACACTCATGCATAAAGCCTCAAAGAGTGAGTGGAACACACACACTACATACCCACACAAAGAGATACACACTGTCACTGTGTAAGAAGCCCAGAGGAAGAAGGACAGACATACAGGAGAAAAAAACACACGCACATGTCACCTCACACATACACACACATATCACATCACATACACACACATACACACACACACACACACACACACACACATTATCTCTGCCTCAGCAGTAAATGCATATCACATTGAATCTCATAGCTGACCTCCGTGTCAGCTGCTTTTGATTAATTGGTTGTGGTTTTAATTAAAGAGGCCTGAAAGTCAACCCAAATCAAATAAATTCATAACATAGACACACAGGCGATAATGAAATAAAAACAGTATGGTAAATTATCAAAGTCCCTCTGTGATCTTATCTTCCTGTTTCATTAGGGGAATTGTTTTACCTACAAAGCTCTCTTGTTTCAAACGCCTCTCATATATTAGGGAAACACGAAGAAATGAGAGCAGGTAAAAAAAGGTACAAAAGCAGAGTTTTTTTCCCTCTGGTTATATAATGACATTTAATGCCTAATCAAATCTGTTGTAGAACTGATCGCATTGAGAATTTGTCTAATATTTCCCTAGAACACACAGTCTCCACAGTGTCCACAGTGTCTCCAGTCAACTGTCTGCTGCTCAGCTGTTGTGGACAGCGCCCTCTAGAGTGTCTAAGCATAAACACTGCGACACGGTCTGTCTCGCACAAACACACACACACACACACACACACACACACACCTCAACACATCTTCTGCAGCAAGGACCTTGATCAAATGGCAAAACCTTGACAGCGTGCATTTGATCTGTTCATCAAACACCATCATCCCTGAGGGCTTCGTGCTGGAGGTAAACACTAAAAGAGATGGAGCCATTTCCCTCCTGGAACCTGCTCCGTTTATTTCACTTCATCACCCCCATCTTCTCTCAGCAGCTGCCTCCTTGTGTGAGAGGTTTTGCCATGGGGGAAAAGGTTATCATATTCTATGCAAACTCATCAGTTTGTGCCCTGATGGGCTATTGGAAGGCTCAGGGTAAGAGGCATAATGAGTTTAGTCATATGCATTAATGTCTGAAATGAAGGTGTCGTAAATCTCTGCATGTCCATAAAAGCGGACCCTCCCCAAAGTACATCCAGGAGCTTTACCTACTTCCCTCTCAAACAGAAGCTGGCGTTGGTCTGTGGTGCCTGTTAAAAACATGGCAGATAAGTTGAGGCACACAGGGGAAAGTTTTACTAAAAAGTCCCTATTCGAGGAGCTGAAATAATGAGTTCCATTTCGGGAATGGACATCCCCTCAATTGAGCTGTGGTTGTAAGAGACAGAAAAGAAAGAAAGGAAAAGCAGGTCGTCTGAGGACACACTGATGCGGAGCGAAACTGGAAACTCAGGCTCACGTCAGTGCTACATTCCCTCGTTCCCAGACCACGGAAAAAAAGGCATGGACCACATTTACAGCCCGGTGACAATCCACTAGCTCAGGCCAGGTCCAGGTCCAGCTTTCAAATTAGACCACATACAACTCAGACCAGGAGGAAACAGTCCAACATCACTATACATGCTTGTTTCCCCCTTGCTAAATGTGTCCATTTAGCAAGGGGGAAATATATTGGAGAAAAAGGAGTCAAAACTGGTCACTTGTCTGAAAATAAGATCAAGATTAATTACAGTATCTGTTTTCTATTGGTGATGTCTAAGAGAGGGAGAGAGAAAGAGCACAGCCTAACTAGATCCAAGATGCATACGTGAAATGAGATTTCCTGTTCCAGCCTGGCTTACTGTATACATTAAGTACATTAACACCAATCCCATCTCTAAACCTTCCTGAAGCCCTACTCCCCAATCTGCTGGGAGGATTCTGATGTGCATTAGAGACAGTGAGAAATGGCCTGTCTGAAATATAATACTGCACTTCAGTCAGAAGAGACGGAGATGGATTGTGGGGGGTTGAGGGTGGGAGGGATGTGGCATGTAGACATTTCAAGGAAGTTTTGAAAGTGCTTCAGTGTTACAAGTAGCACTTCCGAGAGTAATGGGGTTTGATTGTTAGAGCTCTTTTAGAGATCTCTCTGTAGCCCGAAATAATGAACAAACAAGTTCTGCTAAAATCAGTTTCATTGTGAAAAAAACACAGATTTGCCTATTTCTACTGAATGTCATTTTGTGCTCATTAGGAACGAACAAAGTGATTCATACTCGATGTGCTCCATATGCAAGCCAAGGCCAACAGTGTGTATGTCATCCACTAAATCCCAAGACAGCTGTAAGTGCTCTGACAAAATAAGATTCATTGGTTTATTCAGGGCCATACCCCCCCCCCCGAAATGGATTCTACAAGTTTCAGTGAATCAGAGAAACCTCTGCCTCTAAAAGGGGCCAAAGGAATGTATGGATTCTGTTTGAATTATGAAAGGATTCGAGGAGTCTGAAAGAATGTAGGACAAAGGAGGGTGGTTCCCTGCTCCATTATTACTATAACAAAAGAGAGGTGAGAAGTAGTCACAAGGTCATAATCCTCCTGAATACAGTCAAATGATAAGGTGTACCTTTGAAAATGCCAGCAATTCCACCCAGCCTGTTCCAACAGCAGAGTGCCTAGTCAAGACAGAATACACAATGAGCGCTTTACAGGTCCCCATTCAAATGTGGACTTAACATTATCTTTGCCCTTGCTCTGGAAATTGTTCAGCATTCAATGGGCTGTTACAGTGAAAGCCTATGAAAGTGTTTGGAAAAGCATCAGTCCCAAGCAAGTCACAAGGCCATGTTGTGCTAATAGCATGACATTTAGCACATCAAGGCTAAGACTGCTTCTGGGTTCTTAAGTGACTGGTGGCAAAAGTCCAACAGCAACAGGCATTCTGTTTAAAGTCTCAACACATGTAATGGATCGGGTAGGCTTTGAAATGGATATGAAAGTAAGGTGGAGATCTGACGCAGTAAAACCACAAGAGCAACATACATGCACACACATGGACAGATTAAGAAACCACGGGCCCCTGGGCCTGGACATGTTAAAGCCCCCCCCCTTCGCGAAGAAAAAATTTGGGCATTCGCAAAACACGCACGCACACACAAACACCATTAGGCGTATATATATTTTTTTTTACCAACAATGTGTTGGATTTAACGGTCGAATTAGATACTTTGGCTATTGTATTGGGAAAGTAAACAGGTCAAAGTTTACTCCGTAACATCCACCTTCGGTGCACTGCCCTGCTATTGTTTCTGACATTACATGTGACAGGGCAACAGCCGAGTGATTATTTTCCAAATTGAAACTGATTAAGACCTACCTGAGCAGCATGGGGCAGGAGAGGCTGAATGGGCTGGCTATTCTGTCCATTGAAAGAGCAAATCGTGCATCACCACTTCTATGTTTGAAAGGCGTCGTTCGGCAAGTGTACTATGCATGTGTGTACTTGTAGGTCTTGACGTTCAGATTCTGCGCCTAAACTAGCTATATCGTATCGTCTCGTCACATGATCAAATAGAGACTTGACATTGGCGAACAAGATACATATTACCCAGCAATCATCATTGCATATCTGTATATGACAAAAATAACAAATTAAATAAGAAATTATTCATTTAATTGAATCAGCTTTTTAATAGTTTCTATAGTGTATGTACGATAAGCATATAATTGTTTTATAGATTGTTACTGACAATTTCCCCCTAAAAATTATGAATACCATTACAGAGACAGGTTTGCCATTTTGAGGGAATATATAGCATAAGGTATCACCACTAGTGCACAATATATTATCCTTCATCACTGTCGTATTAACCTAACGACACTTTGACATCCCTATGTTCGATAAAACACCTATGAACCTTCCGCGCTGGCTGCATTGTATAGTTACGCCACTGGCGCTGCACTTTTTGTAACACAGCACAGGTACACTCAATTAAAGCCATTAGCAAATGAACAAAATATGCCTTTTTCAACCACAAATAAGAGATACATAACAGCGACTTCACGCAGAGGCTCTGGCTTAGGGGCCCCTTGAGCTCATGGGCCCCCTGAGCTCATGGGCCCCTGGGCCTGGGCCCGGTAGGCCCGTTCGTTAATCCATCCCTGTGCACACATGAGCACAAGCACATGCACTCTGCAACATAAACACTCTTCCCCTTAAGAGGTTTACATCCCACAGAAGATATTAAAGATTTTTCTTGCTGTGTTGTGGCAACAATTCCAGAAGTATTCTCTCTCTCTCTCTCTCTCTCTCTCTCTCTCTTCCTGTGATGTGTTACAGGACCATAAGGTAGAGTAGGAGTCTTCCACTCTCTCTCTCTCTCTCTCTCTCTCTCTCTCTCTCTCTCTCTCTCTCTCTTCCTGTGATGTGTTACAGGACCATAAGGTAGAGTAGGAGTCTTCCCCTTCCCCTTCTGGTCCACATCCCCCTTCATGTCCCTAGAGGCGAGCTCCAGATGTTTGTGGGCCAGCTGGCCCTCGTAACTGTGGTAACCCTTCCCTGCAGTTGCAGGCTCTGGGGGATGAGGGACACAGGGCCAGTGGAGGGGGAGGGGGAGGTGGGAGTGGGTTTCAGGAGTGGAGGGATTTCCCACTCTGCAAGCTCTGGCCCTGGCTGGCCTGGTGCGGATCCCCATCTCCTCCCCGGAGGTGTCCTGAGCAGGGGGGTGTGGGAGCCCAGACAGCTGCACCGGGGGAGGCTGGAGGAGGGCTTGTTGGCTTAGACTCCAAATACTTCATTCCATATGAGAGTGGACTCACTCCCACACTCGCTCAGTCTTCTTCATGCTTTCAGTAGTGCAATAGAAAAGAAAGAAAAGAAAAACATTCTTTTATAGAACGACAGCATGTATGTAAATACACCAAGAATAAGAAATCTAATATTGAGTTCTTTCACTTTATGGGCATAAGAAACATGATTAACAAGCTAATGGCCCATACAAGATGCATGTTGCCATCTTACATAACATAGCATGCCTCAAATGTACCACATAATCCCCATGAGAAAACCTTTAACCTGACCTTTAAGAGAACTTCACAACACACCCGCTTCTCATTCACTGACTGACATTTCTGGATTCCATGCCTTCAACTAAGTACCACATGGTACTGTGCAGGGGCAAGGGAAATGCAGCATCTTTCCAGAGGTTAGTGTCAGAATGAAAACCCCCATGCACACGCACACACACACACACACACACACACACACACACACACACACACACACACACACACACACACACACACACACACACACACACACACACACACACACACACACACAGACTATTGACAATAAATGTCACAGCCATTCCCATCCACATCTGGGCCCCAGCACAAGATCTATTGTGTTCACAAATAATTAGAGAGGCTCAGATGATCTACAACATAAGAAACTATTCAGAAAGACATACTGATTTTATTCCTAGCATTTTGTTATTTGAAGTGCTCAACTCCACAAGACCATACATAGCTTCTCCAATTGCACATGCCGACAGATGAATGTTCCCCTGGTGGGGCACAGATATGTCTCCTCCCTGCCATAAGTCAACCATACCCATGGGCCTCGAGACATGGTACCATCTGGAGGCTGAATGCAACATCATATATTTTTATATTGTGGATATAGAAGTCCTTCCCCCCGCTCATAACCTCTTTTGTGATATTACACTCCAAGGGGATTCCCCTCATCCACCCCCTGCTCTCTCATTCACTCCCCCGTAGCCTTCCTCCATGTACAGACAGCTTTTTACACCCTCAGTGGTGGTTTTAATTGGAAGCTGTCTCAGAGGCTGTGCTGAATGTGTCCCCATAGACCCTGCTTCTTTACCCTTCAATGAGCCATCATGTTTATTAGCCTTATTGACATTTCCTGGCAAGCTAACAAAAGTGAGGCTTTGAAAATGGCAATGCAATGTGAACCCCGATGAACATATATCAAAAGATAAGGAATGAGGAGGGGGGAAAAAACACAAAATTAGAGTAAGGCCCATAAGTAAGTGTTATTTACTGTACATGACTAATAGCCCATAAGTAAGTGTTATTTACCGTATATGACTAATAGCTGGTGCTGGCTGCAGCTCTGATCTATGTGTCATCTGACCTCACGCTGCTTGGAGGGGGTCAATGACATCATGTTCATTCTGTCTGCTCTCTTGTTCTACCTTTCCCAGCAGTGAGGTGGTCACGTATCGGGCTCAACAAGCCTGGGCTGAATCAGCCAGCCGGCCAGGAAGAGCTCTCTGATCCTGGCAGTGTCACCGTGTCACCGTGTCCCACCCCGATGAGTCAGGGCTCCCCGGAGGGGGCGAGAAGGGAGAGAGATGGGGGGAGGGGCACGCGAGAGGGACTGAGCAAATGAACAGGGGGCTTATTAGTGTGTGCTCATGATATTACTCTCTGCTGTGACTTAGTATGTCACAAATGAACAAGGGGCTTATTAATGTATGCTCATGATATTACTCTCTGCTGTGACTCTGGAGTCAGTAGCAGTAATAATGTATGTCGGTACATTCCCCAGTCACAGGGTTTAATCCTTAACTATGTTGTTATTGTTGTCGTTTTTATTTATTTATTTTCCGGA
>NC_045168.1:18414357-18556857 GCF_900700415.2 Clupea harengus
TCAACACAGAGAGGAAATGGAAGCTGACCCAGATAGAAGCTGCGTCTGGCTCATAGGTGTGTGCAAGGTCAGGGCCAGATGATGTCTGGGGACGCTGTAATGATGCTCTCCACAGATAGTTCTCCCAGGTAATCTGTTTAAATGCCAAAGACATCATAGACCAGCACAACAGGTGCAGGTGCAGGGACATTACTGAACTGTGGCTTCTCTCCGAGGGCTCTCTTGGCTCCTGCAGCCAGACATGTGTCTGGAGAAGCACACCCTGGCTCAGACTCATTCACAAAACACACTGCCAGGAAAGTCCCCAACCCTGTGAAGCAAGCTGCATGTGGAAAGGAGCAGCCAGCAATGATGCACTCTGCCGAAGAGCTAAAATTATACAAGGTTCCCGGTTTTCTATTTGTGTCCTGCGGTGAGCGCAGGATCCAGCCCATGACGCGGCCAGGTGAGCACTAAACCAGCAGGACCTCTGGCCGTAAATCACCCAGCCCTGGCTCTTGCCTGTCAGGCGCTCCTGAGGATCCGCTCCTGAGGATCCGCTCCTGAGCAGCGCACCGCGTCACATGACCAGAGGTGCGCAGGCATCTGCAGCCAGACGGCAGGGATGTAAATGGGCTCACTTAAATCGTCCGCGTAAATGGATTTGCGGAGGCCGTGAAGCGGGGCGAAGACGGCTGAATGGAGAACAACGAGCGGTGGGACAGCGGCGGCATATGTCGGTGGCAGATTTATGTTTTGGGGTTTGGGAGTGTTGGCTCAGCGCCCCTGACCTGTCAGCCGGCTGCTTATGGCAGCTGATGGAGTGTCTGTGGGGCGTGCCAGTCACAGGGTGGCATGGTGGAGGGGTGGCATGGTGGAGGGGTGGGGGGGCGGGGGGATATGGACTGGAGTAGAAGCTGGTGAGGGAGGAGTATAAAATCTGCCAGCGTCTTGGCTTGGGCATGAGGCCCTGATGGGAAAGAGCCACTGGCAGAGCTTGGATGCGTCTCATGAACTCCCTCTACCGTCTCCTCGCATGTTGAGTACGGGTTAGCACCCAGGAGAGGAGAAACATAATACATCACATCCAGAAGGATTTAGTGAGCCAGCGGAGAAAAAGACACAGTGTTTCCAGGAGCAATTCACATTTCACATTAAAATGCCACACTAATGGAATTATGTTCATTTGAAAACCTCAGTGCAGCCAAAGAAAATACAATGGCATGACTGAAATGGTCCAATTTCCTTGTGGAACTGAGGGCTGTAATTGATCTAAACGGTACAGTGCAATGCTAACATATTCCTCCTCATGTTTACATCAAGGACCTCCCTTTGAAGTGTGCCAACAAATGATTCCCAGCAGAAGTGAAGGGCACGTCCTTCATCGGGAGCTCAGCCCGGCTGGCAGTATGGCCCTGCCCCAGCTCGATGGCAGAGAAAAGCAGAAGTCCCCTGATTAGATCTGAATGCTGTGTGAAAACAGTGGCCCCGTCCAGTAGCAACAGATTGACATTGACAGCTGCCAATACAATACGAGACGTCTCCGTCATCTCTGAGATGGGAGTGAGCAGGACCGTGCGCCACCCTGCTGAGGGGTGAGAATCTCAAGGCCGTCCACGCTGGAGCACCGGAGCGCCGCGGCCCGGGAGCAGTATTCATGAGGCCTCTGCCATCCTGCTCCTCCGGCGCAGCCATGAAGCCATATTAAAAGTCCTGATGTAAATACTGTAAGTCAGGAGGATGGTATCATTCATCAACATGGGCGTATTGCCTCCCGCACCGCAGATAACACGCGACCTTACAGTTTAACCCTCCGAGACAGGAGGAAAGAGTTTTACATCACAATCTGCCCATCTCTCCTGACCTGACAGGTCTCCAGGGGGAGGGATGGCTTAACTGAATCTGGGAGGTGTGAGGGGGGCCGTGGAGATGGCCCTCTCTTGGAGGCCCATGCGTTACCAGTTCTGATCCCAGGTGTATCATAAGGCTTAAAACGGCCATTTTAACATTCCACCCAGCACTCTGCCGAGGACAAACGCGCTTCATGGCTGACTGATTATGGAGTCGAGACGCACATTCTCATTCATTTATGCATCTCAGCGTGCAGTGCTGCCACCACTCTGGGCTCACAAGAGAGAGAGAGAGAGAGAGAGAGAGAGAGAGAGAGAGAAAGAGAGAGCGAGAGAAAGAGGGAGAGGGAGAGGGAGAGAGAGAGGGGGAGGGAGAGAGAGAGAGAGAGAGAGAGAGAGAGAGAGAGAGAAGAAAGGCCACAATTAAAGAATGCAGCAGATAACCTTACAAAACATCCATGCTGATCCCACACACTCATCCAATTCACTGTCCTACTGCATAGCTTTCAATTTCCACTTCCTGTGCTTGCAAAAGGAGGAGGAAACCATCTCCTAAACCACTCTATCAGTGATGCTCACGTTGAAAATGCACAGTCATGTGCAGAAACCTAAAACCAAAGCATCAATAATAACAACATGTGATGTGATTTAGAAGCATCTAGAAGAGATGAGTAATGGTGGATAAACTGTTGATATGTTCTGCCAGCCCCTCTGTGTAGGAGAGCCCACACATGAAGCACCAGGAGACTCTAAAACCCTAACCACAGTCCAAATCAAAGCAACCTCAATATACTGGAGCAATACAATCTGTACTTTGGAGGTCAGAAGTTAATGAAATTCCCCCTGTTCAGTTAAACAGTCATTTACGTAAGAAACCAGGGCCCTTAGGAGCCCCCCATAAATCATCCTAATTTAATAAATGCAAGACTAATGATGAGACATCTGCCGAGGACATTCACTCACATAGCTGCTTTAATAGTTACAGTGTAAAACAGGAAGATGCCTGCTCTCATTTGGACCACAATGCATCACAGATAAGTGGCCTGGACAATGCAACAGGAAGAGACCGAGATGATCTGTTCCCTCTTCAAAAATTACACACTCAATCCATAGTTTCAGACTGTGAATAGGTTGTTATTATTTGCACATTGTGAGCTGAAAAAAACATCAAGAGAGAAAAAGAAACGCTTCCTAGGCTAAATCTTTATTTTAAAAGCGTTGAGGCTTATGGAGAAGTCAGTTGTAACCACTGCTTGCAGTTTCATGGAATAACAGCTCAGATGTGCTGAATTGTGTTTGCACAGTGGCCAGCATTCCCCTGTCATTATGTGGGGAGGGTGATGCTGCATCAAATTAACACGCGATTCCAAACAGAGAGGTTTCAGGTTTTACGGGCAGCCCTGGTACTTTATGAACGAGCTCTTACCAAGTGTGAGGGAAAATACAGACAACGCGTTTATAAATCTCCCAGGGACACCAGAGAGACAGACTGTTGAAACACCAGCTCAGATTTTCCGTATCCAGGCACTAGTCTAATTGGTTAGCGTTCTCTGGCTCTTTAATGGCTTGAGCTTAATGTGAAGGGTTCCCACATATGAGTTATTGTGTATAACACCTTCTAAAAGGACCATGTGACCAATATGAAGGGTTCCCACATATGAGTTATTGTGTATAACACCTTCTGAAAGGACCATGTGACCATATGATGATGCTCCTCAGTAAAGGCAGTCATGGACATCATTACCTGATGATATGTGAGTGTGTGTGTGTGCCCATCCTCCTTCTATATCAATTATAGTACATATTTAAATGCTTTATTACATGGATATCATAGTAGTCCTCACAAAGCCAGAAATGACCCATTTTTCATCAAAGATAGCACCAACATATAGAATCAAATGTAAAAAAAAAATACTTTTTAAAATAAATTCACTCAATTTCTACAAGCCTGGAAACACGACCCTGCATTTCGTATCTATGATCTACCTACCAAAGCACATGCTTACTTACACCGAAAGCGTTGCTTATGAAACAGGCTTTATAATGGTCATACATTATTTAACAGTGCCCCCTAGTGGCAAGTCTCTTACTAGTTCAGCCATTCTGACTCACAGAGACTGGTATGTGAGCCCTTTTCCAAATGTTCATGTCAAACTGGGCCGAATCAACATGTCATATTTGACAAATATGTCACATTTAAGCTTTAAACGCATGGAATCCATCCTCAGTGTAGAATGAGTAAAATAACAGGATCATGTTGGACATGACACATGAAACAGGGCCACTGAGGCTGGACCACCAGCAGCTTCAAATGCCACAAAATGATAAAGTCACTGAAAACTGAGTTGCCATGACCTATGAAAATGCCCGTTCCTTTTGTGACATTTCCTAGCAATTCACTCTGATATGCAAATGTTAACCAGCAAATCAGATTTTAATAAATGTCACTTAAGATTCGATGAGAAATGGGACCGACATTTTACCTTCTCTTTTTTCCTCCATAATCCAACTCAAAGGAACATAAAAGACATGAGAATTGCCTAGATCCAGTTGAGAAGAGAGAGCTATTCAAATAGGATGTTTTCATCATGCAAATTCACACATTAAAGAGTGCCAATGAAGAGGCTGCCGCGGCTGTGGTCCCTTCTCCTCCTTTTCAACAGCATCATATGAAATGAAAGTCTGCTGTTCTTATGGCAATACGACACGGATATATTCAGAGACTTCTTCCAATTCAGTCACCAAAGCATAGTTAAATATTATGTTATTTTACTATATTTTTATATCTCACAAAAAATGCCACCATATTGTCATCATGTGCTAATTCTACTTGATTTTATAATCCTGCACAGGTAGTGTAGATGGCAGATGGTCACATCTCAGTAGTTCTAAAGGCTCTTTGGTTCTAAAGGCATGGCTCAATGATGTGTGAGTTGTCTTGATTTTATCTCAATTTGCAGATGCAACCTAAACCACAGCCACAGACGAGAGAGTTTTTAAATCATGTCAGTCAAAATGACACATGTTTGAACTAGAAGAGACATCTTCACTCTGAAGTGACAGATGAGATTTCACCCGAGTACAAGTCATTTGTCATTTGGAGCCCAGTCTGACACGTGCTCATCAAATATAGGCCTAATGAAATATTTACTAGGTCTTCAATGGAATTATATGTCTGAGTTTTGTGAAATAAGCATTTCTTTGTGCCTGTTACTGCTGATCTTCATATTTTGATGGGTTTGATTTCATGCAGGATCACAATTATATTCAATCACTCTCAGGGAAGTTATTAAGAAGGGATTGTTTTTCACAACTGAATGCAACATAATAATAATATCACTGATATAATTGGCATTCTATTGATTTCAGTGATTTTCTTTCCGTGTTATCATTAATGAACAAATAGTAAATGAAAAATAGATAGGAAATAAAAGGGTTTAATAGAAATACAGTTTAATAGAAATAATTAAAGACTTAATACAAAGGCATAAAAATAAGATAATCAGACAAATATTTAGTAGTAAATGGCTTCGGAAAGTGGAAAGTCAAATTCAATGATTGGACATTGTTTGGTTAAAATCGGTGGTAGACAATGCTTGGTTTTAAAGAGCTCTTTTATATTATTTTATTTTATAATCTTTCTGGCAGAGATAAGTCAGAAACTAACAGTTTGAGAGAGGCCCAGAATATTGCAGTATATGGACAGTTTACAATATATGATGAAAAGTACTCACAGAAGCCGTGTTAAACTGTAGTTTTAGATAGTTGTATTGTACCTGTAAACTGATATGTAATGTGCAATGTAAATGGCCTCTGTCATTAATACTTCCATATTATATGCACTGTTATATCCTATGCTGTTGATAAAAGCATTTATAAAAAAAGCATGATAAAAGCATAAACTATAAATGTATTCATTCTGATAAAGTTTCATCAAACCCAAAAGTTCCCCTTGAATCAGCCAACATTGTGTTTTTATGGATCATCCTTGCATAGAGATTTGTTAGGGGAGAATCTATGTTTAACCGCCACATGTGCTCTGTCACGACATTTGGACCTGACCTAGGAATATATAGAATATATAGAACATATAGAATATATAGAATACATAGAATATATAGCACACAAAGGCCTTTGAGCTCCCCCTACTGGCAGGCTTTCAAAAACACAGGAAAGAACAATAACAATCATTCAAGTTAGGAGTTAATGTCTCTTCTATGGGCTACACACATTTTTCAAAAAGCCTTTCTGTTTCAACTATGGACATTTCATGGTTGTCTTTTTCTTTTATCATTTGTTTCTTAAAAGTTACATAAAAGGTATATATGTAAATACATAACCAGAGCCTTAAACCTACCACTGTAAATTTGTAGAAACAGTGCAAGAAAATCAAGAATTTTCAGATCATTTTCAGATCATTTTCAATTGTCTCGCACACGCAGACTGGAGAACAGTTTCTTCCCGAGGGCCATCAGGCTGCTAAATGGACATTGACACACTATTGACACTTTTGCACTCGTCACTTACATACACTGTCACTTTCAAATTACTGCTTGTACTTACACTTACATACTGTCTCTTACACTACAAATACATATTAGAATTATTGCACTACCTGCTACTCCCATTTGTCTGTAGGGTAGTATAGGTTTAATAGGTTAGTATAGTTTATTACATGTTACTATATGTGTATTATATGTTATATGTATATATGTTAGTATTATATGTATAGGTTGTTATATGTTTTAGCATATTGTATTGTATATTTATCTTGTATATTTAGTAAGGTTATTATATGTTATTACATGTAAATTATGTTCAGAGTGCTTGTACAGTGTGTATGTCATGTTATGTTATGTTATATTATGTTTGCTATGTCATGCTATGGTAGGTTGTTGTGCGGTGCCTTGTCCTAAGAATTTCAGTGCCCAGTCTGACCCTGTGTCATTCTCTGCATCTGACAATAAAAGACTTGTAACTTGTAACTTGTAAAAATATGTGAAAATATTGTCTTTGTGTTGCAGCTGTTGCTAGTCTATACAATGCACATACCAACATATCTTTGAAGCGGCTATTACGGCCGTGTTAATAGTACACCCATAAACTGCCTAATCCATTCATCAATGCCATATTTAAGGAGTCCTCAAATTCCCATTGAATGTGAAATAAAAATGGCTGGATAAGGCTTCTATTCCCCCACATAGGGTGCATGTCTCAGAGATTTCCAGTAGATGGCAGCAAATACTTAAGATGGAAAGAATGTCATTACTACATCCCCAACTGGTAGCTGGTTTCTTAAAATTTCTTTTAAAATGTCTTCTATTGATTTCAGTTATTTAGATTTTTTTCAATGGTGGCAATCTCTGAAAGCAACAGTGGGCTCCGGATATTTAGTGGTGATATAATAGCATTCAGAATGATATGAACGAGGGCCCCATTTAAATCCCTTGAGATGTAAGGTTTTATTGATAACTATACCCTAACTGATGACATCTCATGTAACCACTGCTCCACCTCACCAAAGCACCAATAAGTAACTGAGGGGAGGACATGCGCTGATGAGTTCAGGCGTCCACTCAAGACCCCCCTCTCCAGCGGGGCCCTTTGAGGGGCCCTGCTCTCCTGAAGGGACCGCCCTCTACAGAGGGGCCCTTTGAGGGGCCCTGCTCTCCTGAAGGGCCCCCTGCTCTCCTGAAGGGCTCCCGCTTGGCTGGGCCTGAGTCACGCCTCCCACTGCCCACCATTCAAACTCATCATTCTTGGTCTTCTTTGGTTGAGCGTCCATACATCCTGTCCAACTGGTCTGCTACAATTGTGTGTGTGTGTGTGTGTTTGTGTGGGAGAGAGAGAGAGTGTGTGTGTATGTGTGTCAGAGAGAGTGTGTGTGTGTGTAAGAGAGAGAGAGAGAGTGTGTGTGTGTCTGTGTGAGAGAGTGTGTGTGTGTGTGAGAGAGAGAGAGTGTGTGTGTGTGTGTGTGTGTGTGTGTGTGTGTGTGTGTGTGTGTGTGTGTGTGTGTGTGTGTGAGAGAGTGTGTGTGTGTGTGAGAGTGTGTGTGTGCACGCATGCGTGTAAGGGAGACTTGCCATTGTTAAACATTGCTTGATCATTCAAGTGACCTGCTTGTCAGCAGGTTGTCAGTGGAATTTGTGAATATGTGCATGTGGGTGTGTAGGTGTGTCCCTGGCGGTGAGTGAGTGTGCCTGTGTGTGCATGCCTTTAAAGGAGAGGCAGAATGAGAGAGAGAGAGAGAGAGAGAGAGAGAGAGAGAGAGAGCGAGCGAGCGAGAGAGAGAGAGAGAGAGAGAGAGAGAGAGAGAGAGATAACTGTCTTCTGTGAGAGAAGCAGATGTGATGTATAGCTCTAGCAGAGAAGGCCTGGATAGGTCTGCCCAGGTTCTTAGACATGCTGTGCTTGGGTCAGAGGCAGTTTCAGAGGCAGAGCGTCATCTAAGAAGGCTGTGAAGTCTGTTTTTAAGACTGTCACAGTGCTCATCTGATAAATGCCTTTAGAAAAGAAAACATAGCACCCAGCTCAACTGCTTTTTCAAATGAAGTCTTTCTTAGTTTGAGTGTATTTCTAAACTTTTCTAAACTTCAGTCTTTGTTATCTGCCATAACAAATTAATAGATAAATAACCAATGTCTCATTCTGTGCTCAAATAATTAGAATCTCTGCAGAAGCACACAAGCTCCTCAGTACAAACACCTGCAGCACATACTGTCTGAGGTCGATACCGAGACCAAGTGGAACTTTGTTTTCCTAATCAAGCAAGTTCAGTCCCACTCTGATTAGCACACGAGCCTGTCTAAATCCTGTTTATATAAGGGTCTCCGTGCTTTTGTTGGACTGTAAAACAACCCTTCTGCGGTTTATGAGGTCATGCTGTTTATAAACGCTGGACTGGTTTCTTCTGTTTACTACATCCAGTTTGTGGGTTTGGAATTATTGCTGATATTTCATTTCTGAGTTTATTGGCAGGAGCACACCCACAGGGAGATGATGAGGAGGAGGGTGAGCAGGAGCACAACCACAGGGAGATGATGAGGAGGAGGGTAGGCAGGGCAGGGTCTTCAGAGTAAATGTCTTATTTGACCTTTTATTGTGTTCCGTACATCTTAGCTCTTATACCATATACATTATTGTACATGTTACAGAATATGCTATAGACTATATTCTTTATTAGATACTTGTTAAATGACACTTCTTTTCAGCTTCAGACATGCAGTGGTCCAGATTTTCCCAATGAATAGCACTTCCCCAAACCCCTTCCCTACAGTTCTGGTGTGTACCCCAAATAGGCCGTGCCTAGTCACCCTTGACATTCAGGGAGACAGAATAGCCTTAATCCTGTCAACAGGAAGGAATGAGACACAATTGGTTCTAACTCAAGTGGCACAAGTTAGACCGTCTTTATTCCCTGTGAGATATGTTCCCAGATACCAGCTGATGCTAACTGGATCTTGCCCTCGTCTGATATGGATCCAACACCAGACCATGGCTAGACCGGTCATTAGGATCAGCTGCTGTATGGAGAACTCAGCTTTGAGCCTGGTTCTGGGCAAAATGGATGCATTGCGAATACTCAAGTGTGCTCAAGAGGAAATGGAAGAACATCGTCGCCTCTAAAGAGGACTCAAAATAGAAGCAATCCACTCAGAGAGTTTAGTGATATAAATTTCGTAATGCAATAGGATTTAAAATAAATTATTTTGCTGGCTTCTGAACCTTATACGATTTACATAATTATAAAATGTATAACTTATTTCAATTATTAAATTAAATTATAAAGTAATTTTTTTACTCTGTTTCTTCGGACATGACATGTTGGCAATGTCTCAACAGCAGTCTAGGCTTCAACCTGCACACAACACACAGAACTGGCCCTTCAAACTGCACACAACACACAGGACTGGCCCTTCAAGCTGCACACAACACACAGGACTGGCCCTTCAAACTGCACACACACACAGGACTGGCCCTTCAAACTGCACACACACACAGGACTGGCCCTTCAAACTGCACACAACACACAGGACTGGCCCTTCAAGCTGCACACAACACACAGGACTGGCCCTTCAAACTATACTCACAGAACACACAGGACTGACCCTTCAAACTGCACACACACACAGGACTGGCCCTTCAAACTGCACACACACACAGGACTGACCCTTCAAACTGCACATATCCGTCATTCTGACATGGGGCTGAAATCCCCCCCCCCCCCCTTAAATCACTCAGGACTCTGCAACAAAACTGTCTCTTGCACTTTTATCACCTACGTTTACCATAACCACTTACTGTTATACCTGCACTGGGAATGTAACAAATACATCTTACAGGATGTCTTTTTGCTGCCATTACTAAATTGCCTTTTTTGCACTACCATAACCTCACTATAACTATAATATAACTTATACTACACTAATACTACTATACTATACTATAACTTATGCTGCTGCTGCTGTACGTGTATCTGTATGTTTTTTATATCTATATGTATATCTATATGTATCTAAATGTCTTGTCTTATCTGTTGTTGTGCCTGTGCACTTTATATGTTTCACCGTGGGAGAGTGGGAAACGTTTTTATCGATTCCTTGTATGTCTGACATGCAGGAAATTGACAATAAAGCTACTTTGACTTTGACTTTGAAAACATACACACAGGACTGACCCTTCAAACTGCACACACACACAGGACTGACCCTTCAAACTGCACACAACACACAGGACTGACCCTTCAAACTGCACACACACACAGGACTGGCCATTCAAACTATACTCACAGAACACACAGGACTCTTGATCATTGTGTGATTATCCAAGTTAGATGTGGACAGCTAAACGGGTGATGATCGTCATTCGTAACTAGCAGTCATCATCGCTGTTTAGCTGTGCGCATACAAGCGATGTTTAATAAGTGTCTAAGACTTACATGTTGACCAGAAAAGCTCTAGCTAAACAACCTTCGTAAATTTGACTCTGTGTTTTTGTTTTTACAGCGCTGTGTGCACTTACCGTAAGTGTGTGTATGCTCGCACACAGCTGGAGATTTGGCCGTGTGGTAGGCGAGGTCAGTACGCGCATGCAGAGTAGGACGTCTCTCCGTCCCTCATGTGCAGTAAATAGCCCTCACGCCAGGGAGGAGAGGCTTTCTCACTGCCAAACCACTGTCCCTGGACACACACACACACACACACACACACACACACACACACACACACACACAACACTAATCTCTACTTACAAATGGGAGCAAACCTCACTCCAATTACACACTGCCCTGGTCACCTGCAAGGCCCTGTCCTTAAAGATGCATGCGCGCGCACACGCACACACACACACACACACACACACACACACACACACACACACACACACACACACACACACACACACACACACACACACACACACACACACTCGCAGGAAGCCCAAGGCAAGCTGGTAATAGGCTCTCAGTCATTGCCAGTCAGCAGGCTTGTCAGAGCAGGTAATGGCCAGGTGTCATATAGACAGGATGGCTGTCTGTCTGTCTGTCTGTCTGTCAGGTGGAGGCGTCTAGCTGCTAGACCTTGGACTTTACAAATACTAACACACATGAATAAGGTACAATGTCTTTCTTATGAGAAAGGTAGTGCACCAAAAGTACTGGGAGTTTTTTTATGTTGCCACTTTTTAAAAGATGAAATGTTGATAAATAAATGAATGAATAAACAAAGGTTTATATGTTGGATCTTTTTGGTTAATGCTTTATTTATTCAATGGAAAGCCAGAGCTAGCCTAACAAACAATGAACAAATGTCATCTATGAGACTTGAGAGTGATTCTGATGACATATCAATTAGATATGAACGTTCTTGTTCCTTATGTACTCGGTAATAGTGAGAGGATATCTCTCTCTTTCTGCCTCTCCCTCGTTCTCTCGCCCTCTCCTCTCCCTCTCTTCTCTCCTCACTAGGAGTTCTGGCTTCTGGCAGCTTCCCCCAGCAGTTCACAGCACTGACAGTCGCTATTACCGAGCTCATTAGTGTGGCTCTGGGTGGCAGTGGCAGTGGTGGGGCCACAGACACCAGCAGACGCCCCGGCTGTCAAGACCCGAGAGCGAGGGTGGAGGGTGGAGGGTGGTGGAGGTTGCCTCGCTTCTACCCCTCCACCACTTAATCATGTCACCCGAGGTCTAGAACCCCAAGCTTTTTTTCTGCAGGCTAATGAAAGGACAGCCTGGTGATTTAACGCATGCTGTAGCTGCAGAATGGACCCTACAATAGGAACGAGTAGAGAAGTGAAACAGCATCTGGAGGCTCACTGTAAAGTACTTACTTGTGACACTTTTGAAAAGCCTTTCCATGTCTCTGTTTCAACTCTATCCAATATTTTAAATTCATATGTATGAAAATGGAATCATATCTCTACTTTTTTAAATCTTCCCACAGAGCAAGTGTGCAGTTAATCAAACAGCACAGAACGTCATTACCCTCCGCTTACGTCAAAGAAGAACAGCCCATCTCATCATGACTTTGTGGAAGAACAGCATGGCACACTACGCTGTGGATAATCCAGCTATAACTGTGGGCAGATAATGACATAGTTGGTCGGACTACACAAATAGCTCTTTAATAAACAGTTGGAAAAGTGTACCTCATTCAATTCAGACACTGGTAAACATATACACACACAAATGAAGAGGGAGTCGTACTGTAAACACACCCACAAACACACCAAAGACAGACAGACAAACAGACATGCACACACATTATCTGATGTTCAGCCAATATTTTATATAGCACCATAAAACACATGAAGAAAATGTTTCTTTAATGTATCTTTTGATGTCCCCTGCAGAACTCATTTGATGTTCCTGTAGCTAGGTATAGAGGAAGCACACAGTGGAATGTTCAGGGAAGACTGCAGTGAGGACTCCAGGCCCTGCAGGGGCTGTATGAGGATGTCTTCATCATGGAAGGGGAATGTCTCTCTGGAGCTCTGGGTCTGGGCTGGGCTACGTGTGCAAGCAGGGGAGATGCTGGCCAGGGAGGGCTGGAGCGGGTGGAGGGGGCGCTCCTGTTTGAAAGTCCTGATGGATGGGCTCAGTAAATGTGTTTCAGTCATGGAGGGAGCTCTCAGGTGGCCCGTATTTCAGGAGCAGCGACCGGTAAAGCAACCGCGCCGCTTGGCTAAAGAATGTGCCTTTTCCCCCCTTTTGCCTGGACCTACGCCAGGTGATCAATCACACCATCAGCACTCGGAGGAGCCGTGGTCGGCTGACTCTCCTCTACTCATCTCTCTCTCTCTTTCTCTATGTTGGACTGTTCAACTGTGTCTTTCCAATTTAATATGCTTTTTGTATCTATGTGTGTGTGTGTGTGTGTGTGTGTGTGTGTGTGTGTGTGTGTGTGTGTGTGTGTGTGTGTGTGTGTGTGTGTGTGTGTCTGTGTGTGTGTGTGTGTGTGTATGTGTGTGTGTGTGTGTGTGTGTGTGTCTGTGTGTGTGCCAGACATTTGGTTTGTTTGTATTTGCACACATGTGGTGCATGTGTGGGGGTGTCTGTGTGAGTAGTCTTCTCTCAGTGGGACAGGCTTGGGTTGTTGACATAACTCCAGTTTCTGGCCAGAGGATCTGTTATCTGTATTAGTGGAGTTTCCCATCGGGTCCTCCTCCTGAGCGCTGGTCTGAGAGCAGCCAGTCACCAGCAGCCTACAGTGGAGACACAGACAGCCACATTCACTACAGGCGGATACACAGCCTCTCAGGTTCCACTGACCTTCCCCTACAAATCAGTTACTACGCTTGGAAAATGGAAGAATGGAAGTAGTAGATTCAACCAATCAAAAGGCAGATACAAACGTAAGAAAAGTAAGAAACTCTAGAAGTCTTCACATGGGATTCCCTGCATATTTGGGTATACTGATAACGCATTAAATGCATGACATGTTTCCTCTTGTATCTGTATATGCAACAACATGTGTCCTCTTAAGCCCCATCTTACATATCTGTGCATATCCTCCTGTTCCCACTAGGCGACAGTAGAATACTAGAGTTAGCTCTGTATGGAGTCGAATGACAAGTGTCCTGCTTTCACCACAACCAAATAAAACAAATGCACATTATTGCTCCTCAACCAAAATCATTTTCATTTTGAAAGCTCTTTAAAAGCAGTTCTTAGAGAGATGTTAATTGTAACTGTTATCAGGAAGACCTGTAATAAATGAAAACAACAGACCATGAGTACATTCTTTGTGTTATGACAGTGGAGGCATAACATTTTGTAACAAAGTGAGGCATGGAGCGTTCCGTGGAGGGATACCCAGTTCTATCCTGTGTCTGTTTGTTTCTGCTTGGTTGCTGTCAGGATGTTCCATGTGATGAATGATTAACAAACCTGCAAGTCTATCATTCTCATAAATGATTCATCAGATAGATTTACTGAGCTTTATGTTGTTGTTGGCATTCCAGGGCAAAATGTGAACAAGATTTTCAAATTCTTTAAAGTAATGAGAGGCACGTGTTCAACAGCAACCTTGATTGTAATCCAGCACATTGACTGGTTATTCCCCTGACGTTACAAAGTGATGAATTTAATATAGCGGGGAATTTGTATCGATCGTACAAACCACGTCCTTGCCTCAAGATCAAGAGTGAAGCTGATTCAGCACAGGAGGGCAAAGTTTAAGATCTGTCCCAACAGGAGTCTCTTTTACATCCCCCTCAAGAACCAACACTCCCCTCTTGATCATACTTTGTTTACTGGCCACAAAACAACCTGGAATCTGTGTTGAGACCCACTCAGAGCTGGTAGTCCAATCAATACCACAGATCCTGACTATGCCCTTGGAACTGAAGTGAATGAAGCCATGTGGGATGTGAGAGTAATGTTTTCTCATTTTAACTCAATGTTTACCACAGAAAGGGTCATCTATGGGATGCAAACTTGGCCCAGAAGATCGTCATGTACACTCGTCTCAGGATTGAGGAAAGAGATATTACTAACACATGCCCCCCATCCATCCTGATCATGACAGACACGAGAGCATCATGTAAACAAGGACAAGGGGCATTACTTGGAATTGAAAACAAATTCAGGGCTTTGCCCAGACCTGTAGGAGGGTCCAGGAGCATCCTCACCCAGGAATTTGTTTTTTTCATTCTGCTAAATGCACCAATTCCACGCATTTTGAGACCAAAACAGTAAGCCTGCCATACAGGGCCCATCGTCTGTCTGACTCACATGAACTTTACCTATCCATTATACTATACTGCTTTAGCCATCCATTATACTATACTGCTTTACCCATCCATTATACTATACTGCTTTAGCCATCCATTATACTATACTGCTTTACCCATCCATTATACTATACTGCTTTAGCCATCCATTATACTATACTGCTTGTCTAACACTTTTATGCTAGGTCACACTGACACGGGACATGGACATTGCCCTATATTCCCCGTAAAGTTGCACTGATAACGGATTATGCTGTTTCAGAAAACACATCAGCCTTTGTTTGGTAAACTGGTATTTATATAGGCCTAAAGAGTACTGTCTGGAGATTGATTTTAAACTGGGAAATATTACGGTATCTTTTCATTCCCCTTTCCCTCGCCAAGCACCACCTCCTCTGACCTCACCTGCGCCTTGTTGCCTTTTGCTTTTTGACAAAAAACACCTTCTTATATCCATAGCCTTCAAGTCTTGCATGTGTGAATGAGATATACCACTGGATGCCAAAAACGACAAGCCCCGTAACCAGTGCTCTCTTTCTCTCTCTTGCGCTCAAACAAAATGCATGATCGGAATGACAGATGAATAGATCTGGGGGTATTGTTTTTATATTAGTCTTATTTTTGTAAAAACAAAAGATAGAGATCAGGGTTATTCATAAAACGAATTCTAATGATGCCCATGACAAGGACTAAAGGAACATGAGACTTTTGGAGACAAAAAAGCATCTGTCCGGTACGTTGGTCCCCAGCCCCGTCCAAGCCATCTGTGTCAAACTGAATTATGTGCCATTTGAGGACCGCACCATACGGGCCAGAGCTGTGTGGGAGCACAGGAGGTCATACCTGCTTTATCTCCGAGACCAGGCCCAGAGATGCTCCACTACTGGACAACATCACACTATTATCTTTATCTTTACATTCAATCGAGATCTATGTATTGTTTGTTCTGAACAGATCAAAGGGCAGATTGAAATGAGTAACCATCCAATGAGATGCGATGGTTCAAAGGGGGAAATGCTACTGATAGTGAAGAGCTGCATCAAAGCAGAATCTGATCCAGTAGAAAGGACACACCTGCTCTGTGTTAATGGATCTCCTCTGGGACAGGACATCACACACCCTACTTTAACCTTGTTAAGGCCCCATTTCCTGCCCTAATCTGTTGGGTGGGACACACGACAGAGAGAGAGAGAGAGAGAGAGAGAGAGAGAGAGAGAGAGAGAGAGAGAGAGAGAAAGATCTGGTGGATAGTGATAATGATAATGCTGATGTGACGTGTGTTCTGTATCATGATGGCGATCACTGATAGAGACATCGGTGCCATCAAAGAGGGGATAGAGGGCCTGTTTCCTTTGACTGGAGCTGCCATGCTCAGCGCCTTGAGGAGACATTGTGTCCTGCACACTGCCAATCACTTTTCAGGAATTCTTATCTTTGATAAAGTCATAATCTAAAGTGAGACATGAAGCCTAAAGCACCATAGAAAACCTAAAGCACTCTTTCTTTCTCGTCCCTTACCCTCAACACAGAATTAAGTCATCGTTGCAGATTCCCGTAAGTCCTAAAAATATCTGACAGTGAAAGTCTTCATCCAGACCCTCTACGTTAAATGCAAGAAGGATTCTGTCTACTGACAGGCAAAGGTGGTATTTTATTATTTCAGCCCAATCCATCCATTTCAAATCTATAATTACTCCTTGAGGCACAGAAGCCTCCGTTTAAAATTATACGTCTTTCCTACTGTAGAGGATAGGGTTTCCTCTGCATGTATTTATACCAGCTCTATTTTAATCCCCCTGTCATTATTTTTCATTTTGGATTTTTCTTTAATCATTATGTTCCACTCTTTCTCTTGCTGTTTTCCCCAACAAAGCCAAAAAAGAGAACAAAAAAACGAATGATGACAAGAGAAGAAGACAACCTGTGTGTTTGGTCTTTGCCAAGAACAAGCCAGAGGTGATGAGTTTGGTCAGGGAGTGGAATTTACACCCAAACCAGCCCACAGCCAATCACTGCTCCAAAATTAACACTCCTACTGAAGATTACTCACATGGAACTAAGTAAGTAGAGCTTTTCCATTCTGAGATGTTTACCCCCAAATATAACAAGAAATGGGCAGAATATGGACACAAGGAGAGCTCCTTCTATAATTTCGTACCAAAACTTCAAAATATTGGCAGACGCCCTCTCCCAAGGACAGACTTTGCAGAATATTCCAGTTTTTTGTATACATTTGGGTTTCATGCGCCATTTCCACAAATGAAGACGGGAGCCGAGTGTAAACATCTCGACTGAATTGCCTGTTCTCTGACCAACCAAAATAAAACAAGGTCAACCATTTGCCTCACCGCCCTCTTTAATTCGCTGTGTTTGATTCCAGGCCAAAATCATGGGCCCATGGCAAAGACACACGAAACATCATGCGATCGAGGGATGGGCCTCTCCAGCTTCCCGTAATCACACACACACACACACACCAGGAGAAAACCCACTAGATCAACTGAACAAATGCTGAAAACCAGTAATTTTCTTTCCTCTTCTCATCATCATACATTTTCTCTTTTTCTCTCTCCATCTCTCCTCACAGACACACACACACAGACACACACACAGAGACACACACACAGACACACACAGACAGACAGAGAGAGAAAGGCGATTACACGCTCCCCTACCCTTGCTTTATTAAACGCTTCCTTGCTGGGTACAGCCCACTAAATGAGTTGCATGTGGGAGCATTTTCTTTTGGTTTATCACAGACAGCTGTCCCATTGGAGGAGTGAGTGGGAGCCATCATTCCCTTAACCTGCCCATTAACCTTTGACACTAGGACAGACAAACACAGGTGGTGCAACAGAGAGCGCACTGTTTCAAACTCATCAAACTTTACGTACCCGCCATTCAGTCACTAGGCACCACACTCCAAACTTCCTCTGGCCCTGTGCACTGGTTCCCAAACTCCTCATGGCAGAACCCCCGCTGACAATGACAAACTAATTGCCCACCGGCTGTTGCATAGCTTTTCTTAAAAAAATTAAATTGACTATTGAACAGCTAACATTTTCAATTTAATTGAATTTAATCAATTGGTTAAACTTTTAATGAAAAAACTAATATCCATCAGCTATTGCATAGCTTTTCTGTAACAATGTTTCAACATTTAAACAGTTTCAACTTAATTTAGTAAATCAGTTAAACCTAAACAGCTTATCACTTTTTTATTTTATTTCATTTGATTACAGCTCTTGGTTAAAATTGATCAAATCTAACTGGATCAAATACACCTTTAAGCTTGGTTATATATATTGTTCCATTGATTGGATCAGTTTATGTCAGGCGCATGTCCGTTATAATTAGGCTAGCTATCCCTTCTAAACAGTAGGCCCTGACCATGTTGTGGAAGTACAAATTATAGCTATAAACTCATCACCAAATAGGTTAGTTACAGGCTACTGTGCTGGAAGAGCACAGCCATACTTCATTTGACCAGTAGTTGGTTATTAAGGGTTTCCGTACTGTTCCGTCCCCCTCAGTACGCACCCTTCTCGCGGTAGCCCTGTGCCCCACCTGGGGGGCCTGAACCACACTTTGGGAACCACTGCCTATAGGACCATCTTTATTTGGGTCTCATGACTCAAACAACTCTACCTAAAATACAGTGTTGAAATTATATGTGATAAAAATCATAAAGTTATTTTACAGGCCTGAAATAGTTTTATCTTTGCCCTTCAACTAAATAAAAACATTCACACCAATAAAGGGCTATTAGCATTTTGTGGAGATGCCTTTCTTCTGTCAACAAAAGATGATCTTCCTACAAGGGAAATTACAAAGCTCTCCCTTTAAAGAATGCACTGAATAAATCATGTCTTTTTTATACCAAAGTTAATCAAGATGCAGTTTCGTGTATGATCTAGAAATGACTATGATCAAAAATGTGTACCTAAATAAGAACATTCTTAAGACCATTGCCTGGGAACCTGAGAATGTTGAGTACATCATGACATACATCATGACCATGACAGTTGACCCTGAAGAGAGGGGTAGCGAGTTTGACATAGGAAATGGTTAAGACAGTGGGCAGAAGAAGCAAGGCGCTCACTTGATTTTCAGCCACCAAAAACAGCAGTTAGTCGATCAACACAGCCTCGTGGCCAAAGTTATCTAATCGTGTACTCATCTAAATTATAGGCTGCATCGGATTTTTGACATGAAATACCAATTTATTCCAATATGTCCTGCCATCTGCATGTGCAATACTGAAGGCCAATATATGTATGATTACATTGTGTATATATTACATTCTAGAAAGTCACAGAATAGAGAGAGAGAGAGAGTGAGAGAGAGTGAGAGAGAGAGAGAGAGAGAGAGAGAGAGAGAGAGAGTATTGTCACTGTTTTTCTTTTTTTTCTTCTTTTTCTATTGTCATTATTATTATTATTTTAAATGCTTTGACAATACTGTAACCATAGCGGTCATGTCAATAAAGCTATTTGAATCTGAATCTGAATCTGAGAGAGAGAGAGAGAGAGAGGTACTAGAAGAATTATGCAATTATTGATTTGATTGAAAGCAAAATTACATCCACCTCACAAACAGAAGAACCACACTTGGCCAATTTACATGCGTGCATGTGTGTGAATGATATGGAGCCTATCTGAAGTGGAGTGGCTCAACATTTCTCCTCCCATGAAGTCATTCTATGCAGTGGGACCAATCTAATCTACTGAATCCTTCTGACACAAAGCAGTAAGGGTTTTGAATTTATGAAAAGTAACTGATGAAATAACAACAGGAAAAAATACAAAACAAATAGCTACAAATTGAGAAAAGATAGCTTTTCCATCTGTCAATGTCAAAACCTTCAGAATAATGAATCAATATGTAACACACACACTGCCTCTAAGAATGCAGAGAATGAAGGAACAAACATGGACTCCTTTCTCTGGCAGTCAACAAATGACACAAGGGGGAGCTACTGGCCAATGTCACATGGCAACAACTCTTCCTAAGATGACAGACAGAAAAGTTTTCAGTCAATTTAATCAGCTACTGTGATTTCTTTGTCACTTGTTAGAGATGTCATTGATGTGTGACTTTACATGGCACCAATATCAAGAAGAAGAAGAACTGGGGGGTAACAAGAAGATCCTTCAGCTAATCTATAAAGCCTCCTGCAGAGTATCTAATTAAACATCCTGGCCATGAGAGACAGGGCCTGGCCCTTTGTGGTCTGATAATTAACCAGAAACACGTCACTTCTGTCAGCAGGCTTCACAAAAATGAGCGAGAAAGACAGCGAGAGCCTCACACTTTCTTGGCTTTTACATGTTTTCCACAGATTTTTTGGTTGAGTAGTTCTCAAAATTTACACAAATCCATAAACCAGACTCACACTCCCTATTTGGCCCCAGAGGACTTTGTTGTGTATCGATCACTGCCTGAATAATTGAAAAGCCAGGGCAAGGCAACTCAATATTGTTTGCATGGTTTGTGCATACAGAGTAAAACGTCTTTGGACACAGAGGTCTAGGATAAGTCTTTCCTGCTTGTTTCAGTACATATCAGTTTGCAGATTCCAATCACTCCCTAATAAATATCCGACTATGGAGTATTCCAGACTGATGGGGAGACTTAAACTTGCTTGTTGGAAAAACAGACTGATCCCCATTTGGGGGGGGGGGGGGTGGAATGTTTAATGGATTTCCCAAATCCATTTTTAAGTTGGAATGCTCCCTGAGATGGGGAAACTGACAAAACCTGCCTGCCGCTTCCATGGGGAGAGAAGTTGAGGCAGAGGGCAAACTCCACCCCACAGAACAGCTTACCCACTTTAAAACACTGGTCCCCACTACAAGCGTGTAATTAGCACCAAGTCCAGTGGATTCATTTACACCCATTTTCCAGTGTTTGCCTTCATATCCTGGAGGTTTATTGTTTTATGAAACAAGCGCATGGCTGTAATTGAAGTACTTGGGCCCCTCGTGGTTCTCAGGCTTCTACTTTGGCTCGCTCCTGAAGGGACTTATTAAAATCCATATTTCTCTAGCAGACTGTGTTAAAGATTTACACAATGAAGAACACCTGGTTTTCCCGTTGCCAAGGTGGTCGTTAGGGGGTCAGTTTTCGACGTTTGTGAGGACGTTAACTGGTCTCAGTGCCCGTGAACATGTGCACTCGCTTGAGCGACACATTTATGTTGAAAAGCCTGTGGATGCAGCCCAGTGGTGGTAGGGAATGACCTCACTCACTCGTGTATGTTCTGTGCATGTGTGCAGTGAAGCAGTGTGCCATAAAAGACTTTCAAATCATGACCCGACCACTTTTGTCAACATTTCAATTTCAAACCAGGGAACAGAACATGAAGTGTGTATTGTATGAAATGTGTATTCATTAAGAATCAACTGCATTATAAAGGTAAATCCATGAGAGGAGATGATATTCAAACATTTGGAGCTTCTTAAGGATTCAAGACATACAACAGATATTTCAATATGATAATTATGTTACAGAAATAGAGCTTTCAAGCATGTGTTCAAAGCCACAGACTACACATTTGCATAGATGGAGAGAAATAATAGCCTGACCTTAATATAATAGAACTGGAGCTCACAGACCATAACCTGCTTTCAGCTTGGCTTTTAAGTTCACCCTCTACCACATATTAGAGATTAAGGGACATGAACACTCTGTACACATGAGGGATATTTCATGATATTGATTTACTGGGGGAGAAATCAAAGTTGATAAATGTAAGAAAAAAAAGGGAGAAAAATCACTCTGACCCTGATAATAATGATATGTCCTATGCATTATGAAACCATATACTAAAGAGTCGGCCATTCATTTTAAAGTGATTTCATCATCAATGTATCCTCCTAACACACTGCATGCTAACCAGAAAGCACAAGCCAAGATGTGACCTATGCTGTATGGTACCTTAAACCGGTATACATAATGCCAAACACAACTGGAAGACATACTCACAGCGAATGTTAAAATAACCCCAAAGATCATATTTTTAGTGTCTTGAATGTATCTGTTTATGCTCTCAAGAAAATCACACACACACACACACACACACACACACACACACACACACACACACACACACACACACACACACACACACCTAGGCCTAATCCAAGTGGCCCTGCAAACTGCCTGTCCATGTGCAGACCCAGCTAGAACCCTTGGGCCTTCATACCCTTGTATGAAGAATTGCTCGTGTTCAGAGAAAGTCCCTCTGAGGGGCGAGGTTATGGGTCGTGTCCCCAAGAGGCCCTTTCACCTTCTGTCTCTCTCTTGGGCTCTTATGTTGCATTTACAAATCAGTACATTTAGTTCCGCTGACCAATACTAGCCATAGCTGGGTTAGAAAAGCTCCTGTCTGATTGAATAGAATTTTTTTTTCCGAGATTTTAGGCACTGAACTCATAAATAAGTCAACAATTCAGAAAACATCTTGATGGGAAATATAATTTATCTTGATGGGCCATATAATTTATCAACAATACTTTTCAAGTATGCTTTGTTAGACAAGTATTGTAATGCACTTAAAGCAAATATTTGTCTTGATTTACATGGCTTTGATCATGGAGACCAATTACAAATGACCTTTTCTCAAAAATGATAGTTGCAGTCCATTCATCTATTGACAAGCTCTGGTTGCTGTTGGACATGCATGAAATAGTGGTCTTAAATAAGCTGTAGTCATGATTCACCATGACGCTTTTTTCACCTTTGACTTGACATTTACAGCTCCCCTGTCTGGAAAGGCCCAGAATGTTTAATGGCAGAAACATCTGCCAAGCCAGTAACTTGAGCTTGTGAGTAGCACTTAGTGAAAGAAGATAAGATTTATGTTAATATAATTTCTAAATGCATTCCCAAAAACAGAATGAAACAGGTCAGCCTACGCTGACATACAAGTCTTTCAAACGACACAGAATTGTCACTTTTTTGTGAAAAATTACAGTGATATACCCACTAAATCTCTTTCCCTCAATGTGCTTCAGGTTCTGAACTCAAATCAGACTGCAGAGAAGTTGTATCCACTGCTTAACATGTATGTAGAACTTTGATGACTTGATTAGAAATGTGACACAAGGTCTTGTTAAACAATGTAGCTGGCTATCCACCTGCCACTACCAATGTCAATTGTATGCACCTGCCGGAATATAATTGGTGGGTCACACGGAATGACTTTGAACATTCTTCCATCCTGAAGCAATTAGTTTGTGCTGTAATGGCTCATAATAGTAACCTTACCTCTGCTCCCTCTGAAATTGTGTATTTAAGTTGTATGCTGCGAAGGTGGGCCAGAGTTGAATCGAGCCGTCACACAGTGTGTCATTGATGGGACCTGTTCCCAGTGCAGACTCTGGAGCCCCACTCATTTCTAACACTGCAGTCCGTTCCACATCAGCTGCTTTTATGACCGCATCTGTCTCAAATCAGCCAACATGTCATAAAAGCCATCAAGATTTCCCAGTTACTTTACAGTAGGAGACTATATGAAACGGCTGCACCAGCGTGTTGACTCTTTAGCTTATATCATCATATATTTTTTATTTTACTAGTACTCTAAGAAGAATTCACCATGAAGCAATTTAACCAGTAGTTATGAAAAAGATAGCTGATTTTCTGAAGTTTGTGAACATGTGTGTGTGTGTCACATGTGTGTGTGTGTGTTTTTTGTTCTTTATCTAATGTGTGCTTGCTATCCATACCATAAGTAGTAATCAGTACTTTCCTAAGAGAAAATGGCAGATTAAATTGAGTTTGAAAAGCCAGAGGTTGACACTTGCTTTGACTCTGATAGGGGCATAAATCTCAGTTTTGCACAGACAGCCCAGGGACAGCCATGGGAGGAGTGAGGAGTGCACTGTGTGGACTAGATGTTTAGAATGTCTGGTACGACCCATCATGAGTCCCCCAGGACACATCTTTACAGGATTATTAAAATATGGCCACATCTGTCCCCGGGAGACGAGTGTGTGAGAGTCTGTGTGTACAGCAATGCTATGCTATTAGCTATGCTACATGATCTGATATCAGAAAGATGAACCCAGTCATGGGTATGTTTCAGACATTGCTTAATGTGTTACCTAAGCTACATGCACTGAAAGGACTCAAACCGGAGACATATCACAATTTTGAACTACTTATGATGCAATCTTAGCTAGCCACACATAAGAGGTCTTACTGGTGGAGTATCAGAAGCAAAACTGTAGTGATTCTGTGAAAACAGGTAATAAGTTAACTGTGTACCCTTATTTTGAACAGGAACTAAATAGCTGGCTGGTTGCTTATATATGTATGAAAGCAGGTCTCTATCCAAAATCACACTGGATGGGCCTAACCCTACTCACAACCCACAAGGACCTAGTCCAATAACAATCACTTTTCATTTCCAATAAGATTGAGGGATTTGGCAACTCGCCACAAATACTATTGGATGCTATTGAATTTGGAGAACAGTTACAAGTATTTACAATTGTGTTCTTGCAAATACAGAGTACCAACATAAAAACTTAATAATTTGCCTATCAGTGTTCTATCAATTTCTCCTACCCAACTGTTTCCAGTAGGCAAGAATGATAGGGCAGCAGAAATGACAGAACACCTTCTGACCACAGCCTTGAGTTTAATGTAATGTTGCCTTGAGGTGGTATTGGTGTGGGCTATCGTAGAAGTATTAATGAGTACAAATATATGAGCACACAGCATTGACCCCATACCTGATATCGGCATCGGTACCAGTGCATCCCTAGTTGGAATTCAGTCTGCTGTTTATTGTTGAATTTGTGCTTACTTGTTGCCATGCCTGCATTATCTGTGTTTGCTGAAACTGAGTGACTAAGGGGAATGGATTCAATCCAGCATCGCTCCTTAGGCTCTGTGACGTCATTCTGACCGTGTGAATGGAGTCTGTTCAAACATGACTGTTTAAATACTCTGGCCAAACAAATGCAATGCAAACTTTCTGCATCTTTTAACAGAAACAAATTGATTATGGATCCAACTTATTTATGAATGTCTACGTGTAGGTGTTACATGTACTTACTTATGAATGTCTATGTGTAGGTGTTACATGTCCTTATTTATGAATGTCTACTGTATGTGTAGGTGTTACATGTGCTTATTTATGAATGTCTACGTGTATGTGTTACATGTCCTTATTTATGAATGTTTACGTGTAGGTGTTACATGTACATGTTCACAAGCTGTCTTTTGCCTTGCACTTGGGACCTATGACATAATCACAACATCTGTCCTTGCACACCTGTAAACCCATCTCCAACACAGGGGGCAGGTTAACATTGTTTTAAAATATTCATGACCCCCACTTTGAAGATACTTTAATTGCAATCCCCTGGTGTATTTTATGTAAATGTCTCCTGTAATTTCTTCTTTGATACAATGGCCACAGACTTGTGCCATAGATGCTGTACAAAGTTGTTTAGGGTTTATGGACAAATGTGTGAACACTCCCTCTCCTATGAAAGTGCCTTGTGTCATTTTTATGATTTGATTGGCAAAGCCCCAATGCCTCCCCCCACTGAACAAATAGGATCAAATAATTAGTTTCATCAACAGTTGTCCCCTTATTATAGTCATTAGCATAAACCCAATTCTGAAATATGATAATTCTCCCCATGAAAAGGCTTATTCTACCACAGTAATAACACGGATACTGTCATTCTGGACATCTTCCAGTCTATTGTTGCACATTATAATTGCTGGGCTTTTCTTCAGGTTGGATTCTTTTGCCTCCTAAATGAAATGCCAGTCTGTATAAATGTATCATTATTTCATTATTCCCTTAATTTAATGAAATATTGTAAGTATCAATGTGACGTTTTGTCATCTGTTCCTTGTCAAATCATTCTTCACCCAGTTTTACTCATTTTGTCCGTTTCAAAGAATCAGCCATGTCAATATACATAAATATTGAATGTTGTTCGAAACCTGTAATTGTGTGCTCTTCATGAATGGGGAATGCGCCATGTTGTTGATTTTGCCAAGGCATTTATGCTCAAAGCTCTCAGCTTGTGATTGGTTATGAAGTATATACAGTGCAGTCCACATCTGAAGTCATTCTGAATGTTTTGGTTGACTACACTACACTAAATGAAATGTGTGGACACAATATAGCAGGCTTATTACAATTACAGGATGCACTTTTTTTACAGATCATTTGAATTTAATAATGCATCTTGGAACTAAAATAAATCAATCTGAAATGTCTGCACTGAGACTCCAGCCTAATTCAAATGTGTCTGCTAACTCCCCTGCAGGTGATAAGACTATTTTCTAGGTACCATAATGGAGTGGGGAGTGGGGGTACATTGGGATGTCTTGCTAACCATGGCACCTTTTAAAAATGTGTAGATGTGCACATTGCAGGTCTTTGTAGGACATATGCATTTCTCTTCTGCACGGCATGGTTGTCATTTGGTGTGAACCTCCTCAGGTTTGAGGAGCCCAGCAGTGTATCACAGGGAGACTTTTTTTTTCTGTGCTGACAAAATGAGCCTAACATTGTTGAATTACTTTAAGATGGGTTTGATCTCCAGGTACAGTTGTAACACTTCATTTGAACATATATGCAATATACACCTCTTGTCTCTATATTTACTTCATTATTCAACAACATATGCAACAACAGCCATGCATTATTCAAACCAAAATAGGGTTTTTGTAAAGTTATAATCTCACACAGGTGCTTACAAATCAAGGTGTCACATTTTCGCTATAATGGCTGGCCTATTTCACTTGCTAGCTATTCTTGCTGTTGCAACTGATTGTATGTACGGTGTGTTATCCCCTGCTGATAATTGGAATAAAACATGTCATATGCAGATAATATTTATGTATTTCTGTATCAGAAATCACTGATCACAACCACCTGTTACTTGTGTCCCTGTCAAAATTCATCAACTGTGCAGTCAAAATCTTGTGCACAGATTTGCCCCACAAAACGATGTTTGTCTATAACTTCTGACAGAGACTGAGACACAAGCTGACATTTTGAAGGTAGCATGCTGATGCCATCACACATTTTCTGTGAGTTTCACTGCATTACGTTAGATACGAGCTGAGAAATGATGCATGTTACAATTGTCCCCTTGTTGCAACTGTACCCGCCGCACGGCTGTCGCCCCTGCTTGGCTACAAATTGCAGCTTGTTTATTTGTGGTATACTTGAGAGAGACACTCCTCAAAAATGTTCCCAGAGACTTACTCCAGAAGGTAACAGCAAGAGTTAAGCTAAGTCACAGGAGGGGACAAGCACACGTGCTATTAATGGAAACTAGCCGAGGAGCTGCCATGGAACACCTGTCCATAGTAAATGCCAGCAGGTATTCCTTTGGCAAGATCCAGTTTCTCCAAAACATCTAATAAAAACATACACCCTCAGAGCAATCAACACTCCCTCCCTCAACATACCGCAATCTTAAAACTCATTCTTTTTTACCCTATGTGTTTTCAGTCTTCTCTTATTGCCTTGCTGTACTTCTTCTCGAAATGTGATGTATACCTGAAATGAGAACTGCCAGTCACCCAACAAGAAAATAAATTGTAGGGTATTTGAAACAGCTAATGGGAATATTGAAACAGGTTCTTAATCTGCTTGACCCTATAGCCCTTTTGAAAATTCTTGCAGACAGTCCACTGCAATGGACATCATCTTTTTTCTCGCCCATGTAACTGAACTCCCTGAGCCTTTATGGACATCCTCATTATGTACTTTTTAGGTAAGGTGGCTTCTGGGTTGAAGGAGTGTACACTATGAACGCCTCCGAGGCCAATGGCTACTGGACGAGGTTAGTGGTGAGTGAAGAGCCATTAGAATGGCATAGCAGTGCTTTCACACAGGATCACTGGCACTCACTGGGACGTGTGTGTAACAGCACACACCCATGGGCTAGTGTGATTCATGGGCTCACTTCTGAACTCTACACCCCTCCTATGTATCCCTCTCCCTCTATGTCCTCCTGTCTTTCTTTCAGTCTATCTCTCATTGACTTGATCTCATGCATCATTGGGTTTTTGCTACTGATCATGTAAGTTTGATGGCTTCTTTCTGTGCATCTGTCTGTCTGACATTTTTCTCTTCCTTTCTCCTGCCCTGCAAGTAGGAGAGGCAGCCAGTAGACTTGACAGACAGCTCAAGAAGAAATATGACCCGGTGATTGCTCCTCACTCGTATGTGTGAGAGTCTTAAGACCCCATGGTGGAGTGCTGGAACAGATGGACTGGAAGATTTGTTACAGGTCATAACTTCTCCTCGGATCACACTCTCTGTGAATAGCTCTCACATTTAGCATTGACCAAGCCCTTACACGTCTAAGTCAGCTTGTTTATGGAGTGACAAACACATGAGTTTGCATTATTTATGAACAGAAAAGTCATGATAACTCAATTCCATTTTATTTGTCACATATTTGTCTGGCAGATTTTTACACATATTTTATATAAAAACTGGAAAAATATTTTAGTCTAAAAATATTATGGGTAGAAATAAATTGCTGTTATGTGGAAAGGGAATAACTTGCTTCCTTTGGCGTAAAAGGAGTACACTTACCATTTCCTCCAGGACCAATTTCATTGTGATAGTCTAATGAATCTGAAACTCCTGGCAAGCATTTGGAAAGGCTCTGACATTTACTTTCATCTGTGGAGTAGTTAGAATTCCACACATTGACAACACTTTAGGCTTTGGTGGATTGTCCTCGCAAATCATTGTGTGACTGCAATGCAACAAAAGACACACATCTCAGCAGTGTAGCACCACAAGGGCAGGTTTGTGCAGAATGGAACTCCAGTCCACTTCCTGTAGCTTCACTGGTAGAGCTGCGTCTTTCACCCCGTAACAAATGAGTACTCGGTATGTCAAAAACACCTTCTATGACGTACCATTGCAGATAAGGTACTCTAGCAGATATGATACGCACACTAACAATACAAAAGTCAAGGGTTCCATATCACGAGAGCACATATAAAATGTATATCTGCATCCGTTAACGACTAATGGTAATATAACTGTGTGCTGACGAGAGTCCAGGTCAACAGTGGATTCTCCTTCTCTTTCTCTTCTGGATTCTCTTTCAGTCTCTTTGACTCAGTATGTGTATTATTTTACATTGGGTCAAATGGACAACAAGCTCAGTATAAGTGAGAGAAGTCATTGCATTAACCTAAAAACCTTGGCCAATGTCACAAAGCGAGAAGAAGCATCTCCCCACTATTACACATTATATTTAATTCATTTTCAAGTCACGTTATATAATCATGAAAATAAATCATGTTCATTCAAAGAATAAATGATGAAAAAATGAAACATCATGTGTGAATTTGATCTTGATTTTCAAAGCATTTGGGTGGATAACGTTAGGCACACATTTCAACTCTGTATTCTGTAGAAAGACTTCCAGTAATCATAACTTGACAACACCAAGGAAACACAGCTGTTTTGCTTGAGCAGTGGTAAAACTCCACCAGTAGGAAGGTGTATGGTCATTTTCACTGGTGTTCCCCTTTAGCCTGAGATCAACCACACCACTGGCATATATGGGAGAAGTCGGATTGAGCTTCAGATCTAAGGTATTATTATAAAGCCATCTAAGCTGAGGAAACAGATGTGAAATTAGATTGATTTTCAAAAGACATTCTGTAAAAACAGTCCTTCCAGCCTTGACTTCCTGGATAATGTCTCAGCTCAACCCAAACACTGTGGCAATACCCCCTCCCTCCAGCCGACACACACACACACACACACACACACACACAAACCTGCTTGGAGTGTTTAGGGCCCGCTCTTATTTGTACTGTACTAATCTCAACCCAGGCTGAAATTGATACATTTCTCTCTGCTGGAAACATGCTGTAAAACAAATGTCTTTCTCATAGCACGCTCTCATTCTCAGATGGTTAGATATTTCCCGGTGTGTTTGTGAAATGTGGCGATGGACATGATAACAGAGCTGGATATGATGGTAATTGCTGAAAAGGGTAAAAGAAAGGAGAAGAGAGGAGAGGGGAGGGCTAGCGGAGTCCTTTGTGCTATTCCAGGAAAATGGAGCTGAAGAGGAAGGCTGAGCTTATTTGCAGGACAGAGCCATGACAACGGCGCCAGCCACTAACTCACTCTTTATTTTCTCCTCATGACACAGAAACAGAATCAGCTCCATGCAGCTTAATCATCAGCACAACAATAGCGATGGAGAAACTCACCTAACTCATGCACTCCCTAATGTATCACAACATCATTGTTTTTATTTCATTTTTTGCTTCCCCCCCAAAAAAAAACCCAGAATCTTCTTTCATGCATTCATTGTGGACACTTGAGTGGCCATGGGATGGAGGGACATGGAGACAGAACACTGAGCAGCCCTGTCCATTAGTGCACCTGTGCTGAGAGCAGATGAGCCTCGTTATGGGGCCACATTATGCAGGAGAGAGAGAGAGAATGAGTGAGAGAGAGATAGAGAGGGGATGAGGGAGTGAGAGATAGATAGAGAGCGACAGAGAGAGAGAAATAAAAAGGGAGACAGAGAGACTGACAAAAAACTGAGGCAGAGTAAGAGAGAGCACATGTAGATGACTACATTGCCCACTATCTGGCCTGCAGTAGGACCTCTTGGGGATGAGTGCAGAGTACAAAGTGCTCCCAGAGGTACCCGACATCTCTGAAAGGGGGGGTAATAACTCACTGAGAGAAGGAAGGGGTGAGAGAGCGAGAGAGAGAGATTCAGATGGAAAGATAAAGAGAGAGTGCCACAGAGGGAATGAAAAAAGCAAAAGGAGAGACTGGGGAGAGAGAGAGAGAGAGAGAGAGAGAGAGACAGAAAGCACCAATTATGTTTATTGCATGATGGTGGAAGAGCTTCGGTCTCTGTGAAAGTGGACACACATCATCCTGTGCTGCTTTTATTCCACAGGATATAGGGGCCAATCAGGGGACCCAAACTATGTAACCATAGATGCAGGATATCAATAAACCCCTCCAGTATCTAAACAGGAGTGTTCTAGAGAATGTTGTTTTGAGATTACATTTGTGTGTTTGTTTTTGTCATGCCAGAAATCTCATCTTTCCACTGCTGTGAGATGAACATATATGGTGTTTTTCTTCTGTGATAAAACAGGGGACACTGTACAACCCAGAGGGCTGATACAATAAACATGTTTGCAACTATGACCCATGTGAAGTCAATATTTATAAGATCCTGTGTTGGATTGCATTGAATGTTTTCTTGTTTATTTTAAGAAACTGCTTAGTAAATTATTTTAAAATTGATATTTGATTCGTATTTATTTATGTATGTGTTTATTTTCATATTCTGTTTCCTGAATGTGAAGACTTGAGCATTGTTAGTGATTTCCCCATCAACATTTATCCATTTTCTGTCCACAGCATCTTCATTTAAGCATTTGGTAAAGCAAATGTGCTTAAAGCATCTTAAAAAGCAAGATGGGCTGTGGTCGAATAGTCAAACAAAATTATGTCATATGTCTACTTTTTCCAGAAAAGGAAAGAATTTGTGAGAAATGAGGAAAAAGACAACCGTGGTGCTCGGAGAATCTGCCTGCACTCATAGAGCTTACACTCGGCTACGTAAATATGTGACAGTCAATGTTATTGAGGTGGATTTGTTGTTGTCATCACAAGGAATTGTGGAATAGCGTTATCTCCTCTCCTTTCGTACAGGATGGTCCAGTGTACCCTTTGCTAAAGGAGATGAGAAAGGAAGGACTGAAACACCTTTCCTTCAGCATTTAGGGAACTCAACTAGCTGTTATCATGGTTTCCACCTAGACACTTCCAGGTCGTTTCAGTTACATCTCAGTTAGTGACCTTCCTAAGCACAAAAGACCTTTTGACCACAGCTGTGATTTCATAGGCTTTTCACCTTGAATTTGTTTAAATATGATATGGCAATGTTTTATGAAGTTGTTTTGACAAATATATTTATCTTATGCTGTACTACTTAGAGTGTGGATACTGGATATTATACTGGCATTTATACTTCGCTGGTACATTTCCCATTCACATAAACCAATGACGTTGCTTAAGAACTTTAGTTCATGTAAGGTAGGCATGGATCGTTAAACGTACCTGCATCTCGCTATAAAACACATTTCGTCAAGTTTATGTGTTTATTGTGGATACTGCGTCCTTATCCCTTTAAAGGTATTTACAAGTGGCACTGGTACACCTTCTTATCACCATCTTATCACAAATAACACGTCAACACGGTTTGTTTTCGTCCTGTCTGGGTTCATAGGCAACAGACGGTGGGCGTTGATCTATCAGATACAGCTTGATCTGATTGCAGCAAGGAATCTCACATGTTATTTTATCAGGAGTCTGACTTCTCCCCTACCAAGCTGCCCAACGTGAAACTTGGGAAATGTACAAAATATACTACATGTGACAACTACAAGAAGAATAAGAATAGAAACTACAGAGGTATTTTCACAAGGAAATGCAAAGTGTGATTGGTCAACAGCAGCAGAGGATCGCTAACCCTTGCTCAGCTACTGACAGATTATACAGCCCTAACACTGATTATTATAATGATATAACCAGGAGCACATGAGCACAGAACATACAGTACCTTTATGATTAATAAAACAGTATTCAAAATGAGTTGATAATCTTCATTTTGTGTGCAATAAGCTAAATAACACAAACAGATCAAGGCAAACATTGTATCATTTTTTTTTTAAGTTCAAGGTCTAAAGTGTTCAAAACAAAGTGTTCAACCAAAGACCAAAGCGTTCAAAACTAAATTCCTCCAGTCGTGGTTGGTAGTTAGAAGAGATTATGAAGCATTCAATTGTGAACCCGAGAAAGCTAGGGGGGTCCGGAAGAATTAAGGGAAAAAATAGCCCTTAAAAAAGTGAGTTCTGGTGAATAGCCCTTAAAAAGGTGAGTTCTGCAGAATTGTGGGCAAACAAATTGACAAACTGAGACTTAAAAACTATGAGTCTAACCAACAGATTCAAGGTATCACATGTTACTGCAATCAAGCATTACATGATTATCCTACTGTCAAATGACTGATATTATACTGGCCTTTATACTTCGCTGGTACATTTCCCATTCACATAAACCAATGACATTGCTTTGAACTTTGGTTCATGTAAGGTAGGATTGGATCGTTAAACGTACCTGCATCCCGCTATAAAACACATTTTGTCAAGTTTATGTGTTTATTGTGCATACTGCGTCCTTATCCCTTTAAAGGTATTTACAAGTGGCACTGGTACACCTTATTATCACCATCTTATCACAAATAACACGTCAACACATACAAACCAAAGATTTAATCAAATTAGTAAAATGTATTATAGATTGAGGTTCTAAATCTGACTTACCTACCACAAAGCAAAAGTCATACAACAGAAACTCTTATCTCATAGTACAAAATAAGGGGGCAGAAAAGTACAAGGACGGTCGTAGATTTACATAGATATTTACAAACTTCTTACAATAAACAAGATGCCGTAAATCCTCAAATAAAGACCGGGATTCAATTAGAGGCCGGGCTTCAGATAGTAGCCGGGGGCGTGGTTGATACGGACAAATAAAGGCCGGGCCCCGAATACAAGCCGGGGGTAAAAAAAGGTACCGGTAGCCCATTTTACTGTAGCCTACCAGCATCAGTCCATCAGCACAAAGCAGACATCACAATTTAATTGAATGCATTTCATAAATACATGTTCTCCTCATGTTTAATGTTGTTGGCTAATTTCATGGCTGTTTGCAATAAAAAAAGAAATGTTTCAGCCTACAAGGAGAATTTGTTATTATACAGTTGCTAAAGCCTGTTTACTCTAAAGGCAATTAAATATTAACAACATTAACAAGATAATGTTAGCTCACAGTAAACGACTGGGGAAAACCTGACTAGCTAGCCAGTCTCTTTCGATGTTAAATCCAAGTCAGATGTCGGCCTAAGATGAGGTGCCGATTAATGTTTCAAATTGTGCTTCATATAATTTTAAATGTGGCCAGTGTTTGTAGAGCTCACTTTGTCAGTTTGTCTAGGCAATACGCAACAGCACAGACTAGTGATGGGAAGTTCGGATCATTTTACCGACTCGGTTCTTTGAATCTCGTTCAGTAAAATGAACGAATCTTTTTTCGAGTCATTCGTTCATTTCGGGGGGGGGGGGGGGGGGGGGGGTGTAATACAATAATGTATCATGACAGTCTGGATGATTTGAAGTGGTCATTTATTATCACACTATATTATTATATATATTAATATTAGTGCTGTCAGTTTAACGCGTTATTAACGGCGTTAACGCAAACCCATTTTAACGCCGTTAATTTTTTTATCGCGAGATTAACGCGATTTTTTTTGTTCAATTTTTTTTTTTTTTTTTTTTTTTAGATTATTGATTTTGGCCTCGCAAACTGTGTAGTAGGCTAACGTTACGGTTTGAGTGAATGGTGAGCGCGATATGGCGAAATGGATGATAAAAAGCTTCTGAATGGAAAGTTTACTTTTAAAAGTTGTGTTGTGCAAAAGAAGCGAGCTTCACTGTTGTCTGAAAATGTCAACAGGCAGCTGGCTAAAATCAAAGAAGTAGTAGGCTTACCTTTTATTGGTAACCTAACTGTTACGGTTCATTGTTTCTGAAATAAGAGGCCTGACTGCTATGTTCCCAGCAAACTTGAAAAAAAAAATATTAAGCCATGGTTTAACTGCACTATAGGCTGAGTCCTTGTTTACCTGAAATGTGCACTTTATGATTTTATTTTGTACCGCCCTGTTTGGCAATATTGGTTTTCAATAAAATAAAACATTTGCTTAAAGCAAGCCAATCCACTTTTCCATGTTGATAAGGGCATTAAAATAAAAAAAAAATGATGGAAAAAATAAATAAACGAAGGGACATTTAGAATAGATACAAATTTGCGATTAATCGCGATTCATTTTGAGTTGACTATGACAAAAATGCGATTAATCGCGATTAAATATTTGAATCGTTTGACAGCACTAATTAATATTATATATTATTCATTATTTATCTTACTAAACCTAGCCACGCGAAAGTGAACGAGGTAAACAAATCCTTTCTGTTTCCTCTTCTGTGCATATGCAGGTCACGTGAAAAATTATCCTAAGATCCGTATCCGAACGAATCATATCTGTTTTCTCTAGCTACCAGTGCTGAGCCTATGCCGTTCACCTCCCGACCGTGTCTTTGGGTCAATGTTTCGTTCTTCTGCCAACTGAGTCTTCGGATCAATGATTCGTTCATCTGCCGGATACGGATCTTTGGATCATTTTTCACATGACTTGCATAGGCTCAGTACTGGTAGCTAGAGGAAACAGAAATTATTTGTTCATTTTCCGACTCGGTCTTCGGATACGGATCTTTGGATCATTTCCCACTTGACCTGCATTCAACGAATCATTTCTGTTTCCTTGGCTGAGCCTATGCAAGTCCCGATGCGTGGCCACGAGAAAATGAACGAATCTTTTTTTGAGAGGACTCGTTACTCTCGAGTCCTTGTAAGGATTCGTTCAAAATGAACGAATCGTTCACGAACGACACATCACTAGCACAGACACGTCATCAACAGTTAAATGTAGCACACACGTAGTTTGAATCCATCCGTTGCTTTTTATGAATCTGTTATTAAGCATTTCTTCATAGATCTGCTAAAATGGACCAGTAGCCCCTGAATTCTACCATGCTTTAAGTGTAAAAATATCAATGATGTTCATATATTTATTTGTCCCTTGTTTTCAGGCCTACGTGCCTTGGAGTGGTCATTGTTGTTTGTGACGGTCGTGGTGCAACCGCACAGGAATGTATTAGCGACCGCTAGCGCAAACAAACACACATGGTTTTGCACACACAAACAAACCCACAACTGATTTCACAAACTTCTACAAAGTTGGAACCATTTATTTGAAAATTAACTAAGTTGGTGCACCACGGTGTCTCATTGAATACAGAAATGGATTACCAACCGGTTGGGAGTTTGTGTCCTCTGTTACCTGGTCGGTCCAACACATAGAAGCGCCGGCGGAAACCCAGAACATTTATTTTGGTTCCTAGCTGAATTACACTGCTAATTGCCTACACTGGCAGAAGGGACACTGAGCCAGACCACTTTGATAAGGTGTTTTTTTTACATACCTGTAAAATGTGATTTATTTATTACATAGTGATTTCTTTGATGTTTTAGCCTACAGAGGAATACTATATTTATGTTTCAGGGTCTGTCTCGTCATCTGTGTAGTGTCTACCCTTTTGTAGACACTACAACTATATGTTCTGTCTAGAGTTTTTTGAGTGTTGTCAGGTATGTGCATGTGTGACCCTGGTACTGCTGAATGTTGTCCTCTGTTCTTGAGAGGCTTGCAGGTCTTTTTATAGAGATGTAAACTGCTGAATGTTGTCCTCTACTGAGTTAGAGGCTTAGCAGGGTTTTGTATTGAGACTGCTGAATGTTGTCCTCTGCATATAGAGAGGCTCAGCAGGTTTTCTAGACATTGTTGAAGAGATTAATAAAAGCATATAATTTAGAACCCTCATTCTGTCTCTGAGCTTTTTGGCTAAACCCACGTATTGACGCTAACCCGAGGCTCGGTCCGTCTCATTGTTTATCCAAGATGTTCTTCAAAACAGACATGAGCTGTCTTGCTGTCAGATGATCATCATATGATTGTTGTCTACATGCAAAAAGATTTCCAATGATCAGCTTTTGGCCATAATGTAGAACTGTTAATAAAATCCTTTTGTCAGTCAATAAATTAACCATGAACCCCTTACAACTCTTGAAGGAGCTATCTGTAGTCCGGACAACACGCGTATACAATAGCTTCCTGCATTCCAAATTCTAAATATTGGGGAGCTTCATCCCCTCCTCCCCAGACTCAAAGCTCACGCGGGTTGCCAAGTTAAGGACACTGAATGTTGAGCGCAAGACGAGCTCAACATTAAACTTTGACACTGGCAAGCGACGACAACTAGATCAGCGAATGTATACGTTTGCAGTGTTTCTATTGTTTGCAAATTATAAACCAGCTGATATGATTTTTTTAGACTGTCAGCATTAGCCAGATTAATGAACTGCTCTGTACGTTAGCCAAAGCTAAGCCTTTTATCCCGAAAACTACTCCACTGCTACGAATATAGGGTACTATATAGGAGAGGCCTACTCTTTTAGGACGTCAGTATCCGTTCAATGGATAGAGTAATCACGTTCGTAAATTGGGTCAATTTAGAGTCAAACTTGCTGCTTTGCTGGTAGTTAACACCTGGGACCCGTTGATCCTCCAGTGTGGTTGTCAGTCCATTAGTGTTCTAGCATAACGCGTTAGACAGCTATACTTGGGATCACTTAATTGGCTGTGCGTTTCAAATACTCGTTGCCTTGATAATCCAGCAGCACCCGGACCACAGAGTCTGAATGTGATTACTGGAATGTTGAAATTACTCAAAATGCCCAACCCTAATAATACCCATGATAAATGCGTTAAGGTTAGCTACACCATCACCTCGATTACTCGCCGCTGTTGGGATCTATCGAAAAAGTGCGAGTTGGACATCGAAAATAAAAGTAATTACTGCAAATTAAAGGCTGAGCAATAAAAACGTCATTCAAAACTCTATATAAACATGCATAGAATGCAGCACACGCTGTGTTTCCTTGCTAAGGATGTAGCTAGCTATTGTAAACCAAATTGACAGAATGAATGGATTTGTGAATAATTTTTCTCTCAACCAGACATGACGTTGAATAGGGTCCAGGAAGAAAGCATTGAGACTTGAAAGGATTCAGAGGAAAAACGCTTAAACCACTCACAAATGGATTAAGTATAAAGTAAGTAAAAAAGTAAAATTTGTATTTGAAATGTTTACATGCATGTCTGCTTATGACAAAAACATTTTTTTTTCATGCATGACAAGGTAAATACAGTTAGTATAAATTACCTCAAAAGTTTCCTGAATATTCCCGGAATTTTGCAACCCCTAGGTAGAATCAAACATGATCTCTGTTGGGCGGAATCACAGGCTAAAACCCAAACTGATGTTCCTCTCGGGAACGGACATTTTAAAATAAGAATATTCTGGCTCTAGCATTGTTACTGTACCAGTATTTCAGTTTAACGTCTTTCCTTAATCTCTGATGACATATCATCTTCATTTTATGATTTAGTACACTAAATGTATGACATACAGTATTGGTCCTTTAAATGTATTAGGGTAGTATGAGAGCATGGTTAAATGACCAACTACATAATACAGCTATGCATGAATGTAGAAGAAAGCCCAGAACTAAACATGTATCATGAGCAGGAGGGTTAATGTGTCTGATGGTTTCACAACATTCACCTCCTTAGGCAGAGATATATATATATATATTCTGCATTTGAAGCAGATCCAGGCCTACAGTGTAGTGCATAACTCCCCCCAACCCAAGTTAGGAACCTCTGCCTGGGTTTCATCCTGCATCTCGCTGGCTGTCAGGCCAAAGCCATTTGAAGCACACCCACGCCCTCGCCATGCCAGACACTTTTAGAGTGAGCCACCATAATGAACTCCTCCGAGCAATACCCCCCCCCCCCCCAGCCCTTTACCCTTCAGCCCAGAGTAAACAAGTTCCCGCTGGGGGGAAAGCTGTGTGCATTTTAATAAATCGATGCGCTAATCATCGGAGACACACCGTTGCGCACCATTTTAGCATCCCTCCTTCCTTTGAGGCTAATTTAATTAGGTTCCTGCGCTGGGAACCTCTGTCACCCAGACAAGTGCAAAGTGGAATTGATTTTTTTTTTCTCTGCTTTCCCCTTTTCACTGTATAATGCCAAAACAATGCAATCAGCAAAGGCGAGAATTTAATGATGGGGAAATAGTGGCCAAACCCAAAGCCAGTAGGAAGTTAAGGCTTCAGTAGTTCAGACAGTAGGATCACTGTCAGTAAATGAGAGGGGATTTAAAACCAAACAGGTAACAAGCAGAAATGCTCCTCTTTGACTCTTTGCAGCTCCTCAGTAAGCTTGCTTTAAATTGGATTTTTTTAAATCAGGGTTTCATGGAAAGAAGAGGGAACAAAACATAGCATTACTAATTAATTGAGTTGAAGTTTTATGTTTACCCTGCATTGATCTGTATGTTTATTAAAAGTGGAAGGCATAACCTAAAGCAGAATCAAGCCGCAGTCTTTAGGGGGGAGCCCCACCGCTCTAAGGACAGCAGAACATGCAGCCAGTGCAGTCCAAGCCAGGTTGTGGTCCAGAAACAATATGAAATCAACTCTGTCCACCCTCACCATATCCACTGCATATGGATAACATAGGATCCAATATGTGCTTTCACTTTCTTCCAGTCCAACTGGCACATATAGTATGTACATCCTTCTGTTCAACACTGTTCACCCTTTTGACTACAGTCCATTGACAACAGTCAGTGTGGAATATAACAGCCAATTATGTTAATAGACATCACACATACAATATTGGGAGGAACCCTCTCAATGAATGCTACACATTTGAAAGAGTCTGACAACTGCTTGCAACGGTTTCGAAATCAGCCTTTTGATAACAACTTGAAGCCATCCAGTACACTAAAGTATTCTTTTACCCTGTCCTTTTCTTTTTCTGTCATACATACTGTGCACCTCGTCTTTTCTCTATTGTTAAAGCCATTTGAGGAACATTGTCTCATTCACACAAGCCAAATGTGCTTTATCAGGCCAGATCTCCTGAACTGGACAGTTGGCTCCTGAGCCCTGGAGATGGGGTGCACTTTCCCGTTACCTAGAATCAGGCTCCTCAAAAAAAATCAAGGGGCACACCCACTTTTTAGTAGTAGACTAGTAATATAATTTTAAAGGAAATCCCATGGTCAGCCTGAAGTCATATTTGATTCAGACTAGCTAACAGTAAGGTTTACACTGAAAATAGGTCTTGTCGGCTAAATTAAGAATTTGGTCGAATCATGTGCTTTATCAGGACATGTACGTTGCTTTTCCTCATTATGAAATGTATTCTGCTAGCGAGCTTCCCTCAAACAGAATGTCGGTTTCTCTGCAAGTTCAACCTTGGCTTGGTAGAACGAGCTTGCCTGTTAACATGTTACAGTTGTTAAAGAGTTCAAGTGGAATGTCTTTGTACAGTCCTCTTCTTTTAACAATGATAGGCGGAGATGCTCCCCCATAAGGTCGCTAGTGAGATAACTGGGTGAAGTGCTGTCATAATGACCATTTCTCCTCTCCCCTGCTGTCCTGTCCTTTTACAGGTCTCTTCCTAACACACGAAGCAGACACATTAGGAGACGGGCAGGCAACTGGGGTGAATCTCATGGCCTACTAGAGTCTGAAATCGGAGTGGTGTCAGGCCCTCTTTGTGTGTTTAAATTCAGGCTGTCAGAACATCTTTAAGTAGACAGCTCAGTCACAGACAATAAACAACAGCGTTGTTTAGAACATCATTTGAGCAAATTGCCAATGATGAACATATGATTCGGGTTGAGGATGGAGAGGGAATGGAGAACAAAACAGAAGAAGAGAGCAGGTAACATTATGTGTAAAAGGTAAGCTATATTCTTTCAAAACAATAGTAAAGCTAATTTAATTGTGAAGTTGTTAAATAATGATTGGTTAATGATTTCAGTCAGTGGTGAAAAGAATAGAATAGAAAATAAATACTTGATAGAAAAAACCTAGCTCCATATTTGAGCAAGTCTCGTACATGGCCTACTTACAAATGCTTCTGCATTAAAAGACAGGGATGCGGTCTCACTAAAATAGGCCTGCTACTGAGAGAAGGGTAGGATGGACCGCTCACTGCACGCCACGCTAGGCCTGTGTGGCAGCCTGCTACTGAGAGACAATAAGGCCAAACCTCCCATTTCTGTGTGTTATGTCGTTTTTCCACATTACTTAAAACTTAAGTCATTATCGTTACTTTGAAGTTCTAGATGCTATAAATCAGGGGTTTTCAACCGGGGGTCCGTGGCCCCCTGGTGGTCCGCGACGGCATTGCAGGGGGTCCGCGACATGTTTATGAGTTCACCATTGAATTTTTTTATTTTTATAAATTCGCTTTGATATTTCGAACACATTTCCAGATTATGCGGAATATGTGCGCGGGGGGAGGGGGCGTGGTGACGGCGGTTAGTGATCTACCCTTATAACTGAACATATTTAATGTTATAGGCAGAATATCTGTGCAGGGGGAGAGGGCATGGCGGCGGCTAGCGATGTACCCTGATCATTTCACATTTAATATCTGTGCAGGGGGAGGGGGCGTGGTGGCGGCTAGCGATGTACCCTGATAATTTCACATTCCGGTATTTAAGTGTTATAGGCAGAATATCTGTGCGGGGGGAGGGGGCGTGGCGGTTACAAACACTCACGCGCGTGCAGGCACATCAGTGGGCCGCAAATTACTTTCTAGTCAGTTGAAAACCCCTGCTATAAATGATCATCTGATCACTGTTTGGCCATTGTAGGTCCTGCAACCTTATAAACTTTTGTTCGTAGGCTAATAAAGGACCTTTCAACAATTACAACAACTGAAGGGGTAGGAGGTGCTGGGGTGCATACCCCTCAATAAATGGAATTGCGTTCCTGCACCCGCTAGACATTTGATATGTAACAAATGCCAGCAGCCGTTAGCTGTTTGCCTCACTAACCCTCTCAGCACAGAGTCCAGAGGGGCAGTAGGTCCAGAGGGGCAGTAGGGTCCAGAGGGGCAATAGGGTCTAGAGGGGCAGTAGGGTCCAGAGGGGCAGTAGGGTCCAGTAGGGTCCAGTAGGGTCCAGTCCTCTGCTTCTCCTACTCTTCTCCATCCACCAACTCTGCTCATTGCTGGGCTTCCATCTCTCCTCTATTCTCCTCCCTTCCTCTTCTGCTCTCCGTTCTTGTCCCCTCCACAACCTGCAGAAGTCCTGCCCTCTATCCCCTCTCTTCTCCCTGCTCCAGTCCTCCTCACTGTCCTCCTCTCTTTTCCTCCTCTCTCCTTTTTGTTCTATACTCTCGCCAAGCCCTTTCTCTCACAGGCAGTGTGAAGTATGCTGTGCATCCCCAGGGCCTGAGAGTGAGCATTCAAACTGTCAGTTTGAACTTGCCATCAATTTGCAGACAGCCACACATACAAAAAAATAACCCTCCAGGATAGGATAGAGTAGAGTAGGGAATAGAGAGAGAGAGAGAGAGAGAGAGAGAGAGAGAGAGAGAGAGAGAGAGTGTGTGTGTGTGTGGGGGGGGGGACATATCTTTGATTATACTATTTTTTTTTTTACTCTCTCCAACCCAGATTATTTCATATGCCCCTAGCTCAGAGGTCTAGTGTCTGTGCTTTGGCTGGTTATTGGCCTCACATAAATTACATATTGTATAACACTTCTGCCTTCTGCTCCATGTAGAGCAAACATGATTCTCCTGCATGGATTTGGTGAAGAGAAAAGCACAGAATTTCTCCTTTTTCAGGTATCATTTTTTTTTGCCTCATTTCATAATTTTATTCCAACTTCCAGGAGCAAACACAGAATCTCTGCATTGTGTTATATTAGTATAAAGCCATGTGTACTCTGGTCATATTTTATATTTAGACACCTCTCCAAACCTTTTACCTCATCATTTATTTAGCATGGCTTGTTTGCCTTGTCAAACTGTGGCCTTGCTCCCGGTGCCAGCACGTGCCTGGGTCTCCATGTTTGTATCTCACAAGGCTATCCCGTATTAATATTTTAGGTCACCACAGCATTCTCCAGCTCACCGTTTGATTGGCAGGCAACGTGATACAGTATTCATTTGTGATGCACTGTTGAAGGGAGGCTTGTTTTTCCACCCTACATGGAAACACTTGTCCATCATTTTTGCAAAGTTTCATTTAATAATTCTTCACTTTTTCAGGCACTGATGAATTAAAGATGTGTCCTCAGCCCAAAATGTACTGAATAGTGCTACTGTCTTGTTTGCATCTTAAATGGATAGCAATTGTGCTTATGTGTGATTCTCATGCCATACACATGTTTTTTTTATGTATATTAACAAAGAAAAATATATTATTCGTATTATACCATTCGTAAGCTGTAGGAGATATAAATGATATAACTGTATAAGCTATGTGTATGAAGCTATATGCTAAATGATTCTTTAAAGTCATGTTATGGTCAGTTGCACAAAAGACAGAATGCAGGCTTTAGCAGCAGACAGACGGACAATCATTCCATGTTTCTACTTAGCTGTGGCCACGGAAGTATGCCTCACAATTCTCCCAGACAAAATGACATTTTGGTAGTTCCTGTGATTCTTAGTGTCTTTTCTATGGTGATTCTATCTGTCTTCACGTGGTGTCTCTATTGTGCAGGTCATGTCCTGTGTGTTTACACTCATTCTCACTGTGAGGAATGACTGCATGTCTGGAGTATTACCAGAATGCTCTAGAAGATCAATATGATTTAAGCCTGCGGTAGACCTCCGAGGGGGAGTGAGTCCTGCTCGTGTTGTTCTAGCAGCTCTTGTCTTATTTGCGGTTGATGTGCAGATGCAGAGGAAGCCAAGATGGTAGACTTCTCAGTCATTTGATCTCTCTAACCCGTGTGTACTTTGTCAATCCAGGCAAAAGGGTCTGTGAACCTTTGGTTCGCCTGTGTGAATTCACTGAATTGTTCAAAAGACTAATTCAGTTGCAATATTGATTTTGCTAATAAACTGGTAATGAAACTTCAGAGGACATTCTCCAAACATCTAACAACCAGATTTAAGGATTCCAAGAACGAAGAACAACTACTACACTCCACTAGCTGTGTTTAATACATTACCTGTTGAATCTCAAGAGACACCTGAAATCACACATTTCCCATGAGCCTCTATCACAGTACTGGTGGTTTGAGCAGTACTGGTGTAGAACCATAGTGGGTCATCTCCTGGGTCTATGAGATGGTGTAGAACCATAGTGGGTCATCTCCTGGGTCTATGAGATGGCCCTGCATCAGAGATCTCTGTTATCTGTCAGACTGGCTAATCTTCCTCATCTCAGAGGGCATGACAGAGCAGCTGTGCTTGTTGATAGTGCCGTCTAAACTCACACGTCCTGTCCTGGCTTGTAGAGTTATATAAAATCAGGCTCAAGCAAACAATATCGCAGTTTACTCTGTCATAACAATGTCCACAAAGTGAATGAATTACTCCTGTGTGCCTTTTCCTTTCCAGGGTAAAGTCAAGGCAATGTGACGCCCCATGAAACAACATGTCAGTTTCACACAGTGGTTTTCTTTTTTTGTTACACTGACAGAGGTATGCAAGAGAGAGAGAGAGAGAGAGAGAGACAGAGAGAGATAGAGAGAGAGACAGAGACAGAAAAGCTTGATGGATTTCATTCATCACTGCTTATACTCAGGATATGGAGAATTACTTTTTTTCTTCAATGGCACAAGGTTTAAATAGACTGCAGAAGGGAGCGGACAGCCAGACTGGATAAGATCATTCACTGATTGTGCTATTGTACTCCCTTCACCATCCAAAGATGAGGTCACCAAGTAAACATTCATGTCAGTCCTTTCACAACAACTTTTTTTTTTTACATTTTAGACAGGCTTAGTGTTGTGTGTTTGTTTTTCAGTTTCTCATATAGAGATGTCTACACAGCACAGGTCAGCGATGTTTCAACAACCTTTCCCAAATTGAAAATTAAAGGCATTGTCAACGATTCTTCTTGGTGGTCCTGCTGTGCAGCGGAGTTGTGTATTATTTTTACTAAAAGGGCATGAGGAATCAGCCCTCGTCTGGAGCTGAGGTCTTCGTGGAATACACATCAGGCCAGTGTTCACGTCCTTCTCTGAGGCCAGCTGGTGTTAAGTTCTCTGGGTTCGTCCAACTACTGACAGAAGCTATAATCCAATGTCAACGCCCTTTCTGAAAAATGTATAGGACTCAACTCAACATAAAAACATTAGCCAGCATTCTTTGTAATTGCTGCAGGTAAATTTCAATGACCCCAACATAGTCATAAAAAATCTAATTTCCAGAGGATGATTCACAATTCAATCCCAAGCTGTTTCAAGATGTTGGGAGAAAAATCCAGGTATTTTGTGTGTGTTTCCCTCAGAGTTTAATTTATTTCCATGAATTACTATTTAGATTTATTTTCTCAGCCGAGAGAGAGGGAAAAGCAGTCTCCCTCTGGAGGATATGCGGTCAGCTCAGCTGTTGCCAGGGACAACGGGCCTTTTCAGGCGCTCGGCGGTGAGAGGAAGCTGAGGGGGATCCCAGGCATGCTTAACCTCCGGCAGGAACTCAGGAAGGGCCCAGAAGCCAGGGGGTGGGGTTGGATGCCATCTGTCAGAGACCCCAGTGAGCTGACCACCTCACACCCAAACACTGTGTCACCCAACAAATGAGGGTCACCAGGGGTCAGAGGGCGGAGCTATACATTCCATTAGCCACGGATGTATTTTCCATCTCTTCCTGTGCTAGATGGATGTGTAAATAATATTCTTCAATGCTAGTGGGGCAGTGGCCTAGAGGGTGGTCTGACAATATAAAAGAGAATGTTTTAACACTCTTAATGACCAGACCTGGGCACCCTGGAATACAGATACATACTATAGATCTTCTATTAAAATGTGCGTCAAATTAGATTTAGTGTTAGTTGACTAAAAGTCTTGGCATTTTAGTGTTATCTTGGTCAAAGAGAACCACAAGTATTTTAGTCTTGTTTTAGTTAATGAAAACTGTTGACATTTTACCTTATCTTATTTTAGCTACTGCTGCTTTAAATAAACTTGCAATCTAGCTGTAACCACATTATGTTACTTGCCTTGCAAACACCAACCCAACTGTTAGCACTGATCAAAGTTAGCTGGCTTGTTAATTGATGTATTTTGGTGATATATATCGTCACCTTCCTGCCTAAGTCATTTTTTTGAAGAAAATGACTTTTTTGCCTAAATCATCTCCTCATGATGCTGGCCACCTCTGGTAAAATCGCCTACATCCTCAGTTGAACAGATCATGTGATTCTACCCCTGTAGTATATTGGCCTATGTCAAGAGTGTGACTTAGGCCGTTTTATTTTGCCTAAGTCAAAAGCAGGGGCGGCTTGTCTATAAGGGCGATTGGGGCGACGCACTGCCTAGGGAAAAAAAAAAAAAAAAAAACCTCCTGATGTATAAACGCAATATCCTTGTAAGTCGCGTAAATGACATGTAAATTAAAATGTAATAAAAAAAATTCTGTCGGATTCTACCACTAGACCGTCTGATCTGCCTCTGTATGTCATTGTCGAATCAGGTAACAGTCGTTCAGTCAGCCTAAAGTCGTGCTTCAAATGGCCCTTCTGGGGCGGCCCTTCTGGGACGATTTGGGGCGAAATGAAAATCGCCCCAGACATCTCCCATTGACTCCCATGTTAAATCCATTTTTTTCACAAAACAGAGCTCTCAATGCATTCTCTACGGCTTCCGGGAGGGCTCGCCCCTCCATGTCGTGTCATAAGTAAACGACGTAAAAGCCTATACTAATGTCATACAGCTTCTACAGAGGCATATTCTGTCAAGATGGCTGTGCAACAACTCGATTCGCTCTTTGACAGAAAAATAAATAAATTGACAACAAAACAATTAGGACTTCCTAGACCAAATGTATCCATTCAACAGGTTTGTACAAAGGGAGGGAAATCCTACATTTAAGAATTGGAACGAAAGAAAATTGCGGTCGTGAAGTGGCTAACGCGGTCTGTATTTCATATACCACTGTCCCTTTTCATAGGTTTCACAGTGTGTTTCACAGTTCGCTTCTTGCACTAACACTGAATAATTTTTTATGTGATGACTTATTTTGCTTTTGTAAGCCAATACTTTCATGATCAGTCAATAAATATTGTTGGTTTTGACTTATGTTACCCCTTCTTTATGATGTTACTGGACATATCATGTGTCCTGTTAAGCTGTGTTACATCATACAACATTTGAGACACGTGGATAATGAAAAAGTGGGATAATTTAATGTGGAGCCACATCATGTTTGCTTATGAAGGCTCCTGGATGCAACTTTCTTCCATAGCTTTCCACCTGTAACTTGCTACTCTAGCTATGTAGCAAGATGGGACATATTACTGTTGTGTGCTGCCAATAGTGGACAAACAGGTATTGCTGTATGAGTATGAGTTAATCAGCTAACTTAATGTACCTACTGAATGGGTCGCCTTAATCATTATCAAAAAAATTGCCCCCCCTGAGAATTTTTTCAGGAGCCGCCACTGGTCAAAAGACAATATGGCAATTTTACAAGCTGACAGAACATTTTACAAGCTTTATTGTTATTTACATTTACATTTAGTCATTTAGCAGACGCTTTTATCCAAAGCGACTTACATATGTGCGACTTACAATGTATACACATTTTACATTTACACTGATGGCACACTGCACATCAGGAGCAATTAGGGGTTCAGTGTCTTGCAATTAGCAATTAGCAATTAGGGGTTCAGTGTCTTGCTCAAGGACGCTTCGCCAGGGAATCGAACTAGCAACCTTCTGATTACTAAACCACTTCTCTACCTCCTGTACCACTGTCGCCCCCTATTGTTGACAGAGTTGAAGGTTTAAAATGGCTTAAGTCACAAATGCATGCTCAAAAATGTGCCTAAGTAATTTATTCCTCTTGTGTTACATAATTGACATACATTGGTATTAGTATGCCAAAAGTTATTTTTTGTCATATCCTTTTTCAGTGAAATTATCAATAAATTTTTTTGAAAAACCTGAAAAAATGAATTAGGGAATTATTTTAGGAAGGTGACGATATGCTACATGCTGTAAAAGCTGTTTTGGGGGCTTAACAAAAGCCAGCTAAGATGGCTGAGCTTCTAACTTCTATCATCTAACATTAGCTTTCTGTAAAATAGTTGAAAGTTTAATGTAACCTTAATCCTCACATGCCATCCAATGAACAGGATATTTGGATTATAATTTAGAAGAAAAAATTGTCAACAGTAGTAAAGAGAGAATTTTAGTCATCTTGTCATCGTCTCCTCCTAGTCATGGAAACAGAGGTCATAGATGAACATCTTTCATCATGGTTTTTGTTCACGCAATGAACACTACTCCACACCAAAAGAAAAAAAACACACACACAAATGTAATTCTCTGAATTAATTAAATGATAAGATTTTACTTGCATCTCCATAACCAACATCACATGAAAATATTGTTATGCATGCTGAACACACACACACACAGACACACACACAGTTTGAATTCATCTCCTGCTTGTTTTCATGGTGAGTCTGCCATGATGAATGTGATAAGGCTAATGTGTCAGGCAGGAGATGTTTGAAAAATGGCTTAAATTACCTCTCTTTAGAGCTTGCGGCCTTTGCTTGGGTTGTGTTGCTTTTATCGCCCCTGTGTTTACATTCATTAGCACTTGTCTGAAAAGTGTCACATTCTCACTCCCTGGTTTCTGCGGCCTCGCCTGCTCTTCATATCCATTTGAATCCACACGTTCTGCAAACAGATGCTATCAAGCAAAGAAAATGTTTTGTCTGCCTTCCATTAGCAAGACAAACGCTCCCTTCAAGACTTTACATGCCTGTGCTCAGCACAGAGCACTAGAGACTTCAGGAGAGCCAAGCATGTCAAATGTACATTCAGTCGAAAACATTAACTGTTTCACAACTAAACCTTAAACTAAACTAATATATTGTATTTTATACTTATATAATATACTTATATATTGTTCATTGTGTGAAACATGTTCAAGACATTGGAAAGCTTTGGCATTCATGAGTTAAAGAATGAATGGAAGTCATTTAAAATATGAGATCCTTAAAGGCCTGTCATATAACACTTTCCGACAAAATCAACTATAAATACATTAAAGCAGAATATGTTTGAAGGGTTACAAGATGGAGACAGGAAACTTCGTTTTCTTAAGACATACGTAGTGTTTCATCACTTAGAGTGGTGGATCCTTACTCAAAAGGGCCATAACCTAGACGGACAAAATCCAGAGACAAGAGTTTACAGAAAGGAAAAAGTAGTGTTCTCCATTGGAGAAATCCCCTCTCCTTGCACTGTGCTTCTCTTGCCCACCTGAGAGAAGGATGGCAGGCACAAACATCACCTTGGCTTTATGGCATGGTTTAGTTCCATTCAGCAGTGAACACATATTTCAACTGTGAAGTTAACAGAAAAGGTAAAAAAAAGTCAATCACACTGATAGCCTCTATGAATAATATAATTTTTTGTCTTTCTGTCACAAGTGTGCTCTTAGAGAGAGCTTAGACATTTGCTCAGTTCAGAAAACTGCAACACCACATATGCTGTCTATAAACTGATATTGTTCAGAATATTAAAAGGACTGGTTCTGGGTAACAAGTCACAAGACACAAAAGTGTAACATAATGTTACTTTTACGAGGTAAAAGGAAGTCATGTGGTAATAGGAAGTAGTTACAATGATTGTGTTGGGTACTTTTCCATTCATATAGCCTTGGCAATGTTATTATGTTTGAGTCACTAGAACAATTCTGAAGATAAACTATGACGTTTCTATCATATGTGGTTCGCTTTTCAGAGGAAATGGAAATAATTGGCTGGATAAATAGAATTATAATATCAGGTAGTGCGCTTCTTTCTTCCTTCACCTACTGAATTTAAAATACATACTCTAGTAACAAAAGGTAATATGTAATTATAATATGGAAATTCCAAATGGAGGAAGTGTTTCTTTTATGACCAGTCTGTTGCTGAGCCTTGAGTACCTTACACAAAGTCACATAACAGATTACTTAAACATAGTTGGTGATGAAACAAAGATTGTGTAACTCCATTTTAAGGACATACAGGGAAAAAGAACAATAGTTAGTTTAGCAGTAACAAACAGCTGTTTTCTTTTTTTCTACCAAAACTAAAGCTGCAAATCATCTCATGAAGAAACAATTAACAATGAGTCCATGTGAAAGGGCAGCCCAACAGCTGAACGCCATGAGAATAATCAGACAGAGAGAGAGAGAGAGAGAGAGCGAGAGAGAGATTGGAAGGGGTGGAAGTCTGCCCGTGCGATCTCTCTGCAGCCTGCAGTCTCCATTGGCAATTTGATTGCTGGATTAGATCCCTAACTGCATCTGACACCAGCAATGGCTTTGGCCCCCATAACAGATGCGCTGTGTTGGTGGAGCACTAAATGGAGAGAGACGGATGGACTGGGCTGATGAAGCACACGCTCCCTGACAGCTTAAGCAGGGGGAATTAGTGTGCGCTGGCCCACCCCTGGGAGCCCACTCGGGTCACCCAACGACAGGCCGCATTACAGCCTCTCAGCACAAACGCTGCTTGTCAGGCGGCACATTGAAACGGAGGAGGCCCCGTCAACGTCTTCAGGGGCTGCGCACCGCCAACTTTTCCATGCCACTGAGCACGATCAAGGCCATCTCCTGCAGCCAGAGCAGATGTGTTCTGTCACTCCATTCCACAGAACGGATTGAGCTCTTTCACAGGCAGGTACAAGGGGCGACAGCGAAGGTCAACTTGACCTTGAGATGAGAGTCCCCACCACTCAGACCGATGCACAGGAAGAAGTCAGACGGAGAGGAAATGTTCCAGTCTTGGGCCCTCAGGCTGTTTCAGCTATCTAGTGCTAGTATGTTACATTTGGGTTAGTATACTTTTTTTCTGTGAGAAGCTGTGTTATTGGAACAATATGGTCTAAATGTCCTTCCACTTACATTTGGGTTAGTATATTTCTTTTCTGTGAGAAGCGGTGTTATTGGAACACCACAGTCTAAATCTCCTTCCACTCTTGCCTCCACAAGAAGAAAAATACATCCTACATAGTCAGTGAACACAGTGGCACAACTATATACAATTAACAGCCATGGTGTTGCTAGCGGACAAACCCTTAGCTAAAGTTGTCGGACACAACTTTCCCATATGTAGTTTGGACTGTCTGTATTTGTCTTTCTGGGGGCAAATAAAGGAAGATGGTCCTCTAAATATTTATCAGCTCATAAAGTTTGTCCAGTGGCCAAAGTAAACCTGTGGCAGGGGGGCCTCCCACCCCTTCCTCCCACCATGTGCAGCTCTAAACAGCACTACACTAGTTTGTGTTTGTCCACACATTAGTGATTCTACACATGATCTCACACAGCACATGAGAAGCGCATTAACCTCAGCCAGTAAAGAATTCAATAACACATATTTAGACAAAATATTCTGGTAAACTAAAAGCATTTCTTGTATTTGTCCATTAAAATAACATGAAAAAATATAGCTTCTCTTAGTCTTTATGTGGTACCTTCAGGTCATGAAACAATCAGCAAATCAGCAGTAATCAGTTTGGCAGTCGATCAGAATTAGCCTTTTGACCGTTCTCTAATTGCAGCCTCTTTAGAGACGGAACTGTTTACTCAGTCTGTGTGGTCTGTTTAGAGATGTGTACACAGAGAGTGGGGAGTGAGGCTCGGACCTGGACTCCACGACCGAGCAGAGGTAATCGGGTTCTACTGGAAAGGAAAATAATCAAATGCCTGGTCCATTTCAAAGGGTAATATTTTCTTTGGGTCTGCAGCTTATGAGTGCAGGGAACGGTGCCGTGTGTGCAGGAGCTGTGGCGCGCTCGTCCTTATCTCTCCATGCCAATAAATATCAGATGGACGGCACAGTCAAAACTACAACTATCAGTGCTCTCAGAACCACTCACAACAAGCTAATGTGTGTGGAACTCGCCATTTTTTGAGAGGATGAGTAGAACTCCTGGGAGACAGTTATAAATAAATATAAAAATCATTGGTGGAATGAGCAGTTTAACTTCAAATTAAGTATTTTATTGGAGTTGAAATATTCACTGCTTTGTCCAAAGTCTCCAAGCTATGTTTACAAAACAATCTTGGGAAATGAAGAACACATGTTGAGAAGGCCAAGGCACTGACTGATCAGTGTTAGGAGAAAAGGTTTGGGTCTCCTTCTGTTAACTTGTGTATTTTAAAGAGCTCTGATTGAGCGCTGACTGAATGCACTGACATATCAGTGTTAGGAGAAAAGGTTTGGGTCTCCTTCTGTTAACTTGAGTATTTTAAAGAGCTCTGATTGAGCGCTGACTGAATGCACTGGACAGATAATCTCTCTAGATGTCTGCAGCACGCTACCCTCAGGTGAACGTCCACCAGACCATGGCTGATAACAACAAGAGAAGAGGCCATAAAAGTCTAAGAGACAAGACATACTTTGAGCCGCACTCAGACTGAGCTGTGATAGAGCTGGTTGCACTGATATGTGGAGGACAGTGCTGTAACCAGAGAATGTGCGGCTGATGCCACCTCACGTAACTCTGCCTAACACTCCAATCAGGATCTCTCACCGCATAACTCAGCTCCAATGTCTCAAATGCTGCCTTGATACCTCTACAAGCCCTCCTCTGGCATCTCTCTCTCTTTCAATTCCTACTTCCCAAACTGAATTAGTCATTCAATTTACTTCCACATTACACACAGTCTATTATATTAAATTCATAGATTATGCTAGGTTATTGTGGATTTTTGTCTTGCTTTTAGATAGACTTGTTGCAGACGCTTGGATATAGACAGTTTCTATGAATCTGTAAAAGCCCTTAAATGAATAAATGATGGCCCTAGCCTTTTTAGGTAACGTCATTTTCACGCTAGCAGCTAAAGTTGCTTGAATAATACTTTCCCATACAGCACATGATGCACGTATGGATTTCCATGCTTGCCATGCTTCACATACTTGGCTTTGCCACCCCTCCCCTTCTCTGCTGAGGGAGAGAGGGATAATTAAATTCAAATTCTACACAGGGTTCATTTCACCTCTAATAAATATCTGGCGGTTTGACTCCGGGCCAGGTGCTGGAGGAATGCTAAATGCAGGCCCTGCTCACTCCTGCTTCCAATACGGAACAGTAGATTTGTGCCTTGTGTCCCATGGTGATGTGATGAATTATGGGTGATAATCAGATGCTCTATGTGTTTAATTGCCTTTTTAGCACATCTAATGAGTTTGCCCAGTTCATCAGATTTGTAAGAACAAGAGGCCACCGCTGCCCTGTGGAAAATGGAATACTATGTCTTCCACGGTCACATCTAGGGCACAGAAAAAGAGGTCACTGTTCCAGCTCAAGACATTTCTAATGAGAAGTCTTGTGGGTAAACAAAAAGTGTGTTCACTGCTGGTTTGAAATGTAAGGGCAGGGGATGGGGGTGGTCATGAGAGAGAGAGAGAATACAGAAAGTCCTCTTTTTTTAGTGTCCTGATGAAAGACATGTGATGAACACGATCTCTAGATGGCTTGGACGGCATGCTGTAACCGTACCTTGTACACATGTTTTTGCTGAGGAGTTGAAAGATGGCACTCCCAAAGCCAGAATTGACTGCCTACAACCTTGAGCCAACATAAAACTGATTTACCAACCTTCTGCTTGCATTGCAACTGATTTTTTTTTAAATGAAATGTCACACAGAGAAAGAGCAAGAGAGAGAGAAGAGAGAGAGAGAGAGCAGTCAAAGTTAAGGGAACACCATGTTTATTTTCACAAGAACATTCCAGAAGTTGACAGCTCTTCCCCTGTCCAGGGAAACCCAGTGGCTAGTGGATTTCCCTTGACTGCAGACATACAAAAATTCACAAACATTTTGCTCAACTCTCCAGTTCACAAATCCATTTAGCAGAATTTCTCTAAAATGGTTTGCCTTCTTTCGTGAGGTTATGGGTGTTAACACAGCTTTGAGATTTGCCTGAAGTGTATATTTGAATGAAGCACTCTGGCACGCACAGCCCCTGCTGAAGCAGAGGGCCGCTGCATGAAAAGTCTTGCTAACGAGAACACCACACGATTGGTTCAAGTAACCCCTTCCATTAATAAACGTGAAAGGGATTCTCACGTAGCTTGTGGAAAAAAATGCGTCAGGAATTTGTTTATGTGTTTACAAGTCTAACTTTCAGGGGGTGGGGGGGTGGTGGGTGTCCGCTGTGTAAACAAACACAGTTGTACATTCACGTTTGGAAACTTTGGTCTGCACTGTACACCCTGCCTTGAGGTGATTTGTCACAGTGATTAATCGTTATTTGAAGAAGACCGATGAGTTCTGAGAATTCATACCATTTTGGCATTAGCTGCATCAAGTTGTCCACCGCTAGGTGTCATAAAACTGATATGACTCACCGGGGGAATAGACTTGTCACTCAACAGTTCCTGGAGGTTGTAAAGTCAAAGCCGAGTCTCAGAAGGCGTCTCAGAAGGCATGATTTCAGCCATGAGGCAGTGCCGTCAGGGACCAGGGCGCCGGGCCAGCAGGACAAAAGGTCAAAAGGTCAAGGGATTAGAGACAGGTCCCCCACGGGCTTGATCTTTTTATGGTTCAAAATGGCCCCTCAGTGAAATCCCAAAATGGCCACTATTTTGTTATATCATAATAATGACAAGTCTGATTGCTTTAAAAAAAAGAATGCAGAGACCCCTGGACTTCATCAGAGGTCGTGTCTCTTGCAGTGTGCCAAATAATGTGTCCATTCATGCAGTGGTTGTGTGTGTATGTTTGCTTAACCAACTTACCTCTTCTACACAGTTTATGTCATCAGCAGACAGTGTAGCAGGCTTGATCCTTTCAGATTGGGGGGCAGGGTAAAAACAAAAATAGGATAGAATGAAGTGAAAAAAATGAACAACAGGACATACTTTTGTAGAGACATACGTCACTGGGATAGAGACAAAAATACATCTGTGGTTGTATTTGTAGTGCTGTAGGACTTAGAGAATGACAGGGAGAAAAATAGTGAGGACTCCACCCGCCTGATAAGAAACACATGAAGTGTGTTTATGTGCAGGGCCAGGCGGAGGTACGCGACTACCCCCACCCCCCCGCTGTGGCCTGCTCCCATAGCCCGTGTTAATTTGTCTGTTTGACAGACTCAATGGACGGCCCTCTCTGGATGCCTGCCCAAGCGCTCAATCACTTCCTGGCCAGGACAACCCCCCTGCCTCTCCTTTCTCCTAGTAGCTCTGTGGACTCCTGTAGCCCGCCGTGTCTCCCGACCCTCTTTTTGAGCGTGGGGAGGAATGCCCTGTCTCGATGGGTCAGCCGGCGGGCCCAGTCTGAGGTTTGTCTAGCCAAGACCCACGCTCCCGCTTGGCTCAGCATGTGGCTCGTGCACACCAAGGCCATGCACATGCCATTCCACGTTTGAGTTTTTTTGCAGTTTAAAGGGGGCTTGCTGAGCCCTACACCACTTCTCTTGCTTGCCTGCTGGCCTTTTGTTTAACACAGTGAACCATGAAAAAAAACAGGGGTGGGAATCAGGTTAAAGTTGGTAGTGTGCTGGGACTATTATTTAGCATCAGTTGATCCGCTGGAAGGAAAGAACACTCCAAAGGCAAATATAATTGTTTCCTTTATCTTTTATGTATACGTTTGCTTTAATTTTATTATTTTCCCTTTTACAATATGGGAATACATTTACGCATAGTTTAAATCATAGCATCATCATGAGCCTCCCTATCTCTATGGTCCCACATTTTATTGTTTGTCCTGATATGTGATGCACCCACAGAGTTAATTAATTAAGGGTTGTTAAGAGCGTACCTCTCTTGTAGGTACATTGTTATTGATCAACATAGTTATTGATCAACACTAAACATAATACAAAGTGTATCTTGTAACACAGTTTTAGACTGGACAGATACTTTAAATAAAAGGGGGCCCATTTTTTTGTCAGTAGTTCACACAATATGATCATGAACCAAATGTATCTCATTCATATGCTCCCTTTCCAGGGTTTGTGGTCATATTGCTTAATGACCCTTGTATGACCATGAGGACCAGCAGGGGTCATTTAATGAACCGGAGCTGACCACCAGACGCCAATTAATGACTGAAAAAATGACACTGAAAATACAAGCCGTAAATACCCAGGCGTGAGGGCTCTGTAATTGTATAATTATGTATCAGTGAATAATTGAACTGCTGATAAGATCTGCAGATCCCTAGCTTTTCCCACCAAATGTATGTTTTGTGGCAAGAAAATAAGTAGATAAATCTATACGTTCTGAATAAATGTTGTGCTTAATACCTCTTTCCGCACCCTATACACCTCAGACCCAGTGCAACTCAGAGTCCTGTCATCTGCAGAATTTGTTTTATGACTCTGCAGTCGTGGGGTTTGTCAGCAGGGGTCAGGAAACAGAGTACAGGGAATTGGTGGACCTCTTTGTGTCGTGGTGTGGGGACAACTATCTTCCCTTGAACGTCACCAAGACTAAGGAGATGGTCATTGATTTTAAGAAGACCAGGGCTAAGAGATGAAGGGATACAAATACCTGGGTGTTCACCTTGTCAACACACTGGACTGGAAATGCAACATTGAGGCTGCCTAGAGAAATAGACAGAGCAGACTACTTCTTGAGGAAGCTCAGGTCCTTTAATATGTGCAGCAAGATGTTGCATATCTTTTCCCAGTCTTTGGTGGCAAGTGTAATTCTCTTTGTAGTTATCTGTTGGGGCAGCAGCATCAGAGCCAGTGACAGAGAAGTTGAACAGACTGATTAAGAAGGCTGACTGCTAGTGACTTCCCTGGAACCTTTTGAGCGGGCTGGTCTATATATATATACACGTGTGTGTGTGTATAGTGCCTTTCTCTTTCTCTTGTCTCAAGAAAACCTGAGGGTATCACACTTCTCCAATTAATACATTATTGCAAATAATTGGAGGTGAACGGTAAAATACTGCAACAGCTATACAACAAAACAAAGACAAAGAACCGCTGGCCAGCCTTACAAAGCTGGCTCCCCTCTGATACAAAGTGAAGTAAACTTGAGTGGCTAGCTCATGTGCATGCAAACAACACTTCACACATTCTGACAACTGTTCCAGGATTGGCTTTAAGGTGTCATGTAAGGATTGAAGGTGAAAGACATTAATGATGACAGGTTGTGAAGTAGAGTTGTTGAGCGGCAGAGGCAGTAACCAGGAGAAGGTGGTTTAAGTAGTCCAAAAGGTGCAGATTTATTAAACTGCCGGCAGGTGACAGACAGAACGAACTTTAACATGTAACACTAACAACTTTTCCCAAAGCAGACAGACAGACAGACAGAGACAGACAGACAGACAGACAGACAGACAGACAGACAGACAGACAGACACTTAATAACACTGACTAGCAGTTATAGCTTCTTAACCAAAAGCAATAGGCATCCTCTCAAGACAGAGGTCCAATCTCATCTCCCCTGCCATTCCCTGGATGCAGGTTATATTTACTTAACTCCTCCTCCCCGGAGTTAACCATCAATTACTAATCAATTATCTAAACAGACAACAATTCTACATATCAAAGCTGTATCAAGCATACAATACTTTACATTGAGCATCATCATATGCACAAACATATTACTTTGGCTTCTGACAGCCAGTTACAATGTCCTTCTTCCATACGGAAGAAAACACCCGTCTCAAGTGGAACCGTCCATTATTTCCCGCTTCTGCGTGAATAAGGAAGATGTTTCCATATGCGCGCTGCTTCGGTTAGTTGCCGGTTAGGCTGCAGGTGAGTTCCGCGATTTAATTGCACTTCCATTTTGTCCCATGCGTGCTCATTCTCACAGGCTCATAGTCCACCAAGCACTCACTCTATAAAGTTCGCTGCACACTTATTAATTAACCGTAACAATCCTCCGTCTTTCCGTGTGCTATTTATAGTGACGGTGCATATTTCGCTCTGTCACACAGGTGTTCAACAATTAAAGAATGATAGATGAATGGTCCAAAGGCCAATCAATGGTAACTAGCAAGCTACGTAGCTGTTAGTGGTCTGAGACCTCGGCTAAACTATTGTTCGTTATCTATAATGTTACATTATTTGCTCAAATTTGGGATAAACATCAGGAACTCTTTTTGCAGAAAGGACAAGTTGACCTGCAGAAACGAGTTACTTTTAATTAGCTTAAAAGTGCACTCCTTCAGTATAATCCATTACGATTTTTTGCAAGAAAAAAATTAAGAATAATGTTAGTAATGATCAAAAAAGAAAAAAATGTGATGGCAAATTATAAGATAAAAAGTTGAAAGTTCCAGGGCTCACCGTGATAATGTTGGCTAGCAACCCCTTGAAAGCAGCAACTGGTGTAGCCTAGGTGTAACGGTTGAGCCTAGAATGATGATTTATTTGTTAATTTAATTGTTTTGTAGCAGCAGGTAAACTGATTTGGTGTTCTGGGGGTTTCACTCCCGGAGAGAGGATTTACCTTTACAGTGTTTGAACTCGCACTTGTCAAGTATTTTGAAATTAACATGACCACAAAAATGCATGGTTTACTACTATGCCGTGTTGAAGTCATAAGTCACATAACCAAAACTAAAATCAGTTAGCCTAGGCTAACAGCCTACAACCAGGCATTTTAGTTTGAAAAGTGCTAGGAACACTTTTCACTTTTATGAGCATAGCCTGACTACAAATGCACCAAAAATGTCATAGGTTAACCTACGGGGATTTTGTAGTGCATTAAAACTAAAATGTTAAAATGTGCTAAAAACAGGTGAGGTATCTGTAAATAAGTGACCAGTGGATAGAGAACTCTGCAGTGAAAAACCTCATACCCCTAAACTATAATAGACATGCTAACAACACATGACAATCCAAGTTCAAGTCTTGAAAAAATCCAGGGATTTTAGCTAGGCTGTGTTAGACATTATGTTTAGCTAGAGAATAGCTAGGCTGTGTTAGACATGATGTATAGCTAGAGAATAGCCTGACCAGAGTTGCTAGTGCCATTAATATTACACCAAACTTGACCTTGTTTAGGACAGTAACGCTCTTATCACAAACTAAACCCAATTTGCCATTGTAGCAATACTCAGAATCTCTGTTGGAGCATTTTAAAACTACACAAAACCAGAAACATCTGACATTGCATAGAAAAGCATGGCTAACATAATGCACTGGAACAACGATGGTAGCTGATGGCGGTCATCAAAGAATAGTGGTTCCATGGCAATGTTCCGAAAGCCCATTATTCCGACAGCCCGCTGTTCCGAAATTGTGAGCACAGCAACGGGAACCACTATAGCCCACATGCACATCCCAATGAATCACACAATCATAAACATATAAATGCATTTATTTCACAAGCATGAACTTTAATTCAGAATATTATTATACACACATGGCATTTGCATCGCGATGATACAAAAATACTTTTATGATTGCCAACGCATGCATGCTTTGTCAGTGCTTGACAAGATATGCCTGATGTCCTGCAACAATCTGCCGGTGATTTCCTTCGCATGAGTGATACCCCATATTCAAAACCAGAGTAGGCTAAGTTAACAAATATTGCCTAGGAAAAGTTAAATGCGTGATAGCCCGGTGAACGTATCTGCTGCGCTGCGCAAACTAAATGCTGTGTGTGTTTTGTGCCACTTAAAATATTTAAAAATTTTGCCAGGGGGACTATTTTTCGGAATATTGAGATTTCGGAAGATCGGGCTTTCGGAACAATGGGCCGTCCCCAGAATGGTTACATTGTAACACTTAACATGTTCTCCCCTCACTGTCTCTTCACTCTGCAGTGCTTTTTACAGTCATTGCTCTGCTCCCACTTGTGATGGTAAGATGCAATCAGATTTTGTGACTCGCACTTTAGAAATGAGATATTCTTCATGCAGTATGGATTTATTTGTTTTGGGAGTGAGTTGGGTCATTTCGTTGTCTATTGAACTCAAATATCAACAAGCTTTCAACAGAATTGAGGACTATTTTAAAGATGTTACTCAACTTACATGGTGTGTGGTCGAGAGTGAGAAAGGCATGTTTACCTTATGATGAAGTTTACCATTTTAAAAAACCATAGGCGAAATTGGCGCATGGGCAGAACAACTGAGGCACGTTCAACACATCAGGTAGCGATAAAGACTTATCAGTATCTATGTCTGACCACCAAGATTGCTAGTTGTCAGGCTAAACCTACAGTCAAAAACTACTGTGCCATTATTTTTGCTAACACAACAACACAGCAAGTAAGTGCAACAACAAAAGACATAGCCAGTCACAGCTAGCTAGTCAGTGATACCCATATGTGCGCTAGCTCCTTCTTATATTGAGTAGGTAGCTAAAGTCCTTACTTGGTGATGTTTGTGACAAGTTATCACAGCTTTTTGTCCTTGCCCCAGCCACACTACATTGTGCAAGTATGGTCAAATGCATGTGTCCAGCCTGAACCACAGATATGCCAATCTCCTTATGACATGACCATGTGCCATCAAAATGAATTTACACCTGTTATTTTAAGCTAGCATTGTTACACATGGTTGCTTTGAGAAGATTAAAATCACACAACAGTGCGGTACTCAGCAATAGATAGACTATAGATACTGCAGTGGCCATGGAGCAGAGTTCAGACCTCCAGGATTAAAGACTTGTAGAAGTACTGTAAAATTAAGAGTTTGTACAAAATGTCAAGTCCATGGCTGTGTGTGTGTGTGTGTGTAAGAAAGAGTGGACATATTTGTAGAAACCATACTCACAATGTGCCTCTGTCAACTAGGTTGGGCAGGTGCCTGAGGCAAGATGGTGCATGCACACACACATTCTCACACATATACACACAGTAACGGACACACACACACTCTCACACATATACACACAGTAACGGACACACACACACACACACACACACACACACACATATTCTCACACATATACAAACAGTAACGGACACACACACACACACACACACATTCTCACACATACACACAGTAAAGGACACACACAGTTTTTAGCTGCTGTTCCTGCCAGCTGTGGGTATGAAGGCAAAAGACAGCCATAAATAAATGATGACCTGAGGGGGTGGGCCTCATGTAGGCAGTATATGTGCTGCTGTTAGCTGAAGGAAACTTGACTGACCGTCTAACATTGCCTTGATATTAAGCCGACTTCACTTATAGGAACTGTCTGAATGATAGGTTGCACACGATCAGAATAGAAGCATTATACATATTGACATATTACATGTTATACACTTGCTAACAGCTAAGAACTAAGACGTGTTCAAAATTTTGCCATGTTCCTTGATAAAATAGCGCACATGGCAGGAACAGTTGCCCAGTGATGTCCTTGTGCAATACAATAGCAATCTAGTACCATAACAACTTATGCCATACGAAATAATGTACTGTCAGAAAAACTATGCACTAAACTAATGCACATTTCTAAAACATAAAGTTTCTCATAAAATGCAATTTGCCATAAATAAAAAGTAACTATCTGTCTGCTACAACAATCTGGTGAAGCAATTAATATGGCACCCAGTTTTATGTTGACCCTATAGTGCATTTCAACTGCAACAATGTCCACAATATAGCTCACATGTCTCATTGTTTAAACATATTTGTGTGTGTGCAAGTAACCCCTTTTAGTAACACTGCATTTGAAGGGCCCCTTAAAAAACTTTTTTATATCATATTCACAAACACTGAATAACTTCTATTTGCAACATGACAGAGCATGTAAAATGGAATAAGTTATACTGTACTGACATAAGGGAAAATATGAAAGCAATATCTACTCATGCTATGGGTATATCCTTTCCTGTATCTGATGTGTCAATAAAATGCTAATTATTTCTAGAGATGTGGTTTTTATTCAGTGCTCATGAATGTGTTGTAAAATCCTCATGAAAGACCTCATTCATTTTGTCATGCGGGCCCAAACATCTTCATACCTAAACAAGTGGTGTGTTCGCTAGGCTATAGTTTGAGAACAATTTCTATCTATGTTTCTCTTCTACCGAATTTGAAACAGCAGATGAGAACAAAACTGGGGCATACACAGCCCAACCCCCTCTCGCTTGCACACGCACGCACGCACACACACACACACCGCACACACACACCCGCACACACACACACACACAAAGAAAACCAAACAAATTGAATACTTTTCAATGAGGCTGGGCCACTTAGAGAGATAGGTTATTCAATCACATGTACCAAATACCAAACATCATTGTCTCCTAACTGTGCTAAAACCAGCTATTATGAGGCAATTAACATTCTTTTAGCTGGGGCTTGGGTTGGAGGTTTATGGGTGACTAATTAGAAGAGTAAGATTCTCAGGCCTCAAAGAAAAGAAGAAAACACTTAAGATCATGGCTACATTTTCTTTTTGCCTTCCTGCTTAGATGTGTCAATCAAGCATGAGTGAGTTGCCTTCAGTCCCATCACCTGCTGCCAGGCTGTGAAAACTCAACAAAGCCCCACCCATTATCCCCCATCCATTCTCACATCTTTACACTTCCCAGGCTTTTGTCCATTTGAACTAATGCAATCTGCTAGCCATCAGTAACTGACTAGAAGAGGCAGTAGTGGAGGGAGACCAGTGTGCCTCAAGTGAATACCAGCATTAACTGTACTCCTGCACACTATGCACTGGAAGATTCCTTGCCGTAAACAGCACCTCTCTGGTCTGGTTGAATTTGAACAGCATGTGCTGAATGCCACAAAGTTACTGAGCGCTGGGGTGAAAACAGTCCAGCATTACTGTATAGGCATAAATCTACAACTGAAATCGACAGAAAAAGTTTACCTCCTGAAGAAAACTGTAAACTTGCCAGTCCAGTATAATAGGTAAATGTCTTCTCATTCTTCTGTGTCAGTACTGACAGGTAAGGAAGACTGAACTGACAGATATGGTAACCTTCTGTTTCATGAGGTCCATCTTCTCTGCACAGATAAACATATTTAGCATTTAGCAATTTTACCTACGTACTGTCCTCCTCAAGGTGAAGGCATGTCCTCTTCAGGGCTCTATCATACTAGCACTGTAAGTACTGTGGCGAGCTAGCATGGAAGAAGGCTACGCAGAGGCAGGAATCTCAGTTTTAAGGCAGCTCTTGTGCCCCATACACTGCACCGCCCCAGAAGTGCCACTTTACTGGCTTTTCAACACAGGCATACTTCACAGTGACACGCATACACAAGTGGACAGATAGTGCTAGACTAACACTAAATCAATCTTAAATTCACATCCAGACAGAATGATGACAGTCACACACACTACATACACTTACCAGACACAAGGCGGATACACAGCCTGAAAGGCAACAAGTAATTCCAAAACATTCCAACACCAAGGCATGCTGGGAGGCTACACAACAATCCCACGCTTTAATACCATACAAACAGCAAAAATGGGACTTTTTCACTTCATCCAGTTCAACAATAGTGTCTGACAAACCAATGAGAGTTAATATTAGCCAATTAGCCAATAGTTTCAACTAGCACGAGATGCAGTGCAACGACTTTCCGAAAATAACATAACTTTCAAATAAAAAAAAAACCCTGAAGAAATATGGTATTAGAAAATGAACAGTTAAATCAATATCATGTAACAATTTTACCTTAAAATAAGAGCTTCAAATAAATGGTGATGATTGATGGCATCTCCTTATTTATGACACCCAGGGTTTATATTAGGCTGTGGTTGCCCCGAGCTCAGCCCCATCTCATGCGCTCTTCAATGTCATCAGTGTCTCAAGCTGCAGGAGTAGAGCTGGTCTCAGATGCACAACACGAGGCACGGTTGAAACACAATGGGGTGTCTTTACCCACTCTCAGGAAGGTAGAAACAAGGATGGTGCAGTCTGAAAGTAACATAAACAACAACAGAGCACCAACTGAAGAAACACAAGGACTTAAATACACAGCACTAACAAGCTAGCAAGACACAGGTGGGACCAATGATTCAATAAACAAGAACTAAGGAACCAGGAAGTATTAAAAGGGGCATGAACAGCAACACAAGGAACAGAAGTGGTGACAGAGACAGGGGAAAAACAAAAGCTGACAATACTAGGCATGACTGAACAAAAGAGCACATGGCTAAGAAAACAAACACCCCAAACCATGACAAACGTCTCGGTTACTTACGTAACCTCGGTTCCTTAAGCAGGAACCAGATATAACAGTATGGTACATGACACTAGTCATGGCCTAAATCGCAGCATTTATCCATTCACGCCTGAAAGGCCGCGAGCCCACCCCCTCAGGAGTCTTTATCTTGGATCGCGCACCAGATCTCTGTCTTGGAATGAAAACTGAGCAAGAATATCAAACCAAGGTCACACTGTACACGACAACTTTGTTATATCTGGTTCCTGCTTAAGGAACCGAGGTTACGTAAGTAACCGAGACGTTCCTTATCGCAGTTCACTGCGATATAACAGTATGGGACCCTATACATTCCCGCGTGATAATACAGTGGCAGCCAATCACACACACCAGCTTTATTGAAGCCTTTGACCTCATAGAGGTTCATACGGCCGCTGGCGGTGAACATATTAACAGGGCAACCTTTATCATAGGCGGCATGGATCCGTGATCCTGCGCCTGTAGGAAACCACCCTGGAATGTTTCATGTGCAACATAACATGTAGACACCAATGAACACACTTATCATATACATCATTCTCAGGCCAGGGGATTCAGAGATCGCTTGCCCGCAGAACGCTCTGTATTGTAGCCACCACCGCATCCGACAAGCCTGACGCTATGAGCCTGCACCTCTCAGGTGCCAGGCTCTGAGACGCCACCACTCCGGATGGGGGTGCCACACTGTCCTGTGCGCCTGCGTTAGGAGGTCTCTCCGCAGAGGCAGCTCCCAAGGCTGCTGCACTGACATACCGCCCATGGCTGATTGGGCCAGTGGGGGGCTATCAATATTAATTCTCTGCCCTCGTCCGCTACCCTGCACAGCACTTGCTGGAGGAGCGGGATCGGGGGAACAGCATATAGGCGCAGAGCTGGCCACTGGTGCCCCTAGCGCGTCTATGCCTAGTGGGGGGTTGTCGCCCCCTAGTGAGAACCAGAGCGGGCAGCAGGTGTTCTGCCTGTTTGCGAACAGGTCCACCTGCACCCTGAAAAAACGCACCCAGATCTGTTCTATCACTTGTGGGTGTAGACACCAGTCTGCTGCTCGAGGATCGCCTCTCGATAACAGGTCCGCACTGTAGTTGAGGTGGCCTGGTATATGAACTGCCCTGAGGGAAAGGACGTGCCTCGCTGCCCACAGGAGCAGGCGAGTCGCCCAATGGTGTAGTGACTGGGAGTGCACTCCGCCTTGGCGGTTTATATACGCCAAGGCCGCAGTGTTGTCCGTCCTCACTAACACATGCTGACCACTCAGTCTGGGCAGAAAGTGTCGTAGAGCCAGGACTACTGTCCGCAGTTCTAACACATTTATATGAGACGCGGCCTCTGTCACAGACCAGAGACCGTTCACGCCTCTTCCTTCGCAGACCGCCCCCCACCCCATGGTGGAGGCGTCTGTGGTCACCACTACGCGACGCGACACTATGCCCATAGTGCCCGACGCGGCGAGAAACCAGGGGGTTCTCCAGATCGCCAGGGCTTTCCTGCATCTGGAGGAAACCACTACTCTGCGGTGCCTGTCTGTGAAGTCGTTGAGCCTCATAGACAGGTACCATATTTGGAACGGCCGCATACGCAACATCCCCAGCGGGAGTGCGATAGCGGCTGACGCCATCATTCCTAGCAGGCATTGGCAGCACAGCGACGAGACTGACTGTCCCAGTCGGAACTGGCGCACGCATGTTTTGATGGCATTTATTCGTTCTTGAGACAGCCTGACCTCCATGGAGGTGGAGTCTAGAACCATGCCTAGGAAATGCGTAATTTGCTTTGGGCACAGAACGCTTTTTTCCCTGTTTATCACAAAGCCCAGTCGATACAGGTGCGCCACCACTAGATGGCCGTCCTGCACCGCTGCAGCCTCTGAATGAGCAGCTATTAACCAGTCATCCAAATAATTGTATACGTGTAAGCCGCGTAGACGTAATGGGGCGATGGCTGCTTCTACGCACTTTGTGAATACCCTCGGCGCTAGAGCTAGGCCGAATGGGAGTGCGTTGAATTGGTACGCTATTCCTCCGAATGCAAACCTCAGATATCTCCGATGTCTGTGGTGGATCGGAACGTGGAAATATGCGTATTTTAAGTCTATCGTGATAAACCAATCGTTTGGCCTTATAAACTGCACAAGCCGGCGTGGGGTCAGCATTCTGAACCGTAGCGGCATGAGTGCTTTGTTTAACACACGTAGATCTAATATTGGCCGATAATTCCCGTCCTTTTTTGGGACCAGGAAGTAACGGCTGTAGAAGCCTGAAGCTTCCTCCTCGGGAGGAACTATGCTTATCGCTTCTTTTCTGAGCAGGGAGACTATCTCTTCCCGTAGGAAGTGAGACTGCTCTCGCTGCACCACAGATTGGATCACTCCGCTGAATGGCGGAGGGGGACGGGCGAATTGCTGCACGTAACCCTTTGTGATCGTTCTTAGCACCCATGGTGAGACTACGCATGCGCGCCAACTCGCCGCACAACCAGCCAGGTATAATAATTCAAACAATGACTAAAACACGTTTGCACTCCTACCATTATGACTAACTAGCTTAATTTCAGCTACTGGTATGTGACTGTGGAGTTTTGAAAATTTAGCAACCTGTGAACAGTTTCCCTTTGCAGCCTGCTGTCAATGAGATTCTCCTAATGGCTGAAAAAAAAAAACATGGACAGCATATGCTCAGTCAAAAGTGAAGACTGGAAGGAACTAAAAAAAAACAGATTTAATTGCTGACTCTGGCTACAATTTTGCCAATATGGCCAGTCAATTTTGGCTTAACTTCTTCGTAACATAAGTGCATTATGTCATACTGTCCATGTTTTTGCAGTCATTGGTTTTCCCAAAAGGCACCTTGCAGATCAACTTCTTTTGTCAGTCAGATGGAGGAGATATATGGATGGCAAAGTATGGATAGAAAGGAGACCCATTTTGTTTCATAGTAGTTGTTCAAGGATAGTAGTCAAACCTAGCAAATGTAGAATCAGTAGGGACAACTGGTGAAAGAGAGGTTTTTATTGCTGGTAAGGTGATTTCTTCTATTGTAGAAAAACCTGTGAAGAGTTTAGGAAGCTGGTACAATTCCACATTGAGTGACCAAGGACAGGTTTCAGAGTTTAGATAATTCATTGTTAATGCTATCAGTACTATTGATATGACCTTCTTGTCTGGTAAACTGAAATTGTGGTGCTTGCAGTTTGGGCTTTTGCCACACTTTGCTGGCTGATGTCGGTATGACATCTTCAAAGGGAAGATGCACTCACACTCAGAATACAACACCATGTCTGGTCTCATAGCAGTCACATAGCTGCCATCAGCCAAGAATGACCAATCCCCTGCTTTGCCCCATGTGCCAGTACTGTTGGGACGCGCCTGGTGTCCTTTTCTGCCCCTCCATTTCAGACAAAATAACTCTTACTGTCACTGTCATTAATGGCAAAGAGTTAACCTCAACTTATTTATTCTCAAACAAACACGTGAATGATTTGAAAACCGTATTATGTCTCCATGTGTAGCCACCCTGCGTCAGGCTAGTGGCTCCAGCGATTAATTTAATGTGGTTAGCGTCCATAACCCAAAGTTCTCTCCAGTTGATCTTCCTCGTCTGAACACTATGCCAGTTCATCTATTGCCCTTGCTTTGCTTGAAGAGTTTCTTCTTCTTGCTTGTGAACAAAGCTACTCTCCAGCAATGTAGCCTTACACCATGCTTTCCAACTGTAACCTAGCCCAGACCCTGCTCTTCCATTCTGTACATGCCCAACGATATCCCTATGGTGTAATGCGCCTTGGGCATGTTGAACCACTTCTCATGAATTCCACTTCTTCCCTGTTTTTACCATTGGAGAAGTGTTCTTGACTACTGGATCCGTAGACTGTTTTTACCATTGGAGAAGTGTTCTTGACTACTGGATCCTTAGTCTGTAACAAAGGCATCTTCAGGCTGGTCTTAGCACCTTTGAATTCCTCCAAAAAATGCTTACATGTTGATGTGATAACAAAACAAATTAAAGTAATTCTGGTGACCAGATTCTTGATGTTTGTGATCAGGTACAAAGCTTTGCTTTGAGTTGAGACCTTCATTTTATCCATTGTCAGTATGTCAGAAATGTTTTGATTATTAACTTGTCAGTTCATTTTAAGATCAGTTGCATTTCAGTCAATATCTAAAACACAGAATTGAGTGGCATCAAAATCATATGCCTGATTTGTTATTTGGCCTTTAAATTGACTTCATGTGCACACACTCTTTCTCTCTCTCTTTCTCTATTTTCTCAATCTCTCCCTCTCTTATAGGCTCACATTACACATATACACACACAAGAGAGCCCTCTCCAAGAATATGGAATGAATTAAGAACATGAGTGAATATATGAATGTTTAAGACAGACTGTAAATCCCTGTACAAAGACAGACTTGGGTCTCCGTCCACTAGGACACTTGGCCCTTAGTTCCGTGTGGACTTTGAGGCTCACACTAAATGAGTTCAGGGGATCCCCGTCTGCTGCTGCATCCCCACTGGATTTGGAGTCGAGGTTTCCTGGCAGAGTGACGGGTAAAAACATGTGGACTACAGATTCATTCTCAATTTGGTGCTAGAGTTAACTTTTAATACTTTTTTGTCTCTCACAATGGACCCCTTTTCCTCCAAAGAAAGAAATGAAAACATTTCCAAACTAGCAGAGGTAGAATTGTTTGACAGTATTGATTACTGTAAGCTAGTACACCAGACACTCTTCAGAATGTACAGTTTGTGACACTGCATGTGGCTCATGTTGCAGGTGCGTAAACAATCGAATCCAATCCAATACAGCAATGACATGTTTTGAAATTAAGGAGAAGGGGAAGTAAGGGAAAATGAAGACATTTTTGCACAGCTTGTCAAACATTGCAGAAACAATGTGGTATATGTTTTTGTGAGTGGGATAAGCATAATATCACTTTGACACCAATCAGTTCCGAAGCAAACGACTCTGGGTGGGCAGACTTCAGAAATAATGAAGGTGAATAATGAAATGATGAATGAATGAAGGTGAATAATGAAATGATGAATGAATCGTGCACGTATTATTAGATGTCTGTCCACACCTCATATGTTGTAGGGGACACAGTGTGGATAATGTATTACTGCTATTATATGCCAGTAAATTCACCACATGTTGACTGTCTGATAGTGACAGCAGCAACATCATTTTCCCTGGAAGTCCCCCACCCAGTTACTGGCAACTCCAGGGGTTTGATGATTGTGAGCTGCCAAGCTGTATATGTATTACATATGACATTTGTATTATAAAAGCATAATAGACCAAATGATACAAGACAAAAATCACACAAACCCTTAGCATTAATGAGATAGTGCGGAGAGCCCTTGATAACCACAGTTGGAAGGATGTTCTGTTGGACCCCCTTTAAAGTCTACAGTAGGACCCACATACTGTTGATTATCTTTGGTTCTTTTAAACACACCAAATGTACAATCATACTTTCATGCCATACAAGCCAAATATAGAAGAACTAGAATACGAAGCAATTTCATCCTCGGTACTGGGTATGCTGTGATTTTAATTAGGTGGTGTGTGTGCGTGTATGTATATGTGTTGGAGTGTGTGTGTGTGTGTGTGTGCAAGAGAGAGAGAGAGTGTGTGTGACAAGACAGGACACAAAACCAAAATTGTCGCACAATGTCTTAGTGTTGAAGCCAGCAGATCAAAAGTGACGTAAAGATTTTAGAGTTTAGAGTTACTCAAGATGATTGATTCGATTCAGCCTGGACTTGACTCCCTACAGGAGATTAAATCATGTCATTGAACTCAACAGCCATGTCTGTAATGTACACCAAGATAAAAGGCTGAAGTTTTCATAGCCAACAAAAGGGAGAAAATTAGATTTGTCTTGTGTCCATCTTTTCCTTCTAATTCTAGACTGGCTTTGTCAGATTGATCGACTGCCACTGAATTATACATTTGTGTTTTTTCTTTCAGTCTGCCAGGAAACTCTCCCAGGACTGATACATGAAAACATGTATCAGGCAGCAGTGTCACCATCCCTGGAGTGGGAGAAATCCACGCAGGTCAGACCTCCCTTCTTATTGGCTTCAACAGATAGTAGCCTGTGCAGTGAGTTCACATGTTGGGAGGAAATCAGGCCACTTTTTATTCATTTGAAACAACTGTACAGGTTAGAGATATCTGTTCAGGTGAATACTATAGAATCATATTAGCTACAGTGACAAATCAGACCGCAGAGGATCCACCACCAGTCAGCTCATCAGATTATATACTGGTAAAGCAGAGCATGAAATCTTTGAGGCCCGCCTTTGGTCTACAGGACTTGCAGATGAACCAGCCTACATATGGTTCAACTAAATCAGTGTCCAGTATGGTCATTAGACATAATGTATTAACTCTACAGCAGTTGACAAAAACATTGGCAATAATATTACAGGAAATACTATGATATTGGCGCAATGCTATGCAAAGAAATAACAACAATACAGTTTTGCTGTAGGAAGAAAATCCAAGTTGAAAATGTGTGTGTGTGTGTGTGTGTGCTTCATTGGCAGTGGTTTGACCTGTCTTTGTGAATGTGCGTGTTAGGTACGGCAGCTGCCTCTGTGTGCACCTCTCATGAATGAGCCCCACTGTTCATCTCAGACAAAGAGCCCAGAGCCGAGAGACGGCAACGCTGGACGCCTCGCCTGAGTGCTCCCACTTTCTATTCCTGTACACACATTTGGAGCAATGACATGTTTGATGACACTACTGCGTTCATCATAGACAGACCTGGTTCCAGCCAAGAGAGCCTTGTTCTTGATATTATCCCAACATTCTCTCTTCCTCCCCTGCTCTTCTCTCTCTGTTACTCTGTCTTTCTTTTCTTTTGCCCTGAATAGCTTGCCTTGGATGCCCTAATATTTTGTTAAAATGGAAACACCATTCATATCAAGGGCAAATCTTCCTTCTCTCATTGTGCGCTAGGCATATTTCAGGTGGCATGCCACAATAATTCTCAATGTTCTCAAAGCTATCAATCAAGAGAGGCTAGATTTCCACAGTGCCGACTAACCTGCATTTAAAATAGAGCAGGTGTGTCTGGGATTCAGTTACAGGTTTCCTGTGGTCTGTGCCGCCTAGCACCTGCCAGAGCTCACCTTCGGCTAAAACGTAATCACGGTTCTCATACAATATATCAGTTCAAATGTTTAATCAGATGTCAGCTCTTTTTTAGAAGGCCTAGGCCTACAAATGTGTTAAATCCCAATGCATTTCATGGCTGAGCAGTTCTGATGGCTGGCAGCAATTGCGGCTGGAGCGTTTTTTTTAATTTTCTTTGTGATGACTGGATCCACTTGTCCACCCACCTTTTGTGCTGATCATTTCCATCAAGCTCATGACATTATGAATGGACAATGGTCATCATAAAAGGATGCTCATATTTCACCTGAATAAGTGAGTTTTCATGGCTTTGAGGTGTGGTGTCACCGGATCACTTCCTGAACATAGAGACAGAAAGAAAAGGCTGGATTAAGCTTCTGTTTGGAAAACAATTGTTCTTGTTTTCAGGACTGGCTGTCCAAAACCAAAAAATGAACCATTTGGTTGAGGATTTAGGGTAGTGCATGTAATGCAGGTCATCATATTTGGTCTTGCATACATTCCTTGCTCAAGGTGGTATTAGAAAAATTACTGTTGGTTTATCAAAGTTTATCACCTAGCAAGTAAGTTGATATGGATGGGGAATATAACCAATTAAGTGATATCCTCTTCCCAAAATTCAGAGATCCATGGTTCCATTAGGTCGTTTAACATTTAAAGATCATGGTGATGGGTTCAGTTCTGTTATTAAAACACAAGATCATGGTGATGGGTTCAGTTCTGTTATTAAAACACAAGGGAAAGTGCAGGGCAAACTCCAGCATGCTGTCCCTCATACATCTGAGGGTCCAGTAGCATGCAACAATGCCTAGAATATGGCATCAGGTGTGAAAATCCATCTAAATCCAAGAAGACAGCTGCTATAGGATCAACCTGTAATGATAAGCCTCAAACGACTTAGAATGTGTGAGTATATTAGCAGTCTGGTCCAGGGACATGGTCAAATTCAACGTTCTGTGCAGTAGTGTGTGGCACCTCACATTCTCATTCTCAGCTCCCTCACATCAGCTTCACCAACTGGAGCATTCACCCAACAGAGAGAAGTTAACGGCAAGTTATTGAAGGCAATTCACATTCAACTACAATAGGTCTATCGTCCAGTCCTATAGGCTTAATGTGGGCCTATTTCAGCTGCAAAACAGCTTCTTTCTTCTACACCCTACACCTTATTTCTAATCATGACCGCACAGCCCGGTCATATAGAGTTTGGAAGGTTTTTTTTCTTCAGTTGTTTTTTCCCCACTGATTTTTGGTCGAAGACTTATTAACTGATGTACTTATACTTATAAACTGAAAACCACATGAAACTTGGCATTATGGGAGCCCCACATGATGTGATCATGATGTGGGATAAAGGTTTGTGTCCCTAGGTGGACATGTCCCTTCAGGTTAGCACCCCCTGAAGTGGGTAGACTCTAGGAGGCACATGATCCTAGCTTGTTATGACTCATTATGAGGAATTACACCACCTAGTGAATAACGCTCAGTGCAAAAATCAAGCACTTGACAAGCCATTATCTTATGACGTAAAGATTCAAAAGATTGACATGCTGCATTACCAACATATCTTCTTCACTTTCACTTAATTCTTCTTCATTCTCTAGCCTGGATTACTGCATGGGCCTATCAGGCACAGAGCCAGGGGCCCTAAAACCTGTAACAGGTAAGTCCCGCTGCTCTAGAGTTGACCCTTGAGAGACCCTAAAAGGCCCCTAGCAATACACAAAAGGATATATGGGCCCCCAGGCTGAATGTAGGTGGTCTAGAGCTAGTCTGATCATTATAGACATGTACTGTACTGCTTTAAGTGTATGTTTTGCACCATATGTGAGGTCCTATATGTCCCTGACTGTCTATTGCGTGTGTGTCAGAGACATGGGAACTGCTAAGAAATCTGGGCCCCTTGACAGAATTTTCAGTTAGGCCCCCCCCAGCAAGATTTTCAGATTCAGATTATAAGGGTTTCTGATTGCTTCTAGTAGTGATCAGGGATCTTCAGATTTGGAATTCCCTTTTCCACTATAAAAGTCTGCTTACGTAACATTTTATAGCTTACTTAGTTGTATTGTGGTTATGCCTGAATATCTATCCAAGGAATATCTATTTTGGATATGTTGTTGATACTATAATGATGCAGATGCAGCAACTGTCAGCGGTATTAGTCTTCCTAAATCCTGTATAATGGGCTAAAACAGGTGTTTTAATTTTGTCCATAGATGTGCTATTTGTTGGCTATCCAAATACATTGCTATAGTTTACTGCATCATGTGTTGATGTGGTGTGACGGATGTAGGCTACATGTGTACATATGTGAAATGTGTCACATAAGCACAGGGTGGTTGAGTTGCTTCCTTCTGTGTGCGCCCAGGAGATGGAGGTCCCAGGAGGCTTCCCTGCCCAGGGGCCCTGGATTTCAGAATCTGTCCATGCTCATTCTCCCACTTTCTGTGGTGGTCATATGACGCACCGCTATGTGGTACGTCTAGTTTGAAAGGATGTAGTGACTGTGTAAAAGGAAAAGTCTAGTTTGAAAGGATGTAGTGACTGTGTAAAAGGAAAAGTCTAGTTTTCTCCTGTGCCGCACCATGATGACCTCATTCTACCTCAGAAATGAACAGATTCTCTATCTCTATCCCTGCCCCATTTCACTCACTCACTCACTCTCTCTGCTGTCCCTCTGTCTCTCTCTCTCTCTCTCTCTCTCTCCCTCTCTCTCTCTCTCCCTCTCTCTCCTCTCTTTCTCTGCTGTCCCTGTGGATGCCCCCAGGCCATAGACGCACAGTGCCAAGCATAATCCTGTTCATATTCCACCTTCCCCAGTGCCACCCATTGCCACCGGCCCCTCACTAACACTGCCCTGGCCCCGAGGAGAGAGGTCCTCACATCCACAGGTGCTGAGAGCCAGAGACAAGTCCCTTGCAGCAGCTGGTTGTGTTGGACTGGTGTGTTTATATAGGGAGAGCCCTTCACACAGTCTAATTCATTTTCATTTTAATTGGTGCAGGAAACTAGGCAGTAAATGGAAATGTTTTTTTTCCCTTGGACCCTTCCTCTAGTCCTTTTTGCCTGATTCCAAGCGGCAGTTAAGATTTAGGATGACATCACGTGTCAGGCCCTGCTGGCCGAGGAGGCTTTAAAAGCCTGAAGTCATTCAGCAATAAATGGGAGTGTTTGCATTGGAGCGTTCAATAAACATATTCACACACTGACACACACACACACACACACGCACAAACACTTGCATATGAATGTACAAGCACTCCCTAAGAAAGGAGAATTTAAACACTAGCCAAGACTGTTCCTGTGGGTAAACAGTGTTTCCAGAGTTTACACAACCAATCACATACTAATTTATATTTATTGGGTGGTAAAACCAATAGAAGGAACTGACTGTTGTGCAGTGAAAAGGGAATTAGTCACTCATAGAAGCAGGTCTTACAAGGCTTTGAGTTAAGTTCATGTTTTGGTTCTCATCATGTATGTGTTGAAAAGCATTCGAAATTCAGTTGTAGGTGTGTGTGTAAGTGTTGTAAGCTCTCATGTTACAGGTAGGGCTGTAGTGCAGGTTCACTGGTGTTTTAAGCTCTCATGTTACAGGTAGGGCTGTAGTGCAGGTTCACTAGTGTTTTAAGCTCTCATGTTACAGGTAGGGCTGTAGTGCATGTTCACTAGTGTTTTAAGCTCTCATATTACAGGTAGGGCTGTAGTGCAGGTTCACTAGTGTTGTAAGCTCTCATATTACAGGTAGGGCTGTAGTGCAGGTTCACTAGTGTTGTAAGCTCTCATGTTACAGGTAGGGCTGTAGTGCAGGTTCACTAGTGTTGTAAGCTCTCATGTTACAGGTAGGGCTGTAGTGCATGTTCACTACTGTTGTAAGCTCTCATATTACAGGTAGGGCTGTAGTGCATGTTCACTAGTGTTGTAAGCTTGGCTCCAGTGCTTTGCCCCGTCATCATTCCTTGGCAGGCTGCAGGCCATTCTCCTTTTACAGACAGACTGAGGTTAATAAGCCTCCAGCCCATCGGCCCAGATTTGATGTCCTCAGATGTCGGAGAGGCGGTTGTAAAAGTAGAGTCAATTTACTGCTCAGGCCCCGCAGGTTGTGCTGGGTGGAGTCCCCTCCTCCAGCTCCTTCAGTCTTTCTTCTCCTCCGTCCAGACAGAGTTATGGTGCTGTGGGAGGAACATGAACATGTTACAGTGTGAAGCCTTCGTGTAGACACTGGACTGGAGCCAAGCCCAAGATACTCCTGGCTCCTCCCCCCCCCCCCCTGTTTCTGGTTATAATGCCACATGACTCTTTGATCCAATCAGCACACTCCATTCATACTCATTTAATCTGTCATGATTGGAAATATCTTCATTACAATCAGAACTGTGTGTTTCCAACAGTCATTAGGTATTTTTGTTTTATTCATTGGGATTCAGTTTTTACAGCAAAACTAACATGTTCTGTGCAGAGGTGTAAAAAGTACTGAAATGTTGTACTCAAGTAAAAGTACAATTACTTTGATGAAATTTTACTTAAGTACAAGTAAAATTACCCATCTAAAAATCTACTCAAGTAAAAGTAAAAAGTAGTTAATTTAAAATGTACTTTAAGTAAAAGTTACTTAGTTACTTTCAACAACTTGATGGGGGCCGCTCCTATATAGTGCAAAAAAGGACAAGGGGTCATAAATCCAATACAAAAACTAGTTATTTTTTATTAAAGGAGAATCTTTAGAAATATAAGTGCAATGACATTAAACATGTCAAACATTAAACATGTCAACACAACATTTAAGAACTTTTGGGAGGACATGTCAAGACATGACAGCTAAAATAAAAAGTTAAAATACCGCTGCCCCACTTAAACTTTGGTTACTTTACTTGTGTCCACCTTTAGAGCATTAGTCTACAAACTTCTTGTTGAGTTTGAGCAGCAGCTGAATTTCAAGATGAGTAGAGTTCATCCGGGCTAGCTTTGCATTGAACAGCAATCCAGCACAGCTGAAGAGTCGCTCGCAGGCGGCCGAGGCAGGTAGGCCAGTATTGAGTTTCAGGGACAGTTTTTTGATATTCTGAAAGGCGTTCAGCAGATCCATATTGACTGAGACACAGGCTAGGTACCCTTCTAACTCCCCTGTACCTTCTGACCTTCTCGACTTCATTGAGGAAAATATTGTCCAACTTGCTCCAGCCTCCAACATCCGGTCAAGGTGTTGTCTGACATAGACTAGACCTGTAGAATGACAAACAACATTTCTGACAATTAAGTATTGAGCTGCCATCAAGAGTGCATCATAACACAGAAATAGCTATAAATAGCTACTTGAGATGACAGACCTACAGTATACAGAATTATAGCATTATTTTCTATTTCTACATGCATCACAATTCATAATCCTCAATTCTTGCTAACCGGGACCCCTAAACATGAACATGAAAGACGTGCACGTTGCAAAGCCACCACTTATCGTTATCAATATCTGACTAAACATCGTGATAAATTGCAGATAACGACATAGACATTGACTTGTCCAACTGTCTGAAAACGATGGTGTGCGCATTTACATTGTTCTGTTTCAAGGCATGGGAGGCAGCCAAATGATTAGCCTAATATCAGTTTATGTGGTGTATTTCATTGCTGATGACTGATTTGCAGTTTTTAACACAATATGAGAGACTGAACATAATAATTCTATGACCTAAAACGAATGGAAGACAGGAATGGTATTATTAGTCTATTGGATGACCACTGTCGACGTTAGCATACTCAGGTCGGTTGCAAGTGCTAGCCAAAATTAGGCTACTACCTATTTTGCTTAATGGAGCAAAGCTAACTAAATGACAAAAACGCTGTCTGAACTACTAATGGAAAGGGACAAATACTGTACTTACCAACACATGCTTGCGCAGATTTGAAGATGAATTTGTATAAGCAGAAAGTTCTGACTGGCGGATTAGGCACAGTTTACACAGCATATAGCTGTTGCCTCTTTTACGTTGGAAGGCAAACTGCTTGCTGAGATGTGGCCACGGGTTTTCTTCATCTTCTTTAATTTCAACTGCCGGAAAGTTCGGTGCTTCAGCTTGTTGGTGGTCCGCAGCTTGTTGGTAGTCCGCACTATCATCTTCCTCCATATCTATCTCTCGTGACTCGGCACCGTACCGGCGCCTTGCATGACTCCATCATATACTCTATGCAGCATCCACCATTGCAGTGAGAATTGTGGTGCGCGATTCCCGCCTTGAACTATGTTTTTTTTTTTACTCAGTAACGGATGTAATTTCCAATGTAGCGAAGTACAATACTTCAGTCAAAATCTACTTAAGTAAAAGTAAAATTACCGATTTCAAAAACTACTTAAAAATTACAAAGTACACAAAAAAACTACTCAATTATAGTAACGTGAGTAAAAGTAATTCGTTACTTTACACCTCTGGTTCTGTGTAACATGTTCTGTGTTCATTAAGTGTCCAAAAGGTTCTCAGAAAAGAGAGGCTAACTTCCTGAATTATATTCAACATTTGCGTTATCTGCCACATTCCACTATTAATGAACCTGAAACCCTAATGAACAGACAGCCCTGCATAATGACAGTTGAACACTTCCCACATTGTGCAGCTCAGAAGACCACACACATAACTGTTTGTTTCCACTCATTCAGCATTTGCTCCACCACTGTACTGTACATGAAAAACTCCTGCTTCGCTTCGCCCCCATTCCCCACCCACAGGCTGGGGTACTTCTACTGTATGCAGTTCCCCAGTGCGTAGAATTCATTAGCCACAGCTAAGAGGGGAGTGAATGTTGGCTGTTGTTCTGTACGCCTGAGTCACGGGTTTTGCGATAAGGCTGCCCTGAAATAAACTCTTAGATGACATGCATCTGAATGGAAGGTCTCAAATTCAACAGGGGGCTTCACAAGCTCCAGCTGTTACTCAGGAGGGATATGAGTCTGCGTACAAGTTTTGCTTTTGTCATTGCTAGCTTCATGCCTAAAACAATCATGCAGACTATGTACATCCAGGGTGCACATATTTGAATCCATAAGTCTCTCTTCCCTTTTGTGGCCAAAACACACACTCAAGCACTTCCATCTACATTAAAAGTATAACTTCAGCCATTAGGCCTATCATATACAGATTAGGATCATGTATCACTGCAAGCTGCCATAAAGTGCCTTGAACCTTGGCAACAGAGTGTTTGATGGCCTGAAACTGCAGCAAGCCTCAACCTTGTCCTTACCTCTTTTGGCCTATTCCCAGTGTGTGTGCAGCCCATGCTGGAGGAGCAGGATTTGTAATTCTGTGTATGAAGGCACTGCCTTTATTCCCTCTGTTTTCTGTTCAGGCAGTGAGTAGCCAGCATGCGGTGTGTTAACTATGCGTGAAACAGCTCTCCATGGATTGGAGGGGAAGCCTGTGCAGTTGGGAACGTGACCCCCCCCCCCCTCACCCCCCCAGGGAGCAGACATCTAACAGGGCTGCGGACAGGGACGTGACATATGCCCATTCTTACTGAGACTTCTCTTTATGACAGACCCCCCAACACCTCAACCCTACCCCCATCTAAAGAAGGGATCCCTCACGGTGCATCCTGACAGGATATGATGGTTCTTTTTCCATGCTGTATGGGCAACGGGCAAACAACCAATGGGCTTTACGAGTCACCGCGGGCTCCAGGTCGCCCAGGGGGCTGTTACTCCAGCGAGTGACTTTCCTTTCCGCGCGTTTGGAGGAGTAATCACACAGGGACGAGTGTATGCACCGACCCCCGCCTGTTTACCTTAGCAACAAGCCCAGCTGTTGGGCTACTTTTCTCTCACTTCTCCTCACGGTCTGGAAAAGTGTTAAAGGCTGTTTCTTTTCCACCACCGTCCCCCCATATCTTTATATGAATAGAAATGTGTCTTTATGCATATATGTTTCCAAAAGAATGACACCCTATGGGATTGCATTCGTGAACACTGTGTTTTGTTATGTATGTGATCATTTCGATATCATTTATTGAAGTAACATAGTTGTATGATCATTTTTAGCATAAAAATCATGTTGTTTGGTAGAGGCATACCTTACATTAATGTCTAAGAAACATTTATCCCAATCGATTTGATTTCTCAATGCAAAACCATAATACATGTGCAGAGTTACTTTAATCTAACTCATAGACATGTATTATTTGCGAGAATAAAACAATTGTATATACGTTATATATGCCAAATGAAGCTGGTGGGTGATGAAGTGCAGACAGGTGAACCATCATTTATTCATTTGACTCTGCACTGAGCTTCACACAAAGCAGACCTGAATGTTCTAACGGGTTCAATGGTACCCTAACACATCTGAGGCGTTAGCAACGCAGGGAGCTACAGGTTTATTCAGTAGAATGTGACATCTAGCTTTGGTTTCTCTCTCTGTGCACCACTGAGAGAAAAGAAGGGCGAAAGATTGCTGCAAAAAAAAGACGAAGATAAGAATGTTGAGTTGAGGGTGACATCTTCCAATGCTAAAAAATAGTTGACGTGTTGATTTGTTTTAAATGTATTTTATTTTGACAGTCAGGTTCAGCAACACAGTGCTATTGTTTGAAAATTGTTGTTTGATTGTTGGCTTGTATGCTAATGATATTGGTTTCTTTGCTAATAATGTTACTTTGTCGTTCAGCAAGCAGGTCACCTGTGGGAGGCGTTTTTAGCAAAGAAAATGTGAATAAAATAATTTATTTAGAACAGTGTTTCAGGATTTCTTTGTGTTTTATTTTATTTTTTAAACAGCACTTGTATATTATCACAAGTAACTGGCGTGATCAAATCACATCTGTATCTTTAATCTGTAAAAGGACATTAGTTCTCATTATCTGCTTCTTAACAATTAAATTTTTTTTTAGGCTATTCAATTATGAATACGTGATAAAACAATGGAAGATATTTCACCTCAGTGTTTAATACATATGATGAACACCTTGATACATGTTGAAGGCTGTACTCCTTATCAAGGACAGCGGCTCCTCTGAAGACATATCTCATCTGAAGGGTTAAGACTTCTGATGTAGTATGTCAAGCAGCGATGGTATGATCACACTTGTTGGCTTTGACTAAAAAAAGGACTTTGTGACTAACAATTAGTGATTAGTAATAATAACTTGGTCTGTAACTAAGGAAAATATTAAATGAGTGGCAAAGGAAAAAGTTCTTCATCCAAATGTGTTTTAAGGACGAAGCATCATGCCAGTGGCACTCCGAGTGTTGATAGAGGCTGTATCCTGTGCAATCTGGAGACCCTGGCTGGAACAGACACTCAACATTGCACCAGTAGCACCATGTTTATTTAATAAGCACTCTTATTTCCAACTGTCAGTTTGACATACGTCTTTTTCCCCTTCTTCCCTCGCATCACTCCTGGGCTCTGCTAGGGTTAGGAGTCTTAGAGATGTAAACCTTCAGATATGTGTGATCTCTCAGCTTCTAATCTAACATCCCACGAGGCGGAGGCAAACAGATGCAGGGAAATGACTGTTAATAAAGAGCTCTGCACACCTTAAGCACAATCCCCAGTGTCAGAAACAAAGTCTTGCCTGTGTCTGTCTTTGATATCATCCGTGTCGAGCATGAATTATTAAAGACGCTACTTAAGCGTCCAAAGATTTACATTAGGCTCAGTGTATAATGTCTCTGCTGTGTCTCCTCTCTCTCTCTCTCCTTTCTTCTTCATTCTCTTTCTTCTTTTGTCTTTACATATGTTCATTTCGTATGCATAGTTTTTTTTGTTCACACCACCACAGATGTTTTGTTTTGTAACTGAGGGAGATTGAGAATGAGTGGCAGGAATGCAAGAACACAAGCACAGACTCTGAAGTAAATCTCCATCTTCCAGGCCAAGGGGATTGCGATGACAGAGGCGTCCCTGCTCCGTCAGAGGGCTCCAGACAGCCGTGTCCCCAGGGCCTTGCCACCTTCTCCTCCATCTCCACACAAATGCTGTGAGAGACTATACACTCATTGTGAGTTTGGAGTGTAGGGTCACACATACTGGACTGGAGAGGAAGTACGTTTCCCCCCTCACTCTCCTCAGCCCCTCGCCCATGTGTTCTCCCCCTTAAGTGTGGTGAGGCCCTGGACAAACCCACACCCACACCCCCACCGCTGCTGAGTTGGTGGTGCCCGTGAGAATGGAGCCGTCAGCCACTTGTTACGTTGGGACTGGGTCCTGTCAAGGTGGGGAAGGGGAGAAGCAAGGGGGGGAGGTGGACTAAAGGGGGGTTGATAGCCCCCGCGGGGGTCTTGAGGTCTCTGGGTCTCTCGCCATGGTGTGATTCATGACTGCATGGCCGGCGTTGGGGGGAGCAGGGGGTGGAAGGGGGGCAGTTCAAGTCTGCCTTAATCCAAACACTGAGAAAATGGAACAGGGGAAACTGTGCAGAAAGAAAAATATGGAGAGAAGGAGACAGAGGAAGAGAGAGAAAAAAAGGGGGGAGGTGGCCCAAGTAAAAGGCAGTTTAGGGGAGCCTGACAGAGGAACTCAACAAAGGCAGATATACTATTGGCCACAAAGTAACAAGGCTCTCCCTCCCTCCCTCCCTCTCTAATATGATGACAAAAGGTGCTTTTCCACTGCAGTAACTCGTAGACCATTTTAGGGGAGCCGGTACCTTTTGGCTTTTTTTCACGGCAGGAACCTCCCATTTAGCGGGGAGAAATAAGTACCTACTCCGGGATTGGAAATTTTGTGCGGCCCCGGAACTGCTGGGTGGAGCCAGACAGATTTACCAGAGGTTAACATAGCAAAATAAATAATAGCTTACATAGTTTGTTGAGGTTTCAGTCACTGAATGAACACAAGCAAAATGTCAACTGAAACATAGGCTTCAAATCATCATAGTGGTCCTGGTAGATTAATTCATCAAGTAATTACATGATCATTTGGTCATCGTCATTTGGTTCAGTGCTAGCAAATTAGCTAGCTCGCATCTGAATGATCTAAAATACAAAGAAAATGTGTAACATAAAGCCCCGCGGATTTTGAAGTCACTGGTTGTTTATATGAAAACCTTAACTCAAAACTACCAAATCATGTTTTGACTGGAGCAGTCCATTGTTTTGCCATAGGCTATGTTACATAATCATACATCCAATCAACCGATTTTCTTTTTTTTTCCAAACATGACTTGTTTCGCAGTGCTGTCTTTGTCATCTTTTACCCAAAGTAAGCTGCTGCCACTGGGCAAAGTTGTGCGTGGTTTAGAATCTTGGACACCGGGTTTTCACCAGGGGCGCCCGCAGGATTCTCGTTCATGGTAGGCTACTCTTCACAGTCCTCGGGCTGTCCGTTCAGTGTTGGCGCTAAAAAAACTGAAGTTCCCCGAGTTCCTGCATTGGAAAAGCACGTATAGTCTGTCTTGTCTGTGTCTGGAACTCATGGGTCAGCCCTCTCCTCTTTCCCTCACCCATGATGCATCCAATGCACCCATCATCATCCATCATCCTTCATTCTCATCGAACTCCCCTGTTGATTGACATGAAACCATTTCAATTATTGTCTACTAACTAATTTACTACCAAAACCTACGGAGTACATTTTGCCCAAAACAATTATTCTGAATGATTCAAATCCAGAATTCCATTGGAATATTATAAACATTAGCCCTGGGTCAATTTGGACTATGTTAAACATCCTCTTAATTGCCACAGTCCTGAATTTTAAAACACTGAGACACAGATTTAAAAACTGCCTGGCCATGTGATTAATAAATCATGAATGCTCAAAGATACTTATTTAATTCCCTCAACAGAACACACTGAGAGGTTTCACTCATGGTATGTGTTCCAGACTTTTTTTCCCCTTTTGCCCGCTACTTGTTTCCTGCCACTTTATTTTTGATGAGGAAGATCTGTTGAAATTAATTGGGCCTATTTGCTCCTGGGGTCTCCTCTGTATTCCTGACAGTGTGGGTCTCATTTGACACTCTGGGAATGTTGAGTATGCTTCAGTGCAGTGCCTACCAGTCCTCTGCAGAGAGGTTCAGCAAATAATGACCCTGTGTGTTAGGAGAGTTCAGTTCTAATGGATGCGAGCGGCTGAGCTGTGAGGGACTTCTGTTGTTGACAAGAACTAGAGGATTCCACTCAATACAAGTCCTTTTTTAATAGTCTATACTTAGTGAATTTTACTTTCATTTGTTTTTTTATTCCACACTACAACCACTTAGACAAAAGCCTTTGCGTTGCAGCACAAATAGCTTTGTTCATCCAGACATGAAATAGAGACGTGCATAGTCTGAATGGTTCCTCAGGGACAGTTTAAACTAAACTAAAGAGAAATGGTGGCCCTAATCCCAATCTTTTCCAAAATGTTTTTTTCTCTTCTTCTTCTAACCCTTCATTTCTGTCTTTCTCGTGCCTAATGAGAGAAGTCCTCTCTATGTTAGTTTGCCCTTGAATATGAGGATGTTTTTTTGTTGTTGTTTTAAAACCCTGATCTAACTTTCTAAAATGGCTCTACTTTTGATCTCTTTGGTAAGGCCTTTTAGAGTTATTTGCGTTCTATTCAAATTAGACCCACACATCATGCAGATACACAGTTAAATATCTGCCTGCTCCATCTGGAGAATATCTAATGCAAACAGAATGTCTTTTTCTTGTGCTATTGATCTCCTGTTCTGTCCTTTGATCTTTGCTATTACATATAATAGCATGATACACAGTGTGCAAATTAACAAGCTACGGTCTGCTGCACAAATACTGTCACAGGAAATATGAGCGGCGATGTTGCTGTCTTTTACCCATAACATACTTATCAGAGAGAGCGAGAGAGAGAGAGAGCAGTAATTATCCTATTTAGACTAAATGCTAAAGTGAAAATGGTAAATGGCCATATTGTTTTTAATTAATTTGTATTTTATGGGGAGTTGTTATTATATTGGTGTATCTATGATATGATTTGGCTGTATTAGAATACAAAACAATGTTGACCCAAATGCTTCTTGATCGGGTAAGGATTACGTGTCTCTGAGGTACTGGTAAATAAATAAACAAAAAAACAAATAAGTAAATAAATAAGGTCAGTATTAAGGTTGGGCTCTAGGAAAGAATTAATAAGGATATCTTAAGTTAACCTAAAACAATATGTTGTTAAAGTGCTTAACAGCCATACAAATAATAATAAAAAAAACAGAAAACAACCAAATAATGTCATTAACGGTGTACTAGTTGATGTGATAGAAATGCCTGGAGACTTATTGTTTGTGTTTGTATTCTGTTGACTTTCCGGTGGCAGCACACCTCCAGTCACACATCCCTATTTTCATTCCTCTCGTTTTACATCTGTGCACTGGTGGAATAAATTTGTAATAATTGCAGCAAAAGTGCCTGCAATCCTCAGCAGCGGTTTCAGGGGAGGGGGGATCATCTGGCACACGTTTCTTCAACACTGTATCCCTTGTCATTGAGCTGTAGAAGTCTTGCCCGTTAAAAACTGAAGTAATTAAATCTCCCCGCACTCATTAAAAATACAGCTGTCTGCTGTGGGGATCCACTGCCTCTAAAGCGAATGTAAATTTCCATTTCATGGTGAGAGAGGGAGTGAGAGGGAGAAAGAGGAAATGGGAGAGAGACTTGAACACACACACACACACATATGCAGAAACACTCACACACACACATTCAATCTCACACTGGCAACAGCATGTAAAAATTACTGTTCCCCTAAAATAATTGCCCTTTTGTTTCCAGCGGAACTACGTATGGAGATGGAGGGAGCGGTATATAATTCATGTGCCGGGTGCAGTCAGAGGTCTCCCAGTTACTGGGAATTGCTGGAAATATGAACTCACATTGTAAATGAAAGTGCAGTGTTGAGGAGTTTTAAAGGAAAAAAGCCTTACTTTTTAATTCTCTCCACTTTTCTCCATTATTTAAAGGACCTACGCCAGGCTTCTGTGTGAGTGGGGGGCAGAGGAACCAGCGTGAGGTTAATCAGGAGAGGAATGAACTTCCCTTCCCCAATCTCCTTTGCTAGGAGAGAATGAATCTGCTGAATCACACCAATCATTGAATGGATGAAACTTCTCTGATGAATTAATTACCGGGAATACCGCTGTTAAAGAAAGGTGAAAGACGAACCTAATTAGGACACACACATGCACACATATACACACACACACACACAAGACATGTCTGTCATGAATAGCATTGTACATAATTACTGAGTCACTGAGTACCACTGAATCTCGTTTAGGGTCAGTTTATACACACACGATTGGGTCAGTCAAATTTGCCAGCTGGAACTTCACATTTTTGAATTTGACCTTTTTACCTCGCCACAAATAACATGTTACAGATGTATTTAATTGTAGTATTTAATTAATTAGCCAGAGGGTTTGAATTCATTATGACAGCCCTACCAGACGGCATCGTACATCATGAATTTGCATTACAATACCACCTTCTGAATAAGAAAGAATAAAAGATAATCAGGATAGAAGTGATGGTTAAATCCATGCATTTGTAATCAGCAGATCAAAATGCTCTTCACAACCTACACAGTCAATCTTCCTGGCCTCGCTCTGCAAACAGATTTCTGATTGATGTGAACAATGATCACAGCCCTCCTCCAATCTAAGCACTTCATTCGTATGATGTCATTGATGCTGACAGAGGGCTGAGCATCAGAGGAGGCCCAATAGTGAAGTTAGCATGACTGTCGGACAGGATCAAATGCAGCACTCCCTTGTGGAGAAACCTCAATGATGGTGCTGGCCTAGCCTCTGAAATCCACCCACTCACAGACTATGAATCAGGGTTCCCAAAGCCTCCATTCGGTCTCTCTCACTGCTTCTCCTGTCTCAGTTGCTCAACAGCGTTTGGCAAGAGAGGCATATTTCTGCAGTTTCAAAACGTTTCACTGGACTGTGGCACCAGAGAGTGTTGGGTGGTGGTTCCGTGTGATATGGGGCGAAGGGATGAGGGAGAGGTCCGCGCTCTGAGTGATCAGGTAGGCCAGAAGGGAACAAAGTGAGGACCAAATCAGCTGCAGGATGCATGGCATTTGAAGGCCGTGTAAAAGGTTTAATAGAGATGGCCTCATGGCTGCTGGCCAGGCGCAGTAAACTCCAATACAGACCTATTTCAGTGAGTAAGAGAGCCGGCATGGAAGGCAGAAGGCTCCTTAAACTCTTCAATACTATTCAAAACGCCTGACCCATAGGTATTCCCATAATCTCAGGTTAAATTGGTAGATTTAGGCAACATATAATGGCCTGAAATGCATAGAATTAAAGTAATGTATCTCCCATTTGAACTAGTGGCATCAATGTGGTGAACCTCACAGTGTGCAGCAGTGAGTATCAGTGGGAAGGTGATATAAACCACGGAAAATCTAGCTTCAGGAAAGGAACTTACTTTTGGGGGATATAATTCAGTGTTGCCAGGAGAGGGTCTGAAAACATGCTGTATCTGTCAGTCAGCCCTGCGGCCCCTCTAGAGTGCATCTATAATTCAGCCCCGCCAGAGCTCCTACAATTGATATGGAGCAGGAGGGTGGTGTTCCTTCTCTTCCTGTCCTCTCCTCCTTTCACTCAATCCTGTTGCATTTACTCTTTAATTTCATGGCACAGGCCTCCTGACATCTTGAGCGCCCCCACACACGCACACACACACACACACACAGACACATACACATACACCGCCCACCCACTCCCCTGTTAAGACACGCCAGCAGGAAGGGTCAAGTCACCCGCACTCAGAAATTCAATTACCTCACTGAGTGGAAGTGCAGATCTCTCTTGGCGCCTGTCATTGCAGCTGTCCACAATTTGTCCAAATCCATCTCTGTTTCCACTAATATCTCTGAATATGTACCAAAAGAAAAGGAAAGAGAAATGTCATGCCTATCTGTGAATGTTCTGCTCTATAAAGATGTCATCAGCGGTTTTCTGTAAATCACCCAGCTGGCGTTTCTCATATTCATAGTTTTGTATCCTACAGAGCCAGGAAGCTTAATTACCAGTTGGGTATGTAGGGATGAAGAGAGAGAGAGAAAGAGAGAACAATATTGCTATTCTGGTTTGGTATTTACTTGGCATTAATATAGCCATGAGGTCATAAAAGTACCATCCAAAGATGTCAATACAAAGTTTAAAAAATTGGGAGGACCACAGAATTCTCATTTAAGAACTGTACACTCTGACTAGAATGACCTAATTACAATTTTCCATTTCCCATTAGTAGATATGTGTAAATGTAAATCATCAGTGGGTCCAAAACAAACTGAGGTGAATGAGCTCTGCGCCCCAGCAGGAGACCTGCTGCGAGGAGAAATCCATCCATATGTTCTGGTGTGGAGCAGTTGGCCCAGCACTGGGCTGTCTGTGGTGGATCAGCCCCGCCGTGGGAGGGGTGCAGAAGCCCAGAGACACTTGGCAAGCCTGGCTGAAAAAGATGGCCACACAGCACGCCGTCGGCTCCGTGTGTGCGACCTCCAGAGCGCTTGCAGGAGTGAGCAGAGCGCAGATAGAGAGGGAGATGACACTCTGTCTTCAGTCGACAGCAGGCAGAGGGATGAGGTGGGGAGGCATGCGCTCTCTCTCTCTCTCTCTCTCTCTCTCCAGACTCGCTGGACGTTACAGCTGTGAGCTAGTGGAGGAAAAAAAACACACACACACACACACACACACGCTCCTCTACCTACCACAGCTGGGTTATTTAAAGAGGCAGAAAAAAACAATATTTTAATGTCAGTGTGCCGAGAGAGAGGAGACCACAGGGCTGAGAACCCTCCACTCCAACACAAACAGGACACGGCGATTGTCCATCAGGCCATGGCTTCGCTGTGTCATGCAGACAGACTGGACGCTTGTGTGTGTGTGTGTGTGTGTGTGTGTGTGTGTGTGTTTGTGTGTGTGTGTGTGTGTGTGTGTGTGTGTGTGTGTGTGTGTGTGTGTGTGTGTGTGTGTGTGTGTGTGTGTATGTGGCTACAAATGTGTGTGAGTGAGTGGGTGGGAGGTTGACACCCCTCTTTCCAGACAAAAAAAGAAGTGTACTCCTTTCATGTCCCACTCGACGCTCTCGGGCAGGTACACACAGGCCTGTTCATTATGCATTTCATCACGTCTAGGCCTTCAGATGTGGGTTTCCCCTGCTCACACAACCCCCCCACCTCATTCTGTTTCTTTTTGTCCTCATGCAATTACCTTATGCTGTCCCCGGCAAAACCACAAATCAATCCACTGCAAAATTCAGACAGAGCAAAGCTTTACAAATAAAGACAAAGAGGGCCAGCCAGGAGAAAAGGAGCAAACACTTTTGTTATGTCTTCAGAATTTTGTTTTGGTGAACCCCCCTGTTTGGAGTCGCCATGAGCAATTGCCCTTCAATTACCACGGATGGGGGCAGCACTGGAACAGGGATGTGTGCGCCAGGAGAGAGCGGGCCAGCGGGGCTGTGCGAGCGTCACTGTATAATGATGGCACTCTTTGAGTAACCAGGTGAGACAGCAGACCCCTTGCCAGAGCAGGGAGCCACCACAGGCCCCACCATGAAAGAGGAAGTGCCGTCACTTCAAGGACTTCCACTATCCACCATCAGAAAAACAGAAGGGGGGATTTTAAAAGGCAGAGAAGATGATCAGCACTTTATCTTCCTTTTCATAACACTTCCGATCACAGCGCCACGAGCAGGTGCCAGGTGCTATGAAAGGAGAGCCGGGGTAGACGTGATGCTTTGAGGCGGCCCTTAATGACCTGCTTGCTTCACGCGCTGCAAGTCTTCATTATGATCTTCTGCAGAGGAAAACAAGGCATGAAAAAGAAAATGGGCTTTGATGGTCCAACTGTCTGCTGTCATAAACAAAGTTTGTTTTGCAAACTACTAGGGGTTAAAAAACGAAAAGGAAAAAGAAATTACCATAATTTTGAGGCATGGGGTTTTATCCAATACGTGACAGACAGTCTTTAGTCATTTGGCGGCGAAGTGCATTAGGACCGGCTCGGAAGCATTAGTTCCGCCACAGGAGATTAACAGAGCATTACATCATGGGGCAGGACAGGGTGTTGAGATGCATGTTCTATTGTGACAGAGATCCCTGTCCAAGTCTGTGCAGAAAAATTAATTCACCTGTTAACCTCTCCTCATTCACTCTGGTCCACTTCTTCTTTCCTCTCTTTCTTCACCATTTGAACTGGGCTTTTCAACATGTGGACAGATGATTTATGTTCTTTTTACTTGAGTGGTCTGTGCTTTTCTCTTTTTTTTTCCTTTTCTCTCTTTTTTTTTCCTGTGATGAGTGCAGCTTAAAAAAAAAACAAGCAGCACACAGACAGGAGGCAGCGAGTGGCTGTGCTTTGGCAGGGTATGTCATCCAAAAACACAATTATCCAAACAAAACTCCTGCATTCCCCGCCTGCCGTGGCTTCGCTCTGCTTTCTGCATCATCCTGCTCCTTCCTTACAATAACACAGCAAGCCTGTGTGTTATTTTCAGATTTCCCAGATTTCCTAGCAGGAAAATGGCAGACACTTAGTGGTTTTAGCCTGACCTCTCTCACTGGCAGTGTTTGTTCGTGGAGATTATATCTCTATTAGACCAGCGGTTTGATTTTTTTAATGAAGGAATAGATGGATTGGGGGCCCTTTCCTGACTGCACTGAAAGAAGAAACAAGAAGTGTCTTAGTTTCCTAGTTCTAATAGAGAATTTGCAGCAATGGTCTGACCTAGCATGTGGGCTGCAGCATGGGGAAGCTGCTTTATTGACAGTGTCATTGATTGTTGAGTTAAAAGTGCAGATTCTCACATCCATTAGGCCATTCTTCTGAGATCAGTGAAGGGCAAGAATCCTGACCATGACAGGTCATTGGCAAAAAAAACTGAAGGTAAATGTGTCCACCCATGTGTTCTTTCTGAGCTGCTGTTATCTTTTCAACTTCCCATACATTGATTTGACATCAGGAAAATGCACCTTCCATCCAGGTGGAGAATAGGTGGTGAAACACGAGCTTCCCCCTGTCCAGACATCATCGCCCAGGTGTGCCAACAAAGACTCCGGCAGATCCCCCCACTGACCCCCGTCAGAGGTCATCCAAAAGAGACAATCTAAATTCCGCTTCGACAGAAACCTTCTAGAACACAGCGGGGATAAACGCTTCACTGCAGGGAAAGAAAGAGTGCACTCTTGGAACAATTTGTCCTGATATATTTTGGAATGTAGGACATCTGACATTGAAACAATGGAGCTGCTAGACTGTGGGGAGATGGGGAGTAGCTCTTCGCCATGCATGGAATGGAAGGGGGAAAATGGATGCTTTGTGTGTGTGCTTTTGTATGAATTAGCATTTTAAGTGTGTCATTTTTGTGATGTTCGAACCGTAAATGAAGCAAGGGCTGAATTTGGAAGACATTTTAGTATTCATTTGAAAACATGTAGAATGCATGTGCCTCCATTTTGGCTTTGACTGAAAATCCAAGCTTCATGAAAATTAAAAAAAAAAAAAAAAACTTTTAGTTCTCTTGCCTTTTTGCCTTCGGGTATTTCTAACATCTCACCTTTTCAGGCACAAGCAACTGTAGCTTTGAAGAGGAGGCACACACTTTTCCCATCTCGTTTTAAAAACTTCTCCTTATTTGCTGCAAACCAAAGTCCATTTGAGCATGCTAGTAAGGCACACCCCGAATCAATTCTGTATTGAAAGGTGTGGCAAAGAGAACTTTCACTTGGTAACCTGGCAACCACTAGGTATGGTCCATTTAAAATGCCTCTGTGTTTGTGTCTGACTTCCTGTCAGTCTGCCTGAAAAGGAGAAAGGGGTTAAGAACTATGGACATGGCATGCCTATGACTCGCCCATTCAGCACAGGAAGTAGAGAAGGAGTCCTCAGAGCCCAGCAGTGAAAGGACACTGGGAAAAAGCTGTGCCTTCTTTCCAGCCAGGGATTTGGAGAGTGTGTCCCTCCAAATCAGCCTCTTTCTCTCTCTCTCTCTCTCTCTCTCTCTCTCTCTCTCTCTCTCTCTCTCTCTCTTTCTCTCTCTCTCTCTTCTGTCCTTGAATTGAGATGCACGGGAGAGGAAAAAGAACATTTTTTTTCCTCCCTCTGTCCCTTTTCTTTGCATCCTCTCTTTTTTTCTCTCCCTCCCTCCCTCCCCCTCTCTCTCTCTCTATTTACTCTGTGGATAATCTTGACTCCACAGAAATCCTTAAGCAGCTGGCCACAAACCTTACACTTGAATGCACATGCATACAATATGTTGCTCCAGGCCTGAGGCAGAGATTCCCCCTTTGCCCCCTCCATCACACACACACACACACACAAATACACACACACACCCACACACAAATACACACACACACACACACACACACACACACACACACACACACACACAAATACACACACACACCCACACACAAATACACACACACACACACACACACACACACACACACACACACACACACACAAATACACACACACACACACACACACACACAAAAACACACACACACACACACACACACACACACACACACACACACACAAATACACACACACACACACACACACACACAAATACACACACACACACACACATACACTTCCACCCACCGCACTTGTAGATTTCTTACTGAACCAACTGGTCTGGAAAAAGGCTGGCCCTGTTGGTCAGGGGTGATGGCTGGTGCCAAGAACAACACACCTCCCTTCCTCTGGGAGCACTGCAGCAAATTGGCCTTTAGCGAGCGAGAGGAGAGGAGAGGAGAGGAGAGGAGAGGAGAGCAGCACCACAGGTCCCCACCACACTGCTGAAACCACTGAGCGTTGAGAGCTTTTCAACCTAAACACACAAACTCCCCCAATGTGAAGTGGTCAGGGGGAAATGAAAATGAACTTATTTCCTGTGTATACAACTAGGCTCTAAGAGACGCTTTTAGGCAGTCAGCCACTAAAGGACACATTAGGAGTTGCCCTCTGAAAGGTGTCAGTGGCACGGCTTTGGTTCTCTTCCTGTGCCTTTTACTCAAATATACATTATCAGAAAAGAACTTAGGTATGGAAGTGACAAATAACTTGAGTAGCATATTTTCCGGACTATAAGTCATGTTTTTTTATACAAAAATAGTCCATGTCTCTTTTCTCGTCTAAACTGTCTTTCCATCTACAGTGTCTGATTCAAACAGTTAGTTTCCCTATTCTGATATCAGCACACACCCCCCCCCAGAAATTAATTTTTAAAATGTTATTGTACTATTATCATAAGGAGTGGATACACTTGAGAATGAAGTGATTGAAAGCCTTTGCTGGAAGAGACTAGCTGCCATACGTGCGTCGCCTTATCTTAGATTAAGTGTTCTTCTCTCCATCGATGGCCATTAGAAGAAGAAAGCTTAATGTTCCAAAATAGCAATCAAGGATCACCAAATTTGTCTGACGTCTCACATGTCATAAACACCATCTCCAATCAAAAACAGCAAAACTCAAATCCAATGGATATGGTAGTTAGGTCAACGTTACATTAAGCCCTGTGCTTTGCCTCCATTGATGCCCGTTACAGGCAAAGGAGAGGTTTAACGTGGCTTAATGTTCGAAAACACAAATCAGTGATCACAACATTTTTCTCAGTCATAAAGTTCTCAGACATTTTTCTTGTCATAAACACTTTCACCTGTTTAGGTAGGCAACATTAGGCCTATCGACCAATTTAAATTTGGCTATACACGTGCTGATGAACAACCCAGTGTAAGCTGTTGCTCAAGTAATATCGTAAGATGTAAAACATGAATATTTGTGTTAAGCTATTGTCAATAGACCAACTGTAGGCCAGCTGCAAGTAGTGTTTATAAAGATAAAGGGTTCCTGTGGTGAAAATGTCAGCGTTTATATTAAACCCATGTACTTGTCACATACTTACAGAATTTACGACTTATGAAGCGTTATGAAGAGATGTCTGAGAGAAATTTGGTTATCATTGATTGCAGTTTTTCAACATTAAGCCATGTTAAGCTGTTTCACGTTAAGCTCTTTATAATGTTCCCTGACAGGGTATTCCATACCAGTAGATACGACAAACGAGTGACATTAGTGACATCAATGTCAGCGAATATTCAGTTCATGTTCATATGCTAAATGTCCTTCCTAGACGCATCCATATTAATGAAACATCTCAGCTCTCAGCTCAGACTATTTATGCTCTCTGGATAGAAGTATCTTTTTAAAGAAATGTGAGAATGTGACTGTATTCGTCTGATCATTTCCACCACTGTGACATAGGGTTGGTTTGTTCATCAGTGAATGCATACACTACCATTAACATTATGGATTTTAGAAGTAGGCAAGTTAGTTTACAGTGCACTCGGAATAGCCATGTGTCTCACATAATGAATGATTAACTCACACTGCACTGCTAGAGCATTCTGCACCAGACTAGAGGCTAGATTACTCTAACCAATGACTGAAAAAATGCCTCTCCTGATGCTCACATTCTGTCATGCCATTACTGGAAGTTCAGAGAAGACAGTCTGTGGCACACTGGACCTTGATGTTGGGACAAGGGGGCGGACCTACCACATTAGTAGGCATACCTGACTTTGACTCTCAACTCTACTGCTCAAACTCTGGCTCCAAATTTGACAACATGGTGAAGGGTTTTTGGCTACAGAGTGGAAGGGCTGATATGTGTAATACACTGCATACCAACTACGACCAAGAGGTGGCACTGTATCTACTTCTGACAATTTAAAACAACAAAAAGGTTTATATTTACTAAACTGAAATAAACTGAGAACACAGATAAAATGGCATCCAAAAGAAAAAAAGTTTGGAGTGAGTGAGAAACTTGTCAGGGACTGGCGCGACACAAAGGTAACTATTAAAGCTATGAAAAAAAAACAAAGAAGTCTTATCGTGGTCTGAAAGTTCAGTGACCTGAACAAGTCCACAAATGGGTCCATGAACAGCACGCTGCTGATGGAGGCCTAACAATGGTGCAGTTTCGTCTCCATGGCCACATAATTGCCAAGGAGATGAATATGAATGGTGTTGCCAGTGGGCCTTCCTGGTGCTACCGCTTGGTGCGACACAACCACTTGTCAATTAGAGCATGGACCACAATGTGTCATAAATTGCCACCAGACTTCCCAGGCAAGGTTGACAGTTTCCGTGCCTTCATTGAAAAGGAGGTCACTGCACTCAATGTGTTTCCAGATTGTGTAATTAACATGGATTAAGTACCCTAACTTTTGACATCCCCAGGAGTCGAAATGTCACAGAGAAGGGCCAGAAGAGTGTGAGCATTGTGACAGCTGATCATGAGAAGTCACTCTTCATGGTGGTACTAGCGTGCTGTGGAGAAGGCACAAACTTCCCACCAATGGTCATTTTTAAACAGAAGACTGAAAGCCACTATCATCCACTGTCATGACCACAAACGGGAAAGGGTGGATTAATGAAGGAATGATGAACAAAGTGCTATTCTAAACGTCCCAATGGCTTCTTTAAAGCCCTGCTTGTTATGGACAGCACAAGTCAAAGACAAAATCAAAGCCATACCTGCTACCATCACTGTTGGCCTGACTAAGTTACTCCGGCCACTTGACACCGCAGTCAACCAGAGGTTAAGGCTTTCTTAAGGCCGATTTAGGGAACTCCATTTTCACGGAGACGGACACATGGGAACGCCTTCTCCGAGGTGGAACGCCCTCTCCGAGCCCCGGAGAGCTTGACGTGCACGTCCTGATTTTCCTGACTATCCGTCTGAATTTCGGATAGCCTACGGATACCCCTTGGCTGTGATTGGTCCGCTAACGCCATCATTTCCGAACGACATCATTTCCGGAATCTCACATTTCCTGTTTCATTCCCTATCTGTTCCTATTCTGTTATAGAGTGTGGATCAGCCGCATTCTTCTGTCCGAGCCCGGCCCGCGTCCGACAGAGTAGTGCCTGAGCCCAGCACAAGCCCGACAGCAATTAAAATATTTTGTCCGAGCCCCACTGAGTCAATGTCTCAACTGTTCATCCTACTGACAGATTTACGTACGTTTTTTTTGAATAGCCTGCCTTTATTAAACTCGAGCATCAACAGATAAATGCACAGATAAATCCACTCGCTCACACAAACAAGCCCCGTTAAACGCACAAGCGCGCACAAGAGGGAGATAAGCGTATTGAAATTAAATTATTCACATTGCAAGAATGGAATGAAATAGCCTACACATTACACACACTAGGCATCTGTTATGCCTAAATAAAACTCATGTTATATGCTACACCAGAAGAGGCACAACAAACAAGTCTTACCATTGAAGATCATTTTTTTTCTTGAAAACTTTAAGTGCACGGCAACGTTCGTTATAAAACATCTACATAGTCCAACCATCGAGGTTTAATCCATGTTGTTGTGGAGAAAGAGGATGGCATCAATCATATTTCATTAAAGCTTCACACTTCTTACATTGGACATATCCAACAATCCAATATCGCCTATGATGCCATCCGACAGAAATATCTCCATACTGTAAATTCCCCCTCGTTAAGTATCGTTTTAAACTCTCCAGATGACAGTTTCTTTTAAAAAAAATCTTCAAGTGCACGGCAACGTTAGTTTTAGAACTATCTACATATTCCAACAATCGAGGTTTAATCCATAGAATCCGCATTGACTACTAAGCAGAAATATCTCCATACAGTAGATTTCCCTTCGTTTTGTATTGTTTTAAACTCTCCAGATGACAGTTTCTTTTTAACTTCTTCCATGATGCCAGTTTTCCGCCTGTAATCACGTTGGACATAAACAAATTCCCGCACACAGGAAGAAGGCTGTTATCCTAAATGTGATTTATTTTATTCTCAAACACGAACTTCTGCATCATGTTAGGCAGACACGTTGACTTCACTACTTATTAAGATATTCAAATATGGAATGTTCAATGCCTTATCGCGCTGATGTGTCCGATCCCGACCCGAGCCCGAGTATAATTTCTAAATGTGTGGCCGAACCCGACCCACAGCCAATGATGAGCTATTTGACCAGGCAAAACGTCTGTTTGACCACTACAACAGGGACATAGGAATAATGTTTGGTGCACAACTCCTATTTTCAGGGCCTGCCTTAGAGCAGAGATTGCTCAGCAGTCCGCAGTCTCTCAATTTGCCAAGATGCTGATTATGGGTTATCACTCCATGGCAACAGCCGAGCGACCCTTTTCCTAATTTAAACTCATTAAGACCTACCTGAGGAGCAGTAGAGGCTGAATGGTCTGGCTATCCTGTCCATTGAAAAAGTAAATCATGCATCACCACTTTTATGTTTGAAAGGCATCGTTTCGGCTTGCAGGTGAGCTGTGCCTCTGGCTGTGCTCAGTCAGCTTGTCGGTCTTGACGTTCAGTTGTGCCTAAACTAGCTACATCGTATCGTCTCGTCACATGATCAAATAGAGACTTGACATTGGACAACAACATACATATTACCCAGCAATCATCATTGCAAATCTGAATATGACAAAAATAGCAAAGAAAATAAGAACGTATTAATTTAATTGAATCGTTTTTTAATAGTTTCTATAGTGTATGCAAGATTAGCATATCATTTTGTTATAGATTGCTACTATTTTTCCCACAAATAATACCTACCATGATCGAGATAAGTTTGCCTTTTCAAGTGCATATATGGCATTAGACACTCTCTATTATATAATGCTACGTGTCTCCAAGACCCACGGGCCCAGATGCAACTGCACCTGCTGCACCCCCTATAGTTACGTGTCTGGCTAGTGACAGCTTGGAGGAGGTAAATAAACAATCAACGATTTCTACACACAAAGACGTCATGGGGTAGGTTTCTCTAAGCTCGTCTTCGACAAAAAAAACGTTGCGCCACCTACTGTTCTGGCGGTGAATTGTTTTCAGCACCCACAGCCTTCGGAGAACCATAAACGAAAAAGAGTCTATCGTATCCGTCCGCCCGCCCATCCATAACGGAGTCGGAGTACCCTAAATCGGCCTTTACGCCACCTGTGGGAGACATGGATAGTGGATGGGGAGCACAGCTTCACGGTAACTGGGAGGATGCGTCATGCAACTTTACAGTATGTGGGATGGATCGACACAGCATGGACTTCGGTGACGACCAGAATGGGTTGGGAACTTGAATCTTAATGTGGCTTGTTATGCCCTACAATGATACCTGGTCTACATTCTTTAGGCTACTTGAATCTGTGTGTGTTTAATTTGTTAGTGTTTCCAGCTAACTAAAAAGCGTTTCTTTTGGATTCTTGTTAAATAAATATAAAATAAATTAAATAAAATGTAAATGTGACTTATAGGCCGAAGAGACACAACACAAAATGACACATCATTTTTATAAGTGCAACTAATACTCTGGTGTGACTTATAGTCCGAACAATACGGTAAACCTTATCAGGCGACAAATGTGTTTCTACATACACTTGTAAACACACATTCTACATATAGATGGACACAGAAAATGAATAGAAGTAAATACTGTCAAAAGCGTGCATAATTATATGAATAAAAAACTTTATATTTCCTTACAGTGAGAACATTAATACAAGATGAAGATGTACATCATCGGACAACAGAAGTGTAAATTCAGGAGAACTGAATAGAAAACTAGGGTCAATAAAAACATAGAAAATACCACGTGCAAACAAAGACAGTGGCCTAGAGTACAGGAGCACTTTGATCTAACACCCCATAATACAGATTCAGTACATACTGACAATTTATCAGACATGTATGACTAAGAATAACACTGAGTTTTTTCTAAACTTTAGAGCAATAAAGCTGCTTCCCTGAATCACTGTGAGGACACCTCAGCCTGGAAAGTCTGTAAATCTGGTATTCTGATAGCCGCCACACATCACAGAAAGAACATTCAGAGAGAAGCAGTGCCAGGGCTGGGTAGCTAGCAGATATGTGTTTCATTACACTTTCCATATCAAACAGTACTGGACAGTGGATGGCACCTTGTTTGATGTTTTTGACGTTTGATCAAGGTGTGTTTGATGCTTTGTGGGGGAGGAAAAAAAGGAGAAACACCTGACTTAACCGCCTCAACTCAACCAGTGGTTGCGTTTGAAGAGTCAGACCAATAAAAAACAGATGTGCCGTCATGTGACACATGATTGTCTAGGTTGTAAAATATTGCTGTGTATGTTGAGAAAAATTCTATTTTCTTATGAATACATCAGTCTTTGCAGTCCCATTCAGCTTTTTTGTATTGCTGTATTGTCACTGTATTTTTGTAATACAGATGCTAAAATATAGATGCTTTTTTCAACAAAGCTATTTGTCTTTTGAAGCATACAGTCAGCGAGTTGGTTATATCCACAGCACATCATAAGCATGATAGAGCAAGTTGCCGTGTGAAAAGACAGCAGATTGAGATCATACCGGGGAAAAAACAAGGTGTAGAATGTAAACATTTCCTGACAATAAAGCACACCACAGCATGTCCAGAGGAGAGTCCTTTTCACAGATGGCATCCTTGTGCTGAGATGAAGAGATGTGTGTGTGAACCCCAGATATACTGGGAGATAACAGATTGCCATGGTGCCCCACTGTACTTGTAGTACAAACTCTCCATAGGCTTGTTTCAAAACACACAAGCCACTTTGAACTTCAAAGCACTCAGGAGAGGCCAAGACTTTTCCAGTAATGTTTCCATGCCACAGACGAGGGGCCAAAGCCTAGGGAAAGAGTCTTGGCCCTGTAGAAACCTAATTATAACCCCAACCTTCATAATATATGAGTGCAACGTCCAGTTTTATTATATTGGTTACGTCTAGCATTACCATCTTACTGTAATTTAAATTAGATACTTTTGGTAAAGACATGAAAGCTGGTTTTTTTTTCAGATGTAGTATATCATGGACGTACATTCTACTACGTGTACTTTGTGTGTACTTTGTGTGTGTGTGTGTGTGTGTGTGTGTGTGTGTGTGTGTCAGTGATATGGTATATCATGCAAGAAATCACCAAGGGAAGTCAATGGGCCAGCAGTGAAACGTCAGCCTTGCTGAGGGAGATGGCTAGCCCAGTGGAATGGAGTTGGCTGGCGACAGGAGGTCTTATCTTCTGACCCGGGGCTTCCTGGCTGCACTATACAGAAGCAGACGGAGCCAGAGGGAGGGAGACCGAACTAGCTAAAGAATGACCTCCAAGACAGCCCCAAATAGATGTATTCACATCACACTACATTACGGACCTTTATATCAGTAGCTATGGCGCTCCTGTAGGTTATGATGACATCTTATGTTTTTTAAGGCTATGTAATAAAGTCTACCTCCACAGCAAATCCCATACCATCCCATAATATTCAAAGTAATGTAAATAATGGTCACGGTAGTGGCCCTCTGAAAGGGGTTGGCAGCAGGGCCTTGGGTTTAATACTTTCATGGGGTTTTCATTCAAATATGCCATGGTCCTTTTTCTGTGTGTGTGTGTGTGTGTGTGTGTGTGTGAATAGGTATTCAGTATGAATGTAATTTGATTGATGTGATATCCTCTCAAGATGATGTTTTGACCAGCTAAGATCATGAGGTCTGGCTCAGAGTGATGACTGTAGCATTGCTCTAGGGCCTTGCTGTGATGGCTGGAGAAGCTGCCACAGCTGTGGAAGTGATGACTCCATGGCAGTAGCTGTGAGCTTCATTTCCATCACAACCTTTCCTTCAGCATAACACGCCTCCATTTGCCCTTTTAGATTGGGGCTGCACGTTTGGAGGAATGTCAAATATAAGCATACAGATTTCCCACACTTCCTGCCACGGCCTGTGTTTCCCCGGCTCCTTCAAGGGCTTCAAAGAACAGGTATCCCAGAAGCCCTGGGGGTGCCCTGAGACTGCAGGCTCCTATGGATGGACTCACTGCCAAGATCCTCTAAAGAATAAAACAGAAGACACACACATCCCTCAGACTCAATTCTAATGCCCGAGATATGTCCTTATATGAAGGATGAAGAAGTTGTTGTTTTGTGGTTCCTTTGTGGGGTAATGAGAGGTAAGCCAACAGCACATTTCTTGCAATGAAATTATGGTAAACATACCCTTGTCATTTATTTGGTTCCACCTACTCAGATTTTCATCATAAGATCAGCACTGTTGTATAGATATCATGGCAGATCTATGGTTATTATTATGTCTCATAACAGGTGTCAAGATATTAATATAATGGCACTATTAATATGTCATGAAAGCCTGTTTAACATGCTAAAAAGCTGTCATAGGCAACTACCTGTAATGGTAACTTGATACTGTAACAAGAAATCATGTAATCTACCATGACATGTTTATGTAATGGTTATGTCAGGCGTCTGTTCAAATGTTGAACTATTTTTACCGTATTTTATTAACTTTAATTTTGAGAATAAATAAGAAAGAGATTGATACCCCAAAATACCCAATGGGATTTTTAATGGATTTCATTTTGAAAGATTAGGTCAGGCAACTTCAAATATGTTGCCTATCTTAGGCTCAGAAGATTGTGATTCAGAGCTGTACTACACGACTGTATGATGTCAAAGCACTAAGTTATTAGCATGGCACAAACATTACGAGGAGAAGGAAAAAACTGGGAATACAAACACATTCTTAGGCCTTCTCTCAACAACCCCCCGCCCCCGCCTGGCCTGGCCAAGTCTGCAGTGCACTTTGCTCTACGCATGCTGTCTGCAGTGCACTTTGCTCTACGCATGCTGTCTGCAGTGCACTTTGCTCTATGCATGCTGTCTGCAGTGCACTTTGCTCTATGCATGCTGTATGCATCGCGTCCTCCTCCCTACCACACTGCCTTAAGAATGTCTCCACATAACCAACTGATATCAGAACCCACTCCAGCGGCACAATGATCTCACCACAGCTCCCTCTCTCTCTCACCCTCCCTTCCCAAGAGTAGAACAGCAGAGAGCCATATGGATGTGTTTGTATGGCAGACAGACACACTGACATCCTCAGGAGCATGTGTTTGTATGGCAGACAGACAAACTGACATCCTCAGGAGCGTCTGCTTCTGCAAATGTGATTTGGAGCTGGAAAATTCCCCCACAAAACCCACCCCTGAAAAAAAAAAGAAAAAATGATCCAGCTCTTCCATTTAATGCATGTTGGTCATTTATATTTCAGATTAAGTTGTACATGTATCATTTACATTGTGTTTTCTGAGTCCAGAGTTGCAGCTGCACGGAATGAATTTGTCATCAGGTTTTAGTTTTTGTTCTTTGGGCAGGCCATCCTGAAGTCAGCCGGGGTCCTTGACGTGAGGAAGCAGCCTTCCCTGCCGCTCGGCCCCCAGCAGGTTTGGGGAGAGAGGGGGATTAAATGTACAGGTCCTGTCAAAGCCTCTGACAGGCTGCAGAGGAGCCGCGCCGCTTCCCTTCCCTCCTGTTATGAATCCCACCGGGGCAGGGGCTGATGCGCTTCATTAAGTGCCCCGCCGCCCGCAGTGCCCCTACGAGATGGCATAATAACACCTTCACCCCTGTGTCCCCCACCCCTGGCTAACCCGCCTGCCTGCCGCACGTATCACGCCTTATTTTATCCTCTCCGTCATTCTCTGTCAGAGAAAATCTCCTCAACCGGCTCTTTGGCTGTTTTTTGTCAAAGATGAGGTTTGTGGGGGAGGCCTCCTGCTAGGCATCGCACTTCAGGACATTGAGTACAGTACAGGATCAGTGATAATACTAGGATTACAGTGGAGGAAGGAATCCTTAAGCTCATAGTCCCATCAATCCACATTTGACACGGCTAATCAAGCGGTTGCCTCATATGTTGATGGAGCACTAACAGGTCAATATGTTATAGATATTTCATGTTGGACATTTTTCAGTGTGATAATGAAGATTTTATTTGGCAGCTGTAAGGGGAGGAGGCTGCGGTAGTACCCTGTACCAAAGGCACCAATGTTTTAATTAGGTCTAGCCTGCCCTGCCTCCCACCTTGAATAGACAAGAGGAGCTCCTCGAGAGGGTGGGGTGTACCCTGAAGCACTTCTCTACAGTAATTGTTAGCACAGGTCCATGTTGATTTTCTCTACTCTTTTCGGTAGCCCTCCAATTCCAACCCGGGATGAGTGTTTTTCCATGGAGCGAGAGCACTTGTTTAGAGCTCCTTCAGATGGTGCCTGGCCAGGGAGGACCTTGGGAAAATGTTTGTGTGGAGGTTAATGAATTAAGATCAGTGTTTACCGCAAACACAAGCCATGCCAGCCGAAGCGTCCTCCTTGAAGTCTAGTGACCCAGGGGTCACAGCTGCGTTGTCCAGGAAACAATGCCTCTGATTAGGTCTACAAACATCAGCCCATGTGATGGGGAGGGTCACGGAGAGCAGTGGCGGGATTCAAAGGCCCTTGCACACTGAAAAAATAGACCCAGTTTTGGAAAAGAAAACAAAGAGAAAAGGCTTTTCCATTACCACACATAGTGCACATAGTGTGTGTGGTGAAGTAAATTGGTCTTAAATGCCTGAAAAGCAAACAACCTTGCACATGTATTTATAAACCTACACATGTCATTATTTAGTCTATTTATAAATTGAATTCACTTGCAAATATTTTTCACAATATCTCATAAGCATTATATAGAATTTATTAGACCTCTGAGAATTCAACTCCACCATCATCAATTATTATATATATCAAAATCATATTTCCATGAAGATAACATTAAAAAAGCACTTTTTCTAACTGACACTGACAAAAAGCAGCGACTGAATAGTTGCAACCTTATCCATTTTGTCAAAAAAAAGCATATCATTGCAAGATGTCTGCTCACGGGTGATAAACTCTATTGTAGTGCAGTGTTATTCTATTGTTTCCTTTGTAAAAGTGAAAAATAAATATTCTGTCCAAATCTGTCCAATTCCATCCAACTCAAGCTGTAGGTGCACAAATTAATCCACTGCAAAAGATCAACAACCACACCATTGCACAAAAGCACTTAAGGGTATTTTCACTGAAATTCTACATTGAAGGTATTGACAGTATTGACTTGGCAAAAAGTAAAAGCATTGAAAGCTCTTAAATGGAGCAGGTTCCGGGAAGAAAACCCCAGTGCGGGTTACCCTTGCAGTGTTCAATGTCTCCAAAACATGGGAAGGGGAGTGAAAGCATTCTGCTAGTTCTGAGAGAAGAGAAGAGAAGAGAAGAGAAGAGAGGAGAAGAGAAGAGAGGAGAGGAGAAGAGGGAGAGAAGAGGAGCAGCACTGAAGGAGGGAGCTGCAAAGAAGAGATCAGTGGGAGCCATGAGGAGGGGTGAGGAGACAGAGAATGGGGTAAAAGAGGAGCAGAGGGGCAGATCCTGAGGGGAGAGGGGGCATGTGCTGTGGGAACGACACCCCCTCGGCCTGGCGGTGGACCATCCAAAAGGCCGGGCTAGTGCAGCATTTGCAATTCAGATGGCTGTTCGGACGGCGGGGGAATCAATGGTCCTGTATCAATCTGCTGACTGCAAATGTCATCCAGATTTTGATTCTTGACCCCCTTTTTCTGGCGCCCCCCACACTGGGGCCATTGTCTCTAGGGGCCACCCCCTCCCTGTGAGCCCCCTGCAGGCTGAGGATCCCACATTAGGCAGGCAAAATCCACACGCCGGGGCCCTTTCACACAACAGGCAGTAACTGTCATTTAGAAATGTGCCCAGCGAGCCCGAGACGCTCCCATAAAGGCTGTGAGAAAGGGAGAGACAATGGGCCCATACCAGCTACTGTTTGGAAAGCTAAGTGACGTTAACCTTTGTGGCCATTGTGATAATTTACCAATTTGTGTCACGAATCTGGTTAGAATGTAACGGTAAATCAGATGGATATAAAACAAAATGGCAGCAGTCACGCCACAGGGAAGATGTTATTCTTTTGTCCAATCCAGATCAAATAGAAGATGAGGACTCCTGCAAAGTGAGATTGTTTTAAATGAAAACTAAATGAATTAACTAAAATAAATACATTTGAAATGTAATATTGAATAAACAATTATAAACTGCAGAATATTTTATTGCTGTTTATATCAAACAATGCCAAAAAAAAGTCTTACTTTTTCAAGCACTGAAGTATTTTCAATAAAGAGGAGGGCACCAAGTTCATTAGATCTTCCAGCAAATAGACCCTCTAACATCCTAATTAGTCACCTACTTAAACAAAACACTTTTGGTGGTTTCTTTCATCTCAACTGCAAAAAGATGAATGAATTTAAAAATTAGCTTTTTCTAAGAGCAAGTGAAAATGATTGTATGCTGTTGGAATTCATTACCAGTTTTTTGTTTTTCCATTAAGCTCTGTTTTTGATGTTTACCAGTCAAAGTAGAAACTGTCAGAACACAAATATTTCTTTCACTAATTAGTCTCTGAAATCTGTTTAAACAATATTAACCATTTGAAGGCATTTTTGCTAGGATCACTTTTAGCTCTTATCTCCAGTTGATAGTTTGAGAGAATGTAGAAAAAATAATTCTAGCAACCACAGATAATTATTTAGGTGTACCTCTAACATAAAATTGGCCAAACAGTGGATATCCAGACATTTGTTAGTTTTTGTCTCCTTCGGTTAAAAAAAACATATATTTTGTTGCCATTAATGTTGTAACCTGTAGTGGCCCTGAGTCCAATCCACTTCATCCGAGAGCCAAAGGTTGAATATGTGGAGGTTCACCATTGTGCACATTATACTGTTAGACTGAGGCATGGGGTCAGCCAGTGTCAAGTCCCCTCTCCTTATTTGAAGGGCACATATGGGCCTATCAACTCCCAAGGAACCCTTCATTTAGCAGGGGATTTAGGCAGTGCACTAGTCAAACAACCACTGCTAACAAGTACACACTCAGTGTAGAAGCAGATGTATACACCACATCCCACTAGATACACATAATATAACTGTACATGTGGAAAATCCGCAGCATGATATTTTATTGAGCACCAGAGCCACACTGAAGAGTAGTTGAGCACAGAGACTCGTTGGTATTCTCCCTGTGCTCCCAGCCCGGCCTGTGTGCATGTCTGGATGTGTGTGTGTGTGTGTGTGTGTGTGTGTGTGTGTGTGTGTGTGTGTGTGTGTGTGTGTGTGTGTGTGTGTGTGTGTGTGTGTGTGTGTGTGTGTGTGTGTGTGTGTGTGAGTGTGTGCGTGAATGGTGATGTGTGTATCTTTTTTTTTGTGGAGATGAAGTGCACTCCTTCATGCTCTTGCCCCGGCTACTCGTCTAAACATGAAGCACTTCTCTGACTACTACAGTGCACCTCACTGGCAGGTCAGAGGCACATCGTCCTGACGTGAATCAAATGATATTCAGTGCATTAGCTCACCCTTGAAAGGCTTCATTTGGGGACTCTCTCAGCCAGTCTGCCCATGTTCACAGGCCTAGTCTGGGTGGTGGTGGTGGTGATGGTGGTGGGGCTGGCGATGGAGGTGGTGGAGGAGGAGGTGGAGGAGGTGAAGGTGTACTGCTGCTGTTGCTGCCTGCTGGCTGCTGTTTATTTATGAGTTCCTCCAGGTTCAGCCCCTTTAATCATTCATGAGGATAGAGCGGACCGCCAAGTCAGATCCTCTGTACCTCTGCACCCTGTAAGCAGCGAGGAAGAAAATAAATAAATAAACAAAGCCCAGTCCCCAAACTCAACTCATGTTAATGTTCACAGAAATAATAATAATAATAATCAATAAATAATACCTAAGGTTATTCCATTTTTTTGTTATGCAGTTTTTGGCTTTTTTAACCAAGGTTGTCTATGTTGTCATATCTGTATATGTTTCTACATTTGAATTCTATATTTAATGTTATTGTCATCAAATGCTAATCATGTCTGAGAAACGGACATGACCGGGGCAGGAGCCCATCTGGTCTGGCTTCTGTAGTCTTGATTCTGTTTTTTAAGCTGATTATTAATCTGTTCACTGAATAATTACTTGACCTGAGTCCAGTCCCGAGCTCTTGCCCGATAACCCTTAAAAATAACGATGTCTGCAGCTCGGCTCCGACTCCCTGCAATCGGCATTTGTTCAACAGCAGAGTTTCCACAGCCCATTTGGAGCCATAACTGGGGGAGCAAATTGCAGTCAACGCTGAATAAATTGAAATGTTCCTTGTAGATGGAGATAAAGGTCAATAGCTGGGAAAAAGAGTGAGGAAATCAGCCTCGTAAATCAGCTAGTTTAAAAGTTCAAATTATAGTGGTTAACATATTTACAGAGGGGGGCATGGCAAACACATTACAATAATGGAGAGTAATAAAAAAAACTTGATTAGTGGGAAATAATGTAGTCACTGTTCTCTGGTGAAATCTGTAAATGAAGGTGTGTGACCCACCAGAGCACGGCAAGAGAATGGAATTTAAGAAACAGACAGTGTGAGAAAAGTTATTTTTAGCGAGGCTGCCAGGCTGCTTGAGAATGGGCTTCATTGTGCTCTCAGAACATTGGCTGATTGTCAGTAAGCCCTTCTTGCAATCTATAGTTTCAATTCATACAATTCAACATTCTCATTATGATATAAACTTTTGGAATTTACGCACTTCACTGATACATTCCTATCCTTTGGCTTTTTTATGTGATAATCAAACAGTCTAAACTTTCCCATCATTAAGACATTTAGAATACTTCTCTTAAAAGCAATTATCACCACATTTTGAGTAATCTGGTAAAGACAGGATATAAAGAGCAAATCTCCTCCATTTGCTCACACCTTCTAAAGTCATTCTCTAATGCATGTTCTGTGTTTTCAGAGTGGTCAGAGTGACCAGAGTGATGGTGGGCATGAGCCCCAGAATCTCATCATTCCCCACTGAAGAATGAGTCCCATAAATGATCCCAATAACAGGACAGGTCAGCATGTGGACTGAAGGGAGAGAGACTCTTGATATGCAGGGCTCCCAGCTTCTGCACTAATACATAAATACACAGGGTGGTGTACATATACACAGAGTGGGAAGTACGAATGACTGAAATACCTGTGGTGGAGAGATGGAATTACATCTTCAGTATCTGCTCTATATTTAACCCCTGGAGAGTGTATTTCTGATGTGTGTTAATGTTGTGGATTCCACAACACCTCAGTGCTATACAGCTATGGGAAATCCAGTTATTTTTGATGGTCTGTAAATTTGCAAGAACACACAACCACACGCAAACACGGGCAGACACACTCAGCCATTCCTCTCTCTTTGCTGAACACACACACACACAAGGAGCCCTGTCTTGGTATGAATTTATGGCAGTAAACATGTGGTCTGGTTCGGGGGAAGACCTCCAGAAGGAGCAGGCGAGATAGAGATCCCTCTCAGCACATGCTGAGCTCTTAAGCTCGGTGGAGAACAGCACCCCCCACCCCCAGCACCCACCCCCGTCACCCCCCAATAACAGTGAGCCTGTGCCTTGTAATCATAGGAGAATTTCGTTGAGCTGCTTCCGCTACGCGAAGACAAGCTTTGACAAATGGGAGGCACAGCTGCACACAGAAGTTTTGGAAATATTTCTTGGGAGGCAGCGTTGCCAACTTCCTGGGGATAAAAAGGAAAGGGAGCCCTTCCAGGCAGTGAGAGAGAGCATCTGTGCCATTGCACTTAGCGCAGTCCGAGCGCCTCTTGCTCTTTCTGCCTCCCTCTCTCCCTCCCTCCCTCCCTCCCTCAATCTCCTGAGCTCACTCCAACAAACAAACAGCACAGTGGTCTGCCTTCAGCCCCTTCATACAGGGTTATCCAATTTGCCTCAATCCAAATGGTTCTTCTCACTGCAGCAGTCCAGCCATCAAGAGGCAGTGCAGCTATGGGCATAGAGACAAATGGTGAGCTTTCAAGGAGGGGAAATGTAAACAACATGAAAGAAAAAAAAGATTCAAATAGAAATGTGTAGAAGAAGATCTTGGCAGACAATAGAGACCGAGGCAGACACCCAACCCCGAAAGACAGCGCATGTTTGTATAGTCACACAGGAACGTCACGAGGTCACAGCAGCTTCATCTATGGCACCGTGGCAACGGACGACTGATTAGATGTAAGATGGATTGGGGCTTCAGGAGGTCAGCAGAGTTTGTGTGTTTACTTTCTGTGTTTGCTGTGGAGGGGCCCAGCTTTTCTCCCTTTTTTCTTTTTTTTCGATGCCATCTGCAGGGTACTCCGAATGGGACACATTGTCTAACGGAGCAGTCTCAGTGAGTGATCACCCTGTCCAAGCGTTAACTACAAAACCATTTCAACTTCCCACAGTGCTTTTCTCCAAAGGTTTAAGGTTGTACTCTGCGTGCCAAGGAAAACAGACTGTAATGGACATTTTCTGGCCGAGCAATTATGTGAAACGCCACTGCCCTCCAGTTTTTTTGTTTGTGACGGTTTTGTGGCACAGAAAACTCTGGTCTGGGCAAAGTGCAAAAGTTCAAGGCAGCTTTCGTCTGTTGATTTGTTTTTACTTGTCCAAGTGCTCCAAAATATCTGTATCTCCCCATAACAACCCCCTCAATTGTACAGAACTGCCCAGTTAAATGTAAACTTTTAATGGCAACACAATTTTTGTTGGTTATACAAAGGAAAAGATGTTAATTACTCGTGCTATTGTCAATGAGCATTTCACTGGGGTTGTCAAGTGGGTTTGTTTGTTGACTTAGGCCCATGGCACCTGAAGAAGGCTCAACAGCAGTGTCTGGCGTCCCAGACCCACTCCCCTCCATACTCATGATGGGTTAGGACACATGCCACTACCAGAGACAACAGAGACACCTTGAAAAGATTTCACATACATATCTCAGTGTCTGATCAATGCAGTGCCTAATTAAGGGTAAGGGGTGGGAGGGTTGGGGGTAACCCCCTCTGGAGTACAAACCCAGGTTAGGGTAAGGGTAAGAGTAGGATATGAACCCAGGTTAGGGTAAGGGTAAGGGTTAGAATAGGATATGAACCCAGGTTAGGGTAAGGTTAAGAAAAGGATAGGAAATGAACCCAGGTTAGGGTAAGAGAATAAAATGGAATATGAACCCTGGTCACTTTAGGCACCTAAACATCTTGCACAAGGCTTCTTCAGGTAATACAGGTTAATTCACATTACCAACTAGTCTGTGAGCACCTCAGCCATACCCACTGGCAACTAGTCTGTGAGCACCTCAGCCATACCCACTGGCAACTCCTCTAAAGCTGCTTGGAGTGACCATCCTCGAAAACCAAAATCCAACAGAAGCGTTGTGGTTGATTGAGCTACAAAGCCTCCAACACCTATCTTCACTGGTCTTGTGTGTGCTTGTTCCCTCTCTTCCACTACCAGTTCTGAATACTTTAGCTTGTTCCTTTCAATGGTTTCCTCAATGGCATCTTCAAAGGGAATCATGAACTCAATAAAGTGAACAATGGGCTCTCACTGAGAATACAGCACCATGTCTGGTCTCATAGAGTTCACAATACACTGTGGAACTTGAGGTTGCCTACTGTCTTTGTCATTAACCAGGAAAGAGCTCTTCTCAACTAGTTTATTCTCAAACAACCAGGCTAATGATGTCTCCACGTGTAGCGACCCTGGGTCAAGCTAACTTTACAGCAAGACATGATAGGCCACATTCACAAAGGGTGTTTAGCCTACGTCTGTCTGGTTAATGTCTAAGCCTTTGCTAAACATAGCTTGTACACGCAGAGCTAAACAGCGGTGATGAATGCAATCTCTGAACTATGATCATCACCCGTTTGATCATCACCCAGATGGCCACGTCTAACTTGACTAATCGCACAATGATCAGTGTCAAAACGCACTCACCTGCTGCATGGACAGACACTCATTCATATTGACTGAGCCTGACCTGTACGTTACAGCCGTTCAAATGCATCATGTTGAGTGAGTACAGTTTGAAGGATAGACTGCTGTTGAGACATAATGGACATCATCAAGACAACAAAATGATTCTTAGGAAATTCTATATCATGTTATGGAATTGTTGTTATCAAGCTCTTCTTGCTGCTATTGGCAAATAGTCGATGGAGATTATGTTCTTGTTAGCCTGACGATGTCATACTCATAATTCTAGTCAGAATATGAGTCTGATACTGCTCCATTGGGCTGTGATTATGGACGTGTTTCAACCGAACCAGGAAACAAATGCCTCTTCGCTCAATTGGATCAACGTAGTCGTCATCGGGGCCAGCTGATAAATACAATTTTTACCGAATCCCATAGGAAGGGCGGCAAAAACATATTTTCGATCGACAAATGCCTTGATCGCGTTTCTCTGTTCCTCTTTCAAAATTAAAGCGCTGTCGATGTCTTCTAAAACATCTCTATCTACACATATCTCAGCTCTCCAGCGGCAGCCATGTTTGTTGAAGACAAATTCAACCCAAGTGACGTGGTTGATTACGTTACGGTTGATCATCTGTCCATCATCGTATAAAGCCCGCCCTGACAATTTGATTGGTCTAATCAAGTTTTTGATCGGGCATAATTTCTCCCCAACGGAGCAATGCCAGACCGAACTTCCCGACCTAAATGTTGTGGGCGGGGCTAAGTTCGTCTGGCATCCAGGCTATGTTCTTGTATCTCCTCTTGAGCAAACTTGAGAAAACGGCATTGGACATCCATAAAACAAGCCCCCGTGGATGTTCTCTAGGATAATCACCCATACATTTACATTTAGTCATTTAGCAGACGCTTTTGTCCAAAGCGACGTACAAGGGAGAGAACAGTCAAACTACGAGCAATAGAGACCTAGTGTAACAATAAATACTACTTTACATAAGAAAACGAAATAGAAAAGAAAAAAAGAGTGCAGGAAATGGGGCTTTATTAGTTGCGACTGATAATCGTGCAATTAGCCAAGTCAGACACGTCTAAGAGAAACACACCCTTTGTAAATATGGCTCACTATGTTTGAATGAGCCAACACCCAAACACAACTTCCGCTTCCGTCTTCACCTACCCACTGACGGAGGTTCTGCAGAGTTGGGAGGACATCATACATGGCTCCAAGGGCGTCAGCAGCATTTTGAGAGTGGGGGGGACATATTTCAGCGGGGGGTCTGGGGGTTCTCCCCCAGAACATTTTGAAAGATGTAGATGCAATTTCCCGTATTCTGGTGCATTTACCATGTTTTTAGATACAAAATTATCTCTCTTTGATTGTTTTTCCTTGGAGTCGGCATGGTCTGCAATTACTGACTACTATTATGTTCTGGTAGACTGGGTAAACCCAGCCCGATCTGCAATCTTAAATAAGATTGAGCTTGGTCTGGTGATAGCCAGGATAATGTTTTGGTGTAATACACAGAGGACTGACACTGACAACTTTGGCAATTTATTCTCCATTTAATGAGAGCAAAATATTTAAAAGGAGGATTTAAAAAGTCGTTAGAAAAACTAGCATGTTAGCTAACGTTAACTCCAGATTAGCTCACGGTTGTTAAAAAATAAACCACCTAATTTTTTTTTTGCAACTTGAAAAAAACAGCCTGGTCATCGCTTTCTGCCTGAAACAGACGCCTAGGTCTGAACACGGCCAAAAGCACAACATATTTCAGTCCCAGAATAAGAAATCAAGAAATGCTGTTCCACTTGTAATGGGTAAATAAAGTATGGTATTGCCTAGTGCTAGTTGTAGGTAAATAGCTTGCCTATCTAGCTATAATCATAATGTTTGCAGAAGGATCTTTGTGACTTAATGCTATTATAGCCAGATAATGTCTCATAAGGGTGCTTCGGCCACTAAAGGGAAAACTTGGGCAACTCTGACTTAATTTACTCTTCCTCGAAAAAAACCTCCTTCCATCTCGTCTGTGGAACAGCTAGCGCAACGCTTCAATCAAAGAGTATATGGGAGTTGAATCTGGTGCTCGATGTGTAGGAAACCAGGAAAACGCGGAGTGGATTTCTATTGCTATGGGTATTCCCCATACTGATAAAGTGAAACGGATTTGATTGTGAAGCAATGGAAAGAACGCTGGACTAGTAGACCAGTCATGCACTAATATTTTGATGGCAAATGTGGGGGGGTCCAAACGACTTTTTTTTTAACGTGAGGCGGACGTGACCCCCCCAAGTTATATTGTGGCGACGCCCATGCATGGCTCCAACAATGAATTTAATGCGGTTAGCATTCATAGCCCAAAGTTATCTCCAGCTGGTCTTTCTCTTGTCAACATTGGGCCAGTTCATCCATTGCTTTTGCTTAGCCTGAGAAGCTGTTACTGCTCGTCTAGTTTCCTCTTCTTGCTCACAAACAAAACAGGTCACCATCGGCCTCCTCTCCAGCAAGGTAGCCTTACCCCATGCTTTCCAACTGTCACCCTACTCAAACCCTGCTTTTCCATTCTGAACCTGCCCAATGATAACCCTATGCTGTAATGCGCCTTGTGCACGTTGAACCGCTTGTCATGGATTCCACTTCCTCCCTGTTTTCACTGTTGGAGCAGAGCACATTTGAACTCCTTCACACTTCAAGCTGGTCATTGGTAACTCCAAAATTCCTTTTTCATACAATGCGGCAGTGCTTAGACAACGTGGCACCCCAAGCGAAAGCCGAAACTGTGGGTACTTGGAGCAGTTGTTGTCAGATGTTGGTCATGTCATCCACATCAGCTCCGATGGGATGGATGTCGTCCTGCAGTCTCTCACCCCCAATAACCAGATATTGGTAAAGTAAACAAAAGCTGTACTCAAGTAAAAGTATTGTTACTTTACAATGATAGTGACTCAAGTAGAGGTAAAAGTAGCCTTCAAAATAATTAATTGACTAAGAGTAAAAATGTATCTCATAAAATGAGTACTCAAGTATTGAGTAACTTCATATGATGATATTTTTACACCTATTAGGCATATGTATTACATTCAAATGTCGGATTAGATCCAAAACATACAATTTCTAAAGGCTTGTCTAATAAACACAATGTAGTATAGCCATCTGCATATTCAAGTAAATCACATTTGTTTATAATACAAATTTTAAAATGTATTATAGCGTGGAGGGCTGCTGCTGACCACTTGGATGCCCCAAGAAAGATAAATAAACAAAAATAAACAACTAAAGCAAACAAAACAGATATAAACAGATTGAAATTGCAAATTCAGTTGAAATTGCAAATAACGTATTTTGCTTAGATTCTTTGCTTACTGTGCATTTTGTTTTTTATTCAGTTAAAAAGAAATGTTGCCAACTTGATGCGTTTTAGTGATGTGTTGATTAATGGTGTATTGTCACTTTAAGATGTTTGGTTTTAGGCTACATTCTCATATTTTGATATCAATCAATCAATCAATCAATCAATTTGTTTATTTGATCAAATGTACATTCATGAACATCAGTGTACATTCATGAACATTACAATGTAAATGCACCCAATTATTATTATTATAAACCATTGGCAGTCCCCCTGCCAGAGTGAAAAAGGCTATACAACCTAAAAAAAGGCATTAACATATATCAAACATAACATTGACAATAATTGATATATTTTGAGGATAATAAATGGGAGGACTGCTTTTGCTTTGTATGACTGGGACATGGTTGAAGTGATGTCAACCTAATAGGCTACTACATAAGAAGGTCCATTAAATATTGTGAAATAGAAATGGAGCTGTGTCTGTTGAGTTTAGGAATAACCTACTACAAGTCATTCTATACTTTGAGGAATGGCAGATCAGATGAGATGCTAAAGTTACATCTGAAGCAGACGAGATGTGTCAGCTAGCCTTTCAACGGACAGTAGGCCTATGTGTGGCCTATCAGTCGTAGAATAAACCACACACTCATGAACTTAAATTCTGGTTAGTGTTGCCCCACAGACTAGGTTTGTAGCATAAAATGTAGCCAATAAGATTTCAAGCTTTCTATCGTTATGTAGTTAAACATAGACATTTCTTGCCATGTCTTGATCCAGTGCTACTATGTGCACACTCCCATGCAGCCCATTTTATCAGCAATTTCTGCTCAGAGACTAATGTTTTGGGACTGACTTCCATAGATTTCCACTGTCAAGTGCCATGGTTCAATATAGCTGCATAGTTGACGTACGAGCCAGCGTCTAGGTATATGTTTATTCTGCCAACACAGTCAATGTTGTAGGCTAGAAGCTGTGTGCATGTGAATACAAATGATTTAATATAAAAGTAGCAAACGTGTGTAGCCTAATGTAACAGTATAAGTAAAAAAAAAAATTCCATCAGTGTACTCGATTAAGAGTGAAAAGTATTCTGCATTCGATTTACTCCTGTAAGTTCAATTTATTGGAAAAAATACCAAGGAAATGTAACCGAAGAAACGTAGAGCACTACTACCCACCTGTGCCCTTATAATTACCTCCATTGCCATTGTGAATGGTGAAATGGTTCATCCAGCCATGATACCAATCTCCAAATGCTGCCAGGATGTGGTATGCTCCAAACATCCAGAAAATCCTGTGATTCCTGCTTTCTGCACAGATATATCTATCAAGCTATTTGCAAGAAGACTGACATTTCGAAATTGGAAATACCAACTGCCCAAATCCACATCCTCAGAATCATTCCTTTTTTCATACATTTCCAGCACATTCCATACAACCTAAAGGACATGACATGATATATTCATTTGATGGTGTGAATTGGTGGTTTGTTTGCTTTTTTCTTTGTTCTGTTTGGGTTTTTTGAACGTCTGTCAGCTGGAGCTGCAACATGTTTTGATGTGAATCATAAGGGCCAACAAAGACAACTGCTTAAGGTTATTTCTAAAAACTTCCAGATAGTAGAACTTATAATGTAGAATTTGTTTGTGCTTTCTCTGTTTTGTGTAATGTGCATTTCAAGTCAGCCGTTTAAATACAAAAGAAGAGATTCATAAACAATTCAATGAAGGATGTTCATGCAATCCCATTCTCTTGTATTCTCTTTATTCACTGCAGCGGAACCATCTGCTTACATTGCCTGCTTTATATGCCATTTTCCCAGCAATTGCATTAATCCCTCGACGATGGTGAGTTTGTTTTGACTTGATAAAGTTTGGATGACTTCCCCCAACCCACCCTCGGTCCCAAGAATGATGTCTTTCTGAAGGAGACCAAATAATCCCCTGCATTTATTGGCACCGAGACTCTCTCCATTTTGTCCGATTTTCTCCCAACAGACTGTTTCACTGTTCTCACATAGATTGATTTACAGGCCCGCTGCCAACTGTGGAGTCTCTCTCCCTCTCTCCCGAGGCATTTGGACGTGATGCCCAACTCAACATTTGGCCATACATTTTTCAGCTCCATTTCACAGTGTGATAAGGCTGGTGCAATTTGCTACCTACACATTTGGATCAAATCAATGAAATAAATAATATAAATATATAATTCTGAATAAGATAGGAGTGGGTTTCACAAAAAATCCTGAATTCCAATTTATTCTGTCTGCAATGAAGGGAAAATAAAATATTGAAAAGGTCATTAAGACATGTTGTGTAAAAGTTATTTTGGTATGTTGAGGGTGTCTGGTACACTCTTGCATATCTCAGTGCTGCTGAGAGATTCCACACCCACCGTGTGGTTTCTCAAGTGTTAACTGTTAACACGATGGAGCCTGGGAAACGGACTTTTTCAAACATCCCTAAAACTGGAGAACACTGAGCTCTGTGTGGCTCCCAGGGAGATGGAAAGTGCTTGCGCTGCATCCTCTCCAAACTCACAGAGCTGTCTGTCATTCCTGCTGCCTAATCAAATTACTTGGAATAACTGTAGCTAAAGTTGCTGTTGTTGTTGTTGTGCTGCTGTTGTTGTGTCTGAGGTATCTGAGCATGCCCAGAGGAGCTGCTGGGTGAGTATCCGGGGAGAGGTGGCTGGTAGACTGCCTGCTCATTAGCGCTCGCCACTCGCCAGAGCCCAATCTGCCTCGTTTGCATACCCAAGCAGATAGGAAGGGAATGTGATTCACAGGCGGAGAGGAGCCGCCGCGAGCACCTGACTGACTGCCGTCTCCAGCCTGGGATGGTTTGTTTGCAAGGTGAATAACAAAAGGAGAAGCAACCTGCAGGCGAATGAGAAATGATTCTCCTGTGCTTAATATGCTGAAGGTGCATTGCTGCGTGGGCTAATCTCAATGCAGCGTACACCTATGTGAGCTCTCCCACCGACTCCTACACTTCCCTGTGCTTGTTTGCTGCCCCGAGTATGCTCGAACTGTGACAGCGTTAAACTTTATGTAATTTTAATGAGACTCCGCAGCAGAGGGGAATGTGTGGCGATGGAGCTCACAGACTCATGTTAGGAGCTGCCTGAGGAAGACTGAAGCTTCCTGCAGTGGGTTGGCAGCTTGCTGGGGTCACAGTCGTGTTGCCATTTTCTCATCAGGTTATGTAGGATGGACACATGGGAAGTGTAGTATCTTATGGTCTTTATTTTACTATGCCTATAGGATCTTGATTCTGAGTTCCTTATACATGTACAACCATGTGTATGCAATAATCCCAGCATGTTAACGCTATTTAATGTCTTTCTCCGGTCTTCTTCCTCAGAGGTAGAGCTTGTGTAGGCTTGAACAGCTTAGTGATCTGCTACCTACATCATTACTTGCTACATCATCCTGTCTGCCCAACTGGAAAATGTGTGCCCTGAAGGTTCTCTCTCAAAGGTGCTCTTAAAGGTGAAAATGTACACAATTTGGTTGTCAATCAAATCATACCCCTTCCTTCTATGGTCCTAAAGCAATGTGGGATTGGCTGGAATAGTGTACAGCTTGGCCCAAGCCAATGTCTTTGTTTTCCATTTACAGAGCCAGGACTGTGTCCGAAAACCAGCGGGTCTTTTTTAAGTACAGTAGTACACCAACAGATTGGACAGCTAGAAGGAAATTTGCTGAATTTGACAAAAAGGGTTTTGGATTAAAATCGTGGACTTTAACTTTAATGAAAACAAACCTGAGCAGTAGGGATGATATTCTTCTGTGACAAATGTTCATATTCATGACTCGTGTTTTCCACAGAAATGCCTAATCTATATTGTGTGTTGGTTTCTGTGGTTGGGCTGCCCAGACCATCAGGAGGAAGAACGTGATGAAAAATAAGATGGCCCAATATGCTGGTGGTGGGCTTATTTGGTATGTGCCGTATAAGTATGAGTAGAGGGTCCCTTGCTGACGGAAGTGCAATACAGGTGTTTGCCAAGTTGCCTTTTGGAATCTATGAAAAGTGAAGAAAGGTCATGCAAGTCCACCGCCATCACTTGTACTAACACAAGAAACTACATTAGCTGTCCAATGCAAATATTATTGCTTTATCTATTCCATGGGCTTTTACCCAAAGATCAACTCATCCTCTCCTTTATAAATACTGTAAGTCAGTCTCCACATTTGGAAACGTTTCTATTCACTGGTACCATGTGAAATCTGTTGCTTTAACAGGTTCTACAAATTTGTATTTCTTGCTGTGGTTAAATGTTCTGGGTGATATTCAATAGATTATTTTCCTTTGACTAAAACAATCATTCAGCACATAATGAACCCCGTGTGGACGCCACCAGGTCCATCAGGGACCCCTTCCTCCTCCAGAACCCTCATGCCACCAGGTCCACCAGGGACCTCCTCCTCTCTTGGGACCAGATACATTTCCTAGCTGTGCGGAGGGATTTTACATGCACATAATTATGCTCAGAAACATGGTCCTTGTCCTCTGACACACACACAGACACACACACACACACACACTCACCCACACACACACGCACACACACACACACACACACACACACACACACACACACACACACACACACACACACACACACACACACACACACACACACACACACACACACACACACACACACACACACACACACACACACACACCTGAGGCAGAGTGTGACCCATGTGATCCATGTGGAGATAGCATGTTAAGCCCATGAGAGGAGCCAACTGCACGCCCCATTAGGCCCATGGCTTGTGTGTTGACCTTATGCAAGCCACACTATAATGCGCTTATTAATATTTCAGCTCACTGCTTACCTGGCTGCAGGCAACACTACCCTCAACCCCCACACACCCCGCACAAGGCAATGCACAGGACACCTCCTTACAAACCAGGGCCCAGGGGGGAAGAGAAGGAAAAGGCCTGACATAAAGGTGTTGATGAACAAAGGATGAATCTAAAGTGGTGGCCTCTATCCACTTGCAATGATTGTTTGTTGGTTGTTGCATCATTTCCAACTGTTGTGGAAAGCCATGAAATGAATGGGATTAGATAAGTTGGGTGTCCACGTGCAGTGTGTGTGATTAGAACAGTCCACAATGCAGAGCTTTCTGTGCATGTTCCCCGGATGAATCATTACATAATTAATGGCTGGGAAGGGAGGCACCATTCTTACATCCATCAAAGCTAGTGTGTGTGGTAGACTCTCCATTCAGAGAGGGCCCCACACAGCTCCTGAGCTCCAACAGCACTTTTGGCTGCGCAAAATAAAAGTTTCAGCTGGAAAGAATTTCAGTAGTTATATGTATTCCTTTTCCTCTCTCTATCTTTGCTCTTTGCTTTCTCCAAATCTGGATCCCCGTCAACCTACTTGCTCAACCAAACTCTTTTCACAGTTGAAAAGATTGATGACTGTCTACCAAGTCTACCAACGTATGTTTTTTGCATTTGTACCCAATTGTTAATTAGTACCTTTAATTACATCTATGTTGTAATCTTTAATATTTCAGTGAATAATCATTACAATTTGCCAGTGATCTATTAAATTAGGATCTTGTCCTGTATAGTTGAGGCATACCTGGAGTGAATAATTCATGAACTGTACTTATTAGCCATTCACTCCTAGAAGATAAATGTTTAATACGCTACGGATGGTTGCTTCCTGTGGGTGTTTTCCTGGAAGACAAACCTCTCTGGTTTATTCCTGAATGCCAGTGCAACAGCAGCAATCTGCCTCTGAGATGTGTAAACAATCATTAAGGCAGAGAAGTCTGCATTCATCCCTTACAGGAGCTTCACAGAAGATGAACACATCGCCCGTTGCCAGACACACACTACACCATGCACAGGCGCAGGCACTCAAGAGGAGAGAAGTACAAGCTTTTCTCAGGCAGAATCAATGTGTGCCTACATGGAAAACTCTGTGCTCCCACGTAAACACATGTAAACAAAAAAGAGCCACAGATACACACATTCTTCCTGTCTCTTTGCGTTTATTTAGTTGCTGCTTGCGGCGAGGGATCTACTTATCCTGATGATAATGTACTTTTTCTTCCCCTCGAGTGGAGCTGCTGCTGGATGGTTGGGCTTCTTAATTAGCACGGCTCTTTGAAAGGGCCTTGCTTCCCGCCATGGCAGGTTGGCAGCACCTGATTAGCGAGGGAGTGCAGAGAAATAGCATACACACACACACACACACACACACACACACACACACACACACACACACACACACACACATGAGTACAGAAAGTTTCCCAAAATAAAGAGGGAGAGACTTGCAGATGCTCCTGGGCTCCTCTCCTACTCCATACACTCAGAGGGGGGAGGGGAGGGGGATGCACATTTGCTTTTTTTTACCTGACAAATTACAAAAAGGAAAGGATAGAGCATTGCACTTAACATCATGTTCCCTTCACTATCATGTCTTTGAAGAAGAAAAGCTTAGTCTGTACATTATAACTCATACAATGTGATTTTGTTTGTTTGTTATTCAAATCAGTGTAAAAAAGGCACCATTATCTATTTTGACTGTACCAGCATGTTTCGTTGTGCTCTGTTCTGTTCCGAGCTGAAGCCATCCCGTCTGCCAAGATCCTGATCTCTAGAGGCTGCTGGTGCCTGGGATGAGCAGGCAATTAGGCTGCATCCAGGAGGTAATTACATCCAGGACCACCCTGACTAGGTTTCCTGACACTAGCTTTCCCAAGTCAATGAGGGACTTTTGAAACTGGCTGTAATGATACATTCTGAACAGAGGAGTGTTGATATAGAGGGCAGTTGTTTTATTTTTTCTTAAATGTCATTATTATGTTTAGTTGTAAATACCACCCACTTGGATTGCTTATATATCCAGTGTTCCCATGCTAAGATCCAACCTCTTTTCATAAAGTATGTTCTTGTTTCTTAAAGTCTTTTCTTTCTGGTTTCACCAGCATCACACAAACTGTGCTTTTTTTGGGCTGGAATGTTATCTGCATGGGAGAAGTCAGCCATCTTGACCCTGTGCCACAGACAGATGGGGACCACCAGAGAGAGGAGGGAGCAGGACGTGATGCCCCCCATCAGCGTGTCCCGAAGCTGGGACCTCTGTTTGGACATCTGCCCCCATCCCCAGACAGGTGACCAGCCATCAACCACATCTATTAAACATGGATGAAAGTTGGGTTATGAGATTTAGGGAGCAAAATCAAATCAGGGAAGGAGGAGAAAGAGAGAGCGTAACAGAGAGAGAGAAAAAAAGAAAAGGAAAAAAATGGTGGCGCTAATCAATGATTGGATCCAGCACCATTTGCTCACCCATTCATTATACACATCTTTTCATGCAGTCAATTTTATGCATTCTTATTCCACCCCGAGTGACACCGCCTGAAAATCGGGCATATTTAAGAAATAGATTTAAAAATGTAAAATAGCTCTGGTTGCCTGGAGCCTTCTGCCCCCTCTATTCTTTGTGCATGGCCTTTATCCATATCTGTCAAGAGGAATCTGATGCAGCATTTATGATCCCCCTCTCTTCCTGTCCAATCTAATATGAACAATCAAAACCCACAATGATGTACACCCACACACATTCAAATGTGCCCCCTCCTGATACACAGACACACACACACACACACACACACACACACACACACACACACACACACACACACACACACACACACACAGACACACACACGCACACACACTTACATGAATGCATGCATTTCACATGCACAAATGAGAACACAACCTTAACATTCTCAATCATGTAACATTCTTCCTCATTATTCTCCTTAGTTAGCACCTCATACCCTACGTCACGTCACGTCCCAGATGGCCGGGCTCCTCCACGAGCTCTCTAATGAAGTGAGAGCACCTGACTGGGCCTTGCACATAATTGACCTGCACTCGAGTTAAGCACTGGGAGCCAAGGGCGCGGGTTGCTAATGTAAAGGAAATCCAGTACCTGGGGAAAAGGGGCAGCATTCAGCCTAATCCCCAGGCCTGCAGGCTGCAGCCTTAATGACTGCACTGTGGGGACCTGGAGTTAGCACTGTGGGGACACCAGGGCCATTGTCCACACGGTGCCTGCTTTTAATGGAGGCCTCGCAACATGTGAGGCACTCTCTCCTCTCACAGACACACATATCACCCTCATCTACCCAGCCCTCACTCTAGCCAGAGACAGACTGCCTGCCTGCCTGCTTGCTTTATCTCTGCTGATGGGGCGGCCTGACGTTTCAGACCCTTGCATAATAGGTGAAAGCAATTTAGCTTAATCTGCACAAAGACAATGCAAGGTTTGAGGGTGTTGCAACAGGCAAATGTGTTTAAACAGAAGTAACTGATTAGCTTTGTGGAGTTTTTATGTCTGTCTCCACAAAAGACACTCACATTTGTGCACTTTAAACCCTGGCCCTGCCGCAGATTCAATAGTGTAGAAAGGATCAGATGAGAGTGGTTTCTAAGAAACATCTGTAGCATGTTCACACTAGTCATACAGCATATTAAAAAAATAGTCATTTTGTTGTCTTCATATATGACGTACACCCACACATCAGTGCTTTCCTGAAAAGAAGCACTCATTCTCTGGAGTTGTTTTCTCATCCAAATGAGATTTCAAAGCAGATTAGAACCGGTTGTCACTGAATGAAGCAGAGTATCAGAAACACTTTGTGTCAAGCGTAGAGTAACCATTATCCCTCAGTATACCAAAAGACATCAGGTGGTGCTCCCAGCCCATCTTGGTCTCATCAAGCATAACCAATCAGATTTGGATATTGTCTGCATGTGCTTTCTTTACATATCCTTCTTTTTCAGAGATTTTTTCATTTGGCTGACAAGACACACCTGAGGCTGTTTCTTGCCAGGCAAATTTATTTGCCATTTGTCACTTAGTATGCTTGGTATTTAGTGTGTGGGATGGGGTTGTTGCAGTCAGAAAATAACATGGTAGCATATTGCTTGTGCACATATTGTATACATTGTATATTGTATATCATAAACAGTTCTCTTGAAGCAAACCTTTCAAACAGTTTTCCTATGTAGACCTGGTCTTGTCTTCACACGAGGGTTTCATGCTGTGTAACACAGCCTGACATACACTATGTTGTAGTTGACAGGATCAGGTAACATTGACATGGAAAGCCATGTGAAGTTGTCTCTGTGGCATGTGACATGTGTGGTTGACAGGATCAGGTAACATTGACATGGAAAGCCATGTGAAGTTGTCTCTGTGGCATGTGAGATGTGTGGTTGTCAGAAATCCCTTCGCTCTGAGAACTGACGCCAAAGCAGAAGAGTGACACTTGTCCTTCGATCTGAAACCAGAAAGACTGCTTAGGAGTTGATAGAAAGAGAGGAAATAATTTCACTCTGTCCATGTGTCAAAGTATCCAACGATGAGCACGGACAGAAGTAGCCTACACACTCACTCAACAAACGACTATGATAAGAGCTTTTCTTTTCATTAGGAAGGAGCTGATTTCAGTATAATGTCAGGAGATGGGCCTATTTCCTATTTTAACCCCTAGTCTTAATATCTTTCACGATCAGTACCATATGATGACCAAGTAGGTGATGGCTGTTTCAACATCATTCAGTTTGTCATAGACTTGTAGGTGTTAGTAAGTGAATGTATGCCGCTTCAGAATTTTGCATGGAGAACATTGCTTTAATATAATTTTTTGTGGTGAGGACTAGACTTAGCACACATTGTGTAATATGAACAGTTGTTTCCTAAATATAACGGTAGCCAGCAGGTACAGTGCTGTGCAGTGAGTAAACCTCACTCCACGACAACTTAAGAGACGTGCTAGCGACAGATGCTAGCAGCCATGGGTTTTAGCCTCCTTGCTGGCACGCACGCATCCCATGCCCAAGGTTGCGAGGCCGGTGCGGGACTGTGTTTGTCCACACAACGCAGGTTACACAAGCATATTTGGACGTCATGGCTCATTTTCCTGACAGCATTACTGAGCCTGTGCTGACTGTAGGAAAGCATCTATATATCCATTTCAGACAATGCATTGATCTGAACACCACTGGACTAAATGCTCTTGACTATGACATATATTTGATCAGGGTTATCCATCTATTGATCAGGGTTATTCATTAAAGAGACACCTGTAAATCTGTCCAGTGCTTTCTCTATCTGTCCCATGCTGCCATTCTGTCTTTCAGTGGAGGCAGTGTTAACAGCATCTGGTGAAGGTAGTTAATGTTTAAGTGCTGTAAGGTGATTAAGCGGCCGGTAATTGCTCTAAATGTAAATAGGCCGCTCTAGACTCCTCCAGCACTGGACCATGACTTCCCTGATGGGACAAGCACGTAGCACACCAGAGTTATGGCAGGAATGCAGAGGTCAGCTTCATAATTAACCCCTCTTGATTTTGGAAAGGAAAGCATCCCCATCCACCCTAAACTCATCCTCTCACAGGGAGAGAGAGGGAAGTACGGAGGTAGACAGACACACAGAAGGGATGTGGGAGGATGGACAGAATAAGAGTGAACGGGGGGGGGGGGGGGGGGGGGGGGGGGGGCAATGACACGCTTGTCGCTTCACTCCTCAGACATCATACAGCTCACATTCACAGAAAATATCTCTATCATAAAACATTCACCATTGTGTCATCACCTGGTCAGGGATGTAACTCCCCATGGCTGTAATGACTCTTTATTAAAGCGACACTGAGCCCCCAGAGATTAATGAAGAATCTCGCCAGGGAAGAAGTAATGCTCTCTACATTTCACCTCATTCCACTCTTATGCTTATATAGTTACCACTCATCTTCTATACATATACAGTGAGGCTATACCAACATGGCTCCCTCACACTTCAGATGCATAATTACCTCTGCCCCCCCCCACCTCCTCTGCCTATCCCTTATGATGTTGCCATGGTGAAGGCTGCCTGAACGAGGTCAAGGGTGAAAGGCTCCACCACATGAGAGTCCTTGTACATTCACTCATGCTTTGAGCTTCAGTGTGTTGCAATTCCTGGAGTCACTGGGCTACACTCTGCTGTAAAATACAGTGTAGAAACATTTCTCTATCTTCTTTCATCACCAGCTGTAATTAAGGAGATGGACTTGAGACGGCCATTTCCGTTGCCTCATCCCCACAGGCCGCTGTGGGGGAAACACAGGAAAACTCGCCTTCCTGCTCTCCCGCTCTCTCCTTCTCTGTAAATCTCCCTCTGCCTCTATCTATCTTGCTCTCTCTTTTTCCCCTCTGTCTTTCACAGCCTGCCCCTCTCTCTCTCTCTCTCTCTCTCTCTCTCTCTCTCTCTCTCTCTCTCTCTCTCTCTCTCTGTCTACGTAATTGAGGGTAGAGCTGTCTGTGTCCATGCTGACAACTGTACGTAATGATTACAGTCTGACAGGCAGGCTTCCATGAGCTTGTCTGTTAGCTGTGCACAGCCTGCTTCTCTGCATTGGAGATGAATGAGGGAGAAGAAATGGGTACAGAATAAAAAGACAAAAAGGACAAAAGAACAAATATATTAACTCGCAATCAGGTTTTTTACTTTATTAACAACCTACTGATATTAACTCTCTCTCTCTCTCTCTCTCTCTCTCTCTCTCTCTCTCTCTAAATAGCCTTTGTGTGTCTTCATGGCTCCTATTTAAGGTGACACCAGACCTGTTTGGTTGGGGTTCTATCTATAGATTGTTTTGGTTGAATTGCAGGTTCGATTTTGGAAGTTCACAATATTTCGGTCTGCCATGTGGCAATTAGGATGTCAAATCAAACACCATAAAAGCCATGAGCAGAACGAGCTTGGTCTCTATTTTCAGCCTAGCGTCTGCTGTACGTTTCACAAGACCCTAAAGTACAGCTGTGGGAAGACGACACATATATACACACACATACACACACACACACACATACACACATATATACACATACACACACATGTGGATGGACTCATAGGGAAACTACCTTAATGCCACCAAGCACACACTGATACTGTGAACCACAAATGCACACACACACACACACACACACACACACACACACACACACACACACACACACACACACACACACACACACACACACACACACACACACACACACACACACACACACACACACACCAAGCCTCTTTCCTCTAACACAATCATATGGAAATGACCCAGGGAGCATAACAATGTGTGCGTCCCTGGCTGGGGCCACATAAATCTTAGTGTTTCAGCAAGCGCCCTCCACTCTGACCCTCCACACCATCCGTCATGGCCTGTCCCTCCCCATGACCTCCCCAACCCACACACATATCCTGTTCTCTCTCTCTCTCTCTCCCTCTCTCTCACACACACACACACACACATACAAACTACTGCCTAAATGACTGATAGCACTTTAAACACTCTCTTGACTGATTAGCTAAACATGCAGAAACACCCTCTCGGGATCTCATTACCACCCAGTGCAGTATGACAGAGATGAGAAACATCTTAACAGCTATTAGTTAGGAAATTATGAGTTTCCTTGTATGTCCTTTGTCTAAAGCACTGTATCTGAGCAAAGATGTTTGCTGTTGTTGTTGTCTGTTGATTTATATGACTCCAGTATGTCCAATGGGCGTGTGAACAAAGAGTCGTCCATTTTCCTTTCTCACACAGGGACCAGCGTTTAACAAAGCCTGTCCAGTGGCGGAGCGGCAGCGCGGGGTTCAGGCAAGGACACAGGAATCCCATCAGCATGTGAGGGGGCAGTGAGTGACAAACTGCTCATTCACAGGTCACTTCCTCTGAGGTCATTAATCAAGTACTCGCATACCTTCTATGATGCCAGTCGTGTCATGATCAATAATAGAAATCATTTATATTATTCATTTCCTGAGGGCTTTATTTATTGCTTATGAAAAAATGGTAGCAAATTCAACATTGGATTGTCCACCATAGCCAGTGTGTGAGTTTGAGAAAGACAGAATGTGTGTGTGTGTGTGTGTGTGTGTCTCCGTGTGTGCCCATGTGAATGAGTCGCGTTGGGCCTGCCTCTCTTCAGTAATTACTGGGAGAGGCAGTGCGCTGTTGGGGTTGGGTACAAGCCGCCTCTCCACTGATGCCTCCTGATGCGATGACAAGCTCTGGAGGCCCGCTGCACAGCTGGAACCCACCCCTCCCACCCCTCCCATCCCCAGACATCAGACAGGCCGCCACCAGCCCCCTCAGCACTCCCACCCCCAAACAACATCATCCCAGCCTCCCCCCCAAAAAAGAAAAACACCAAACTGTCTGTGCCCTGCACATGCACTTTGTTCCATTGCCCTAGTTGTATACAGTAGCTCATTTGTTACTGAAAGACGTTACATTAGGACTACATCAGGAATTACTTTGAAAGCCTTTGTTTATAAAATACGCTCATTTGCTAACCTTAAAGGGACAGCTCTCTTGTCTTGCGAGTGGTGGTTTGAATCAGCTGTGAAGCAGTAGCCTCTGGAGACTAGCTGTATGCATCTGACACAGAAACACAACGTCATAAATACGTATTTCCATTCACTGATTTTCACTAATACGAGCTCAATGAATCACAGAAAGAAGACCGCTGTTTTATATCATCTCCAGTGTCGTTCATTAAAGTAATCAAGTGGCGGTTACTACTGCTCTGTCTTGTGTTTTGCTTTTCATTATGGCACGGAGGCGAGATAATAGCCTACATGCACTGCTTTGAGGGTCTGTTCCATCAGGATCGCTGCTCTACAACCCAGTATCTACACATCTGTTTTGATGATAGATGAAAAATGATGTCCTCTAGAGGTGTACCACCGCTTTAACAAATGCTTTAAACATCACTTCTTAAGTGATGTGATAATATAAGCATTTACAACCTTTGAAGATTCCGTGTCACACCCCGGGCAGCTGTGGGACATTTGCATGCTTTTTGGAGGGGAATGGAAGTTGCTCCGTTGGATTACACTAACCTCTGGGTGAACCTAACACGGGTCTGCAGTGAGTGCTACACATCCCAGCCATGGGCTTAGAAGTGTCTGAACCCAACTGCATAAATATTTCAAACATGTCAAGATGGCTGTAAAATGGGTGGGCATCCATCATGATGCTAGAAAAGGAAGGGAATGAACATGAGCACTGGGGAGCTGCTGGGAGTTTTAGTAACCAGCAGGGCAGGCTTTCAATTCTGAATATACAGTAGATTTGAATATATGATAAGACCTTAAACAGAACTGGATTACAGAGTCTGCCAATGATGAACCATTCTTATAAACCTTACTTATAAGCCAACAGTATTGTTGACGGACAACGAAAAAGGTATTGATGTACAAACACTATGAAGGGCCAAGCTGACACCGCTGTGTGTGTTGGTTGAGCAGGTAGTCAGAGAAGGACTTGACAAAACAGATGTGTGTTGCTCAATGATCTCACATGTGTGTGCTAATAGCTCTAGGCCACTGGTTTATTGTCCTTAGGTTTCTTTCACTCAACTGGATGAAATTGAGAAATCACCAGCCAGTCTGTGCGCCATATCCATCTATCACAAACAACACACAGACCAACAGAAGGTAGCTAGTTTTTCAGTCTGCGAGCTAACTGTTTACTGAAGGGTATGACAGAAACTCACTAGCTGCATGGAGCTATCAAATGGTTTTGACGACTCCAAGATGATTGTGATTTAGATTTTGATAGCTACGATGTCTGCACCCGCCTCTCGTTTGTCACTAGAATGAAAATGACTGAGGACATTTGTGAGTTAGCTACACAACTTGAAGTTGAAGCTAGGTACTTGGAAGTAGGTTGAGATCTCATTCACGTTCACTCATCACTAGCAATATCGCCCTAGTCCCAGGGCAATAAGATCAATTTGTTAAGCAATCATCTTTTGAAAATAGTGTACACACGTTGGAATTTAGTTTTTGTTGAAAGGGTTAAGCACTTCAGTACAGTATCAGTACAAGGCGTCTGCAAGAACTCCTACTCAGTCTGGAAAAAGTGGCATGGGTGCATCCCTATTTACAAATTAATTTAGTAAACTCTTAAGCTCAGAGTGTCTAATAACCTTAATATAAAGGGAGTATCTAATTAACATGCAGCATTTTGCATAGTTTGGGCTGAATTGTAAACACCATTTTGTCCTAATGTAAGTAATTAAAATAATGAATGTCTACCACTTCCATCAAAGCTGTCATGTTCAGGGGCTAAGTGATGCCATGGTCACACAGTTTTCAAAGTCAGTTCAATGTAAAAAGTTGGTTCTGTAAAATCTTGTAGTTAGATATCCAACTCTTTCACATTTGCGCACCTACTGTCGCAGACATATCCGTAACCATCAACTCTGGACTTGGTTGCAATCAGATGCAACCATGCAAATACAGATGTTTGGTGGAATCAAGGGATGGTGGTTTTAACAATACCTTCATACCTTCATTAAGTTTTCTTACAGTTCCTTTGACTGAATGGAACATTCAATCAGGTTTATGAGAGGCTTGTTGCTTATTGGATCTGACACATAGTATACAGAATTTGTCATAATGTTAATGGTGATCATGCAAAGTTTACTTTAATTGTACCTTTACAAAAACCAAATTAATCTACATTCATTTTGATGTTCTCTGGTTTTGGTGGAAAACCAATGCCTTCTAGATGTGTATTTGGTTTGCTTGTTTTGTATCTGTATAATTAACATAATGGACACAAAATGGCCTCCTGACCATAAATCAATGGATATATCCCTTTTAAAAAGAAAACAAATCCTTCACTAACTGCGCAGGGTTTAGAAAAAAACACTGCATAGCCAGAACAAAAGTCAACTCTCGCCCCTGAATCACTCCAGAATGTGGTCAGAGTGCTCCATCATTTGCCTTTAATTCACAAGGATCCACAAGGACTCCTCAAGGAGGGCCTTTTAAAAAACATGACCAATTTCCTTCTTCAATGGCCGCCTTTCCCTCCAGCCCAGGCCACTGCAAGCTGGAGAGGGCGGCCAGCTGGCGTGTAGAAAGAGGGGGTGAAAGAGAGGAGGAGGAGGAGGAGGACGACGAGGAAGGATGGATAGAGAGTAGAAGTATAGGAGGGAGCAGTGGGGTAAAAGGGTGAAAGGGCACAGAGAGCTGCACCCAATCAGCACTGTTTAAACAAGCCACCCTTCCCCCCAGTAGAGTGGACAGGTTGCATGGAGAGAATCGTCCGTGTGCCAGTGGAGTTGGAAGAGAGGCGGAAAGTGAAGGGGAGGAATGTGGTGTTTACTCACTGGGTGGGGAGGGAGAGAGAGGAGGAGAGAGAGCTTGAGCAAGCTGAATAGATGCGGGGTGGGGGGTGGGCAAGCTCACTAATTAACATCTACTTGACGCCACACTGTCTCCCTAAATCCATCCAGCTGCAGTTTTTAAATATGTCCAAAGTTTTGTTTCTGTCCCCAAGATCAGTGAGGTTTGCCCTACCTCTACAGTACAGTTTAATGAAGATTGTCACAGAATAAAACCAACTGCACTCTAATTCAACAAACGTTCTTAAATCCACACATTGTCTCAGAGGAATTGAAAATAATGAATTAAAGAGATGATGAGTTAATTAACACATAGTTAATATTGGAGACACAGGACTTTCCCTAATTGCCTGAAAATGCTTTGAATCCATTTAAATTAATCTGTGTAGCTCCATCTGCCTCTAGTGATTACTTCCCCAACAGCCACTTGGCTTCAGTCTGAGAGAGACAACTAATTGTCATGCATTTTGTCACATATCTTCAGATTTTTTTTCCCCTGGTTGTAATCTCCTGCTTTCCCCAAATGTGATTTAAGTGGGCCTCATTTACATAGAGAGGAACTGAAGACTGACAGCAATTTAGGGTTTAGTGTAGGAAAGCTGGATTAGCGTTATGTGAGCTTGGTGTCTAGTCTCTTCCGCATCTCCGTGTGAGTGCTTGTCTTGATGGAGTGTCTGTGGACTCTGAAACTCTACCTTAAACTCATAATCCCAACCAGCAAATGGAACTCCCATCCTCGGTTCCACCCCTCCCCACTGACACCTCCAATCTCAGGCCCCCTTTGAATGGAAATGGTGCGTAAACAAATCCAATATGCCCTGCATTGTGCAAGGACTTGGGCAGCCCCAATAAAGTTATTTCAGTGGTACAAATCACCGCTCGTGTTGGCTTTCCTACAATAGGTGGTCTTCAGTGTGTTTTTTTAAACACCATCATAATCCCATGGTATTTGCATGTGGGGTCTTGTAGACACTGCAGTTGGCCCTGAGGCGTCTGGTTAGTATAAGAGCCAGGGACCACCACAGAATGCAAGACAATGCTCAACTGACACACTAAGAGGCCCAGGTCCACAAATATGACAATCTATCAACCATGGTGAAGATGGATGATGCACTAGCTCTTTTACAGATGTATATATGTTCTCTGTGTGTGTGTGTGTGTGTGTGTGTGTGTGTGTGTGTGTGTGTGCGTGTGTGAGTGTGTGAGTGCGTGTGTGCGTGTGTGCGTGTGTGCGTGTGTGCGTGTGTGTGTGTGTGTTTCAGAGCCAGGGAAAAACAATAACTCACTGCCGATGGCTGGAACGTGTGAGTGTGAGTGTGAGTGTGAGTGTGAGTCTGCGTCTCTTAGTCCAGTGCTTCTGGGGTGGAGTGTGCAGACGGGCTGAGGCGCAGCTGAATACGGTACAGTGCAAAAACCATTTCCTGTCCCGCACACGTCTCAGACGTGGTGACCGGGCCTCACGGCTCCTTTGGAGACGGACCAAGAGGGTGTGGTGGTGGTGGACGCCGGGCTGTATTGTTTCAGTGGGCTTTTGGGACTGAATGTGTTCTGAGTTGAGATCGGGCCAGGCCACAGATATGGACACAAACGCAGCTACCGGGAGAGCCAGTTTCCAGAGCTGCCTGAATGGAAAATGAACTTATTTGCTGTCTAAACACAGCGCTGTAATTTCTTGCTTGGCCAAGCTAAATCACCTGTATTCTACGACATTAAAACAACTCAAAAGAGCGTGTGTGAATTCTCCTGGGTCCAGACGCATGGAGTTGTGCATTTAAATGAAGTCAATTATGTAAGTCTACCATATCACAGCTGCAGGTCTGCTCTTTCACTGTGTTAGGCAAATTCCCTCTGCATATTTCCTTCAGCTGGTCATTTGTTCAAAGAGGACTAAATGAGTTAGATCCATCAACCATGTCTGACATTGACAAATTTCTCTCTATGTGGGGAAAAGCCAACATGTTCTGGTTTATGCATAGCTTTTCTGCACCAAAGGACTCCACCTCACTCGTTCAGTCATAATTTACATCTATACTGGTGCTCAGAGGTCCATGACAAAGGCTGCGGGGACGCTGTTGACAAAAGACACTGAGCCTCCAAAAATGTCTTTAAAATTATACCTTTTAGGCAAATGTGTGTTATTCTTTGTCCAACATTCACAGTAGCCACAGACAGCAGACAGACACAATTATACCAGCCTCATTTCGAGCCTATTTATATAACGTGATGGCTTTGTAATGGACTGATGCAGTGCCCTACCCAGACACTCTGCTTTAGACCAATGCTATTACAGGTATACCCTCTGAGGCCTTCCTGCTTCAGTGTCCCTGTCTCCCCTGATGCTCATGCTAATCAGACCTACGGTGCTGATGTGCTCATGTTCTGCTGTGTTTTTCATATTGTTCTACACAGTGCCTTTGGCAGCTGTCTAATTTGCCTGGTGAACAAGATGGAGAAAGTGTTCTTTGGTCAAAGCAACCCCACGCAATAACAAGTCAAAAAGAGCAGACAGAAAAAGGAGACATGACTTAATGCTGAACCCCTTATTAGGGATCAGCCCCCTTAAAAATTCAACAATAAGGGCCTTCACATACAAGACAGTTGTTACAATCCACTCCAACAACGAGATGTCAAACTCCACAGATCTGGGCCTCTCCTGAAAGCTGTCACATACCACATCACGTTCTTGTTTGCCAATTAAACAGCATTGACATGTAGATATCCATGTTGTTTGACTCTGCTGCTAGCACACTAAGCGCTAATACAGAACGACATGTGTTGTTACTTGTGTTATATAAAGGATGATCATCTTTTTATTCCCATCACTCTTCAGTGTGACAGAAATCTGAGCGTTGTGTGCTTGATGGATAGGCTAAAACTACAAATGAAAATTATGAAAGTTTTGATTTGAGGAGGTTGTATGAAATGATAACGAACCAGATAAATAAAGAAAAAAGAATAAAGAAAATGACAAATGAAACTTGATGACTGACAAGTAGATGTCTCTCTCTCTCTCTCTCTCTCTCTCTCTCTCTCTCTCTCTCTCTCTCTCTCTCTCTCTGGCAAACATCTCTGAGAAACATTTTGCCCGTGTGAAGAGATAGTGTGCAAATATGAATTATAGAAAAAAGAAATAGATCAGGACTTTGATTGCCTGTGGAGGTGCCTTGAGATGGTACATATCCTTCCTGCATACGAATGTGGAACATCCTTTTCTTTATCTTCATTATCTTCATCCATCACCCAGAGACAAGCTGCAGAATCAACTCAAAAGTCCTGACTAATATTCAATCATTTCTGTGAGGTGTCTCATGTTGGGTGAACCAATGTATACTCATTGGATACCTCATGTATTTAGTGGTCAAATTGCAGATTAATGAGTGAAGAATAAAACATTGACCATGTTAGATACGTGTCCATTATTATTTCATGTCTACCTGAATCAGTGAGCAGAGTTATCTCTAAGAGCTGATGTTTAAGATGTAATGTGCAACTGAGAGCTATTGAAGAAGATACAGGGAATCATTCACTATCATTGCTGTTGTTTTAGATACAGATTGCACATAAAGACTTGGAATATATAAAATGTAGTAGATTTCAGAAATGGGCTTACTTGTGACAGTGAATTAGCATGTGAGATCAATACACTGAGTGTGAAACAGTAGTAGTAGTAGGTGCTCTGAAACAGTGAATTAGCATGTGAGATCAATAAACTGGTGTGAGTAGTAGTAGATGCTCTGAAACACAGTGATTCATATGAAATATTCATACTGAATCAAACTGAATGGAAATACCATAGAATGGACACACATACTATAAACAAACAAAAAACAACAACTACAATAATAATAATAATAATACAAAAATAACGTCTAGAATGATACCAGTGCTGTAAATCCACAGTAACACATAAGTTCAATTAATTCTTTATTTTTCCTTGATGTGAGATATTTGACATCCCAAAAATGGATAACAAACAAATTCCTTTGAGAATAGTTGAAGAGAACTACAGAGTAAAATCCAAAGCTTTTCAAGACAGGCAGCTTTCATATTTACTGTCATCTCAATTTCACATTTCACAATTTCAATTTCTATTGTCTGAAAACTCCTTTACGATCCCTAAACCAAATATGGGTGTATGTATACCAATGCATGTGCTGTATCTCATCTCTGAGATACTTCAATTGTCTTCAATCCATCAACAATGTGAGTTATCAAATGATTTGTGAAGCAGTTTTAGGTTTTAAAAGTAGTTTTTCCATACACATACACCCATTACTCATACCCACACAGGTGTCTAATGACTGACCTTCATCATTCTTTTTTAATTTATTTAATGTGTGCTGAGTATTGTACAAAAAAAGTTCAGTAAATAACTATATATTTAATTCAGCAGTGTGTGTATGTATTTTTGATGTGTTCTGCTAGTGCGTGGTCTGGCAGGTATAGACTGGTTGTGCATTGGTTCACAAGGCCATTTGTGGTTGTAGGTTCAAAAAGATTGTAGAACAACAAATGCCTGGTCAGGCTCTCTGATTAGGACTCATGTTGGTGGGTATTGAAGGGCACTGTCTGATGAGGGTGTTGCTAAGGGCCATTTCATTTTTAGCTGTGGTCAGTGATTTTGTTCATCTTAACTCCAGCAGCTTAAAAATCCTTTTTTAAAGACAAAACCTGCATCTCCTCAGTGGTATTCACTTTTCAATAATGCATCACTAACCAACACCCAGGGGTCTCCCTCCTCCCCTCCTGCGCTCGCTTCTTTCCTTGAGTGCACTGGTTGGAGTGCAGGTAAGACAGTGGGTATTGATTTGTGAGCTGAAACACTGTTCCCTGCCTCTCACCCCTCAGACAATCACACACACACACACACACACACACACACACACACACATGGTTAGAGAGAGAGAGCGAGAGAGAGGGGAGACACTTAGACACTGGATTCTTTGTTCATGTTTGTTCAGGTTCAGTAACAGCCCCCTCCCACCACCACCACCACCACCACCCACTCCTCAACCTAGTTGGTCTGTTGAGAATGGGCTTGCAGGAGGGAGGAGTGGGGGGGGAGGGGGGGGGGGGGAGTCCGAAAGAGGCCGCCTGTGGTCTCTTAACCTCTCAGCTTCTCTGTCCACATGCAACACGCCCCCACCCCCACCCAGCCCAGCGCTGCTCCCACACACACAGACACACACACACACACACACACACACACACACACACACACACACACACACACACACACACACACCCACCCTTGCTGGGCCCATCTCGAGACGAGTCCCTAATGACCTGGGCACAATGCCTTCACCCTGCGCCACAAAGGGGCCCAAACCAGATGGCAAATTAGCAGCGATTGTTCAAAAACAATGTGGTCTGTTACTGACAGGCGAGTGGGGAGATCTGGAGCCTTGTGTGGACAACGTCTTTTCTTCCCCCTCTGGAGCCTCAATCAATCTCTCTTCCTCTCTCTCCCTCTCTCTCTCTCCCTCTCTCTCCCTCTCTCTCTCCCTCTCTACCTCTCTCTCTCTCTCTCTGCCTCTCCCTCTCCCTTTCTCCCTCTCCCTCCCTCCCTCTCTCTATCTCTCCCTCTCACTCTCCCTCTCCCTCTCCCTCTCTCTCTCTCTCCCTCTCTCTCTCTCTTCATTCAGTGTTTGGACTCCCACTTTGAGGGGAACTGGTAATAATTATGTCTGAGTCAGAGGCAGCCAGGCCTTTCAGCACATGCGTCTGCCATGTTCAATCTGTACCCGGGCCTGATCACTGTCAATCTCTCTCTCCCTCTCTCCTGCAGTCTGGCTCTCATTAGGTTGCTGACGCAGCTTTGACAGATGTCATTTAGTAACAGGTGTCATTACCAAGTGGAGGCTGCTGAAAAGCTCACAGATGTGTTGGGCAAGGGTGGAAGAGATGATGTCGGCTGACTGATGATTTGTTTTGATTTGATTTGATTATACTTTGGATCAGTTTGTTGTTGTTTTGAGTCAATAAACTAATTCCAGTATGAGGACAACCCATTTGCTTTGATCAATTTACACATTCTACTTTGCTCAACTGCAGACATGTATTTGTCTCAGTAGATAGACAGCTAAGAAGAACTCATTTTATCATTAATTTTGTATTCAATTGTATGCATCATCATTTGCATTCAATATTAATAAGTGTGTAATTTCTTAATAGGTTAGATAACATCAGCATTCACCCATATGATTCAGATATCTTAAAAATTCAGATTATATTTTTAATGCAAGTCCTCCCATTGGTTTTAACGGCTCTTTGAATCTGTGGAAACACTATATTAGTGTGATGTAAATGTATATTTCAGCCAAACTGTAAATATGAAAATGAAAACCGGTTCGTTTGGATCTTTTGGCCAACTAATGCGGTGCTGTGTGTGTGTGATGGCAACAGCCTGTGATGAGGTCGTTCATTTGCGCTTATATTTGGATCTCCCAGGATCCATCAGACCACTAAATGAGGGGCCTTCCTCAGCCATAACAAACCAGGCCTTATTTTAACCCTCATGCTGAGAGGGTTTGGGAACTCACTTCTGATGTCAACCACTTCGCTATTCGCCATGACCACCATTTATTACTATTAAAACATAAATCAAAAGTAAAATCCAAGGCCAGCACAAACCACCATTTACAAAAAAATGCTCTGTTGGAACATTCTAGTTCTCCTCCAAAGTACACAATTATTCTTTTTTTTCCCTATCTTTTTATATTCATTTTGCCTGGCGGTTTGTTTTTACACCAGAAAGCTTGATGCACTTTAAAAGAAAAATATGAATTCAAATGTTGCATGATGTAATATTAACAACATAACTTTCCAAAGTAAGATGAATGTGACCTGTGTGAGTTTGGACAACACTAAAGCAACATGGGAAACTGTGCAAAGCCATATTAAACCATACACCAAGGTGAAACAAATTGCAAATTACCAAAGTGTAGGCAAAATATTGCACCATTCAAATTCACACAGCTTTTTGTGGGTCTTTGTAGCCTCAGGAGTGGCCTGATTCTGCAGGTGGACCATGTGCGCTGGGAGGGGACCACACAGTCAGTTAAAGCCTGCAGACGTGCTGGCACAGAGTGCAGTGTGCAAACATTGGGCCTTCTGATGATCCAACAGAAACCAGCAGTCTGTGTCATCCACTCCCCTCCGACTAGCATTAAAGGGAATTAGCTTCACATTTATGGACAGAATGATCCATTTCAACATCAGCTTGAGAGAGAGAGAGAAGTTGGCATGTGCGGATCAGAAAGCATGCCCTCTCTACGGCACATCTTGCCCTCCATACTGTCAGCAGTACAGAGTAGAGGCCCAGTAAGGCCTCCAAAGGAAGTGACTGAACATGTTGGCATGCTGGGCGCTGAAGTGACTGAACATGTTGGCATGCTGGGCGCTGAAGTGACTGAACATGTTGGCATGCTGGGCGCTGAAGTGACTGAACATGTTGGCATGCTGGGCGCTGAAGTGACTGAACATGTTGGCATGCTGGGCGCTGAAGTGACTGAACATGTTGGCATGCTGGGCGCTGAAGTTACTGAACATGTTGGCATGCTGGGCGCTTGTCACTGTTTTAATCCTGGGAAAACATGACGTTTTCTGTGTATTCACTAAAGGTGCTCTTTTGAACCCTGTGCATGGAGGAATTTATTTGACAATGTGGAATCACACCAGTGGTTAGAATGAAAATAACTTTGCACGTTTACCAAGCCCTGCAGCTAATTCTTCACTGACAGACTTTTTTTTCCATCCCAGCAACACAACTGGGTAAATGAGACTGCATCAAGCGAGATCACTCACTCACAGGTGTTCTGTCTGAGGCACTCTGCCATTTTAGATAAGTGGACAGTGTGAAAGAAAGGGAAGTAAAGAAAGAGGTTGTTGGAGGGACATGAACCCATTTGTTTGCTTGCTCTCCTCTGCTGCATGACTTATACAGACATCTGCATCAAGATCGAAAACGCCAGAGCACTGCAAATGACTATGTGGAAACAAAGAAAAACAAACTAAACTACAGCAACTGTTTCTGACAACATTGTGATCTCTTTGAACTCTTCACTTTCTCCCAAGCCCTCTCCTCCCCATATAACACTGATTTACAATTCATGACCTCATCTGAAAGCTCCTCCAGAGGAGAGGTGTGGAGGGCTGGGGAGGGCTGAGGAGACTGTGTGAATGAGCAGGGAGGAGTGGAGAAAGCAGGCCCTTAGGGTAAGGGGGGGTGTACTGTGTTGAGACATGTCAGGTTTGAACAAAGGTGCACACGGCAATGAGCACGTCCCATCCCAGGTACTCTGGTTCTCGCTCTCTGTCTATTAAATGTTCAGTGAACAGGGCGAGCGGCAAGAGCATGCTCTGTGTATGTGTCAGAGAAGAGGGATGCAGGCTGCCCCATTACAATTATCCTGTCCCACTTCTCTCTGTCTTCTATCTCTTCCTTTCCTACCTGTCATCGTTGTTTTGATCGACCTTAACTCCCTCCTTCATCTACCTATGTCTTTTTCCGCATAGATTTGTAGTGATCATGTGCCTTTGTGTAGCGCCAGCTTCAGCCTGATGGAGGAGTCTGTTGTGAGCTGACTTCTATTTGCCTCGTTTTCCCTCTAAAAACAATCATTGGTAAATCTACACTGCAATTAAGTCATTTCAATGGAATTCAATTCTATTCTTGCTGTGAAAGCGGAGACGTTGGGTAATCGGCCTCTGCCGTGCCAAGCTGAGGAGGTATCATCTGTTGTTCTCTGGCGTGCTGCATTGTCATCTCTGTCATGAGTGTTGGCACCGATGCAGACAAAATATGTGATGGGTAGCTGGGGGCTATACTACAAGTGTTCCTTTCTCACCTGCCCACGCCAACAGCCGCCATTCACAGCACTGCGGTTCATTATCAAACAGGTGTGATGAGTTTACCAACAGTGCAGCCCTCCTTGTCAGTCTCCCTGATTCCTGCCGTGATAAGAGAGAAACACTGTTTTTACTCACTAAATCCTTCCCTCTTTCACTTCTCGCTTGACACGCAGATTAACTCCTGCCAAAGCCTGACAGACATGCATCCCTGCTACAAGGTTACTGACTGAAATCTGGAATGAGGTGTGAGTGAATGTGTGTGTGAGTGTGTGTGTGTGTGTGTGTGTGTACTTCCTCCCTCCTGCCAAAGCCGCTTCCTGTAACATGTCAAACAAAGTTTTTTCATAGCTATAGGCCTTAGGGGGAGTTTGTGTTTGGGCAGGCACATACACAGAGAGCCAAGCATACAGACAGGCAATTAGACAGATAGATAGACATGCTGATGGGTCAACAGACAGGGACATAGAGACAAAGACTGTCACACTCATGAACAGGTAGGTGGCCAATTAAAAAGACAGGCAAATAGAAAAACTACTGGAGTCTCAGACAAATTAATCTACATCATTTCTCATTTAACAGTCCATGTCTGCAGTGTGTAATTGTTGCACAATACCACCAATCACAACACTGAACAATCTCACTGGAGTACAATATCCTCAATACAAACCTGCTTTTTTTATTTACAGCAAATATTATTTTGGGGACATTTATTGTTTTTACACAGACAGACAGTGATAAAGTTGCTTGATCAGCACTGTACTCCGAGACACTGCAGCAGACATACCTCAGCAGACACAGACAGGCCAGGTATGCGCTCGCTCTCACTGCTCTCACTGCTCCCACTGCCCTGGCACTGCTGTGGGGCCAAAAGCATATGGTTAAGGGCTGTGCAAAGTGCTGCTGCTCCCAACAGTGAAAGCATCTAATGACTGACCAGTCAAAGGACATCACTACTACCATAGCGTAAAGTGTAAATGTAAAGACAGTTTACATAGCTCCATAAGTAGCTTTTCATGCATTTAAAGAAATATCAGAATTGTTAAAGCAGTGATGAAAGGTAAAAGGTAAAAAGTGGACACGTTTTACCTTTAATCTTTTAACATATTATCATTTCAATCTAGGCTGTGCTTATATATTGACTGGGGACCATGCCTCTTAATCTATACTGTAGTGATGCCTGGCTTACCTTGTTTTTTGACCCACACTTGACTGCTGACTAATTGTTGCCCGTCAAGCTTTAATGCCTTGGTGCAGCAGCTTGGGTATAAACTTCCTTGTGCTCAAAACTCTTGTATGAATCATTCTCCACTCTTACATGAATCAACCTTTCAAATGGGTCAGCAAACCTCCATTTTTCCACTGGTCATTTGGTGAAAATATCGTTATATTTTTTTATAAAATATTGTGCAATACTGAAGCTGTCTTTCACAGAGTGGACAAATAAGACAAGAGCATTGGACAAATTAAGGCAATTCGAGGGACAATCTACCCTGGCCTGTCGGAGTGTGCTGTCCATAACAATACAACATCTCTCTCCACTTGGACCACAGTGGTGGGAGTCTCCAGACCCTTTTTGAAGTTCTAGCCCAGCTGGAGAAGACCACTGGCAACCATTCCTTGCCTGTGGAAACAGTAAGTCTAAAAATCCATCTGTTCCACTAGCCCACTGAGTGGACAAACTGGCCACTGCTATGCTGAACAACTCACGGGCTGCTATGAGTGGACAGAAGGGATATACTCGTATCGGAAAACTTTATTCGGGAAAGCACAAATAATGCGATGGAAGCATATTTCTTCTACCCAATGTTGCTCGTTGTTACTTTACATTTACATTTACATTTAGTCATTTAGCAGACGCTTATCCAAAGCGACTTACATATGTGCGACTTACAATGTATACACATTTTTTATATTTTACATTTACACTGATGGCACACTGCACATCAGGAGCAATTAGGGGTTCAGTGTCTTGCTCAAGGACGCTTCGACAGGGAATCGAACTACTTGGGGGGAAAAAAGGCAGCTCCAGCCTGTGTGTCAGCCATTTTGTTTCTTCAAATGGATTCATATAATTGTGGATGTCCATTCTGTGTGCAACATAGGACTTTGATTTCATGAACTAGTTTATTGAAAAGTGTATATTCTGTAGTTGTCCCCAACGATTTAGCGCACAGCAGGCAGCGGAGTAAGAGCTGACCGCTCCAGGCTATCACTCAGGGAAACTCACATCTAGGAGGAGGAGGCATCGTGAAGGTTTCTTTCAATCCCCCGCAACCTATACATGAAAATAAAGCTTAGAATCAGTAGAACCTGTTTTTAGCTGTATGTATTCATTTCCACCATTAAAAAAGTCAGAATACTTTCACTTAGCATCCACTAACACACTACCAAGTATTTCATGATTATCTAAACAGACAGCAACAAGTACATGTGACAGCAACAAGTGATTTGTGAAGCTAGCAATGGACTCTACTGTTGTCAAGTAGTAAAGTACTTCACGTGTCCCTAGCGAACTATTATGACTATCAATTTCAAATACACTGGTTAGCCTCACTACCATTAACTTGATGCTAACCATACACTAGAAGACTTTGAAAAGACTCTAAAAAGACTTAAGAATTAATCTTGCAGGGTCACTATTTTCAAGACTAGATTCCTTTTGAGTCACTATTTGCAAAGCCACAGCAATTTCTGTCCTCCAGTTTCTCCTCCTTTTGTAATAGTTTGGCGGCTTGCGAGGCCTCCCCGGAGTCTCGTCCATGTCTATCTCCCCGCCAGAGATCTCCCCGCCTGCTTTGCAGCTTCCTGATTGCTGCTGGAGAATGCTTACCTATTAGTTGTTGACAATGTCCATATCTATTTGCATGAGCTAAAACTAAAAACGTATGATATTATTAAACACGGTTTATTTTATCGCAACTCTACACAACTCTAACAAAACTCTCATGATTTTATTCTGACATTGGAAATTTGTCTATGACAGTGGAATCGCTTGAATCACCATTTGGTGTAAGGCTGGCACAAGATGGTCAGTTGTGAGGGGGAAAAAATCACCCTTCAGGTGCAAGAAATGAGAGGGTTCCACTAGTATGACTACCACCATCTGGCAGTCCTCTGATTGTCATGGTAACATACGTCCTCAGTGTTTTACTTATGGCAGCTCCAATGTGAAGTTTATCCAAGAGTCCATAACTTTTAAACAAACCCCCCCCCCAAAAGTGTTTTGACGATATTTACCATCAGCCTCATTTTGCAAACACTTCTGTTGTCTTAGGACACGTTTGCTTGCTCTTTATTGAGGCAATGTGTTTGTTTCCTGTCAAAACCTGCTGGCTTCTCAGCACCCTCAGCTTGTGGAAATCTTTTGGGGTTAAAAGCTGTGAGTTTCTGTGCCTGCAGAACCACAGTGGCAGAGAACAGTGGAAGTGGCTTATTTAAGAGGTGTTCTCTGGTTTTGGCAGCGCTCTCAGCTAAGTGGAAAAACATTAGCACTAGCTGGCTTTTTCCTCGATCCTCGACACTTACTCAAACTCCTTAGCCATCGACCCTGACAGCCCAGGAAGCTGCTGGAAACCAAACATTAGTCACTGCTGTGCGGGTTGAGCTCTCCCAATATATATTTCCCGCTCAGGCTGGGAGAGTGTATTATGAAAATATTTGCACAGTGCTGCAGAAATCAGTTCTGGTCGTCACCTTCTACAGGGGAGGCTCAGATTGAAGGGGTCCGAGGGTGGCTCAAGATGTCTTTCATTTCATGAGTCCAAGGCCAGTTTGCTGTATGATAAACGAGTGTGTCACTATCCAGAAGTCCATCATATCTCATAATGATACGTCATATGTGCATGTGGGTTGGGTGTTGGTGTGTGTGGCTGGGTATGGTTTGCGTGAGCATGTGCCCTTCATCTGAACATCTTACTTTTTAAAGACCGTCAAGCACAAAAAAGAGGCCAGCCTGCCAAAGTCGAGAAGATAAAGCTCTTAAAATAGAGAAGTCAACCACTTCATTCTAGCTGTCACCACAAACCTCTCTCTCTCTCTCTCTTCCTCTTCCCCTCTTGGTCCTCCAGGAGATTATCTTGGCACTGTGTGCTCTCCCCTGGTCTTCTGAGGATTTCATGGATGACAAGCGTTGACCAAACACAAACTGAGGCACACACATCTGGTAATTCAGTCTCTGCACAGGGCCCTGTTTGCACTGGGAGCTGCAGGGAAGGGAAGATACTCAAAGGTGCTATTTAACATGATGCTAACCTG
>NC_045168.1:18561857-18744357 GCF_900700415.2 Clupea harengus
ACCAGCCCTCCTCTGCTGAAGAGAGGCAGGTGCACAAGAGCACAGCCCATACTCACTAGTGCACAAGAGCACAGCCCATACTCGCTTGTGTACAAGAGCACAGCCCATACTCACTAGTGCACAAGAGCACAGCCCATACTCACTAGTGCACAAGAGCACAGCCCATACTCGCTTGCTTGCTCATCTTGTCTCATCTCGTCTCGTCTCGTCTCGTCTGCTCAGGGTGAGGGGGGTCTATGGCCCCTGCATAATCACATGCATTGAGACTGCCAGGGCCTCTTACTTTTAATTATTATTCCACCCTAAATTGCCATGATTGAACTCTCTCCCTCTCTTCTTCTCTCTGTTTCAAGTTGTTAGATGGGGGTAAGTTATCCTCTGCATTCTCGTGGAGGGGAGAGATATGGAGGAAAGTCTGAGAGAGAGAGGGAGAGAGGTAGAGAGAGAGGTAGAGAGAGAGGGAGAGAGAGAGAGGTAGAGAGGTAGAGAGAGAGGGAGAGGGAGAGAGAGAGAGAGAGAGGTAGAGAGAGAGGGAGAGGGAGAGAGAGAGAGGTAGAGAGAGAAGGGAGAGAGAGAGAGAGAGAGAGAGAGAGAGAGAGAGAGGTAGAGAGAGAGGGAGAGGGAGAGAGAGAGAGGTAGAGAGAGAGGGAGAGAGAGGGAGAGAGAGAGAGAGAGAGAGCGTGGAGTTATGCATCTGATTTCCCTGTGGCTTCCTCCCGCGCTTGTTTTAATGCATTCCAAATGATTTGACATCATGCACTCCACAGTCCAGAGGGGGAGGCAGCGTGTCTGATCAGTGAGACAGGGCAGAGGATGGGGGGATGCAGGGAGAGAGAGAAGGAGGGAGGAAGAGAGATCAGGATGGTGGGATGTAGGGAGAGAGTGAATGAGGGAGGAAGAGAGATCAGGATGGGGGGATGCAGGGAGAGTGAAGGAGGGAGGAAGAGAGATCAGGATGGTGGGATGTAGGGAGAGAGAGAAGGAGGGAGGAAGAGAGATCAGGATGGTGGGATGTAGGGAGAGAGTGAATGAGGGAGGAAGAGAGATCAGGATGGTGGGATGCAGGGAGAGAGAGAAGGAGGGAGGAAGAGAGATCAGGATGGTGGGATGTAGGGAGAGAGTGAATGAGGGAGGAAGAGAGATCAGGATGGTGGGATGCAGGGAGAGAGTGAATGAGGGAGGAAGAGAGATCAGGATGGTGGGATGTAGGGAGAGAGTGAATGAGGGAGGAAGAGAGATCAGGATGGGGGGATGCAGGGAGAGTGAAGGAGGCAGGAAGAGAGATCAGGATGGTGGGATGTAGAGAGAGTGAATGAGGGAGGAAGAGAGATCAGGATAGGGGGATGTAGAGAGAGTGAAGGAGGGAGGAAGAGAGGGACCTCTTGCTGTAGCAGCACCACTCAGCATGCGTCTGCTACACTGTGGTCTGTGCTCTGCAGCCTTCACGCCATATTCCACATTTTAGCCTCCAGTTATGACAGCCCATCCAGGCTACAGGGGCCAGCATGCCTCTGGGCGCTTCCAGGGCCCCCATCTACCTGCCTGCCAGGGCATCAGACAGCTGGATCAGTCCAGGCCGGCCAGCACAGACACTGACTTTTCCACAGGGCAAATACCCACAGGTCCATCTGCCAAATGAACAAGACACAAGAGCTGGAGAATCCAGGCAACGACACAATATGCCCCCTAACCCTCATGCTGCATGGACTATCCAAAGCTACAGCACATCTGGTGTGTGTGTGTGTGTGTGTGTGTGTCTGTGTGTGTGTGTGTGTGTGTGTGTGTGTGTGTGTGCCTGTGTCTGTGTCTGTGTGTGTGTGCGTGTGCGTGTGCGTGTGCATGTGCGTGTGCGTGTGTGTGTGTCTGTGTGTGTCTGTGTGTGTGTGTGTGTGTGTGTGTGTCTGTGTGTGTGTGTGTCTGTGTGTGTGTCTGTGTGTGTGTGTGTGTGTGTGTGTGTGTGTGTGCGTGTGTGTGCGTGTGTCCGTGTGTGCGTGCGTGCGTGCGTGTGTGTTTGTGTGTGTGTATATGTGTATATGTGTACCGTATAATGCCAGACAGGGGCGGAGATCCCATTTCATTGTAGGGGGGGACAATACATGGTAAAATTTCGGAGAGTAATTCCGGGGGGGGGACATGAAAAAATTGCTTTCACGAGAGCTAGCATAACTTAGCTGCTAAATACCGAATTCTCAATAACATTTACAAACAGAAATTCGAAGTCATTTTTAAATCCTCTAAATGGCATTAAATGTACTAACACAAAATATCTACTCACAGACAAATAATGTCCAAAGTTCAAGAGAACTTGATGCTCAAAATAAGTTCTAAAACAGTTCAATTTGATCTATCAATAAGCCCCCGCCACCAATATTTTACTGTTCCTAACTCGGACAAGTTATCCGAGCTGACTAGAGTCAATGGCAGCTATCAGTGTCAAAACGATTATCCCAAGAGCCTCGCGAGACAACTTTTGGAGACAAAAGAACCTGATTCCGTCTAGAAGCCATCAAAAGGGCCTTCATACTGCAATGGAGGGATATGCATAACATTTAAAACATAGATATATGGTGATAACACGCTTACATTTGAGGCGAGAATTTACAGATTACACAATACAAGAGGGAGAATCCGCATCTCACGGTCATCACGATTGCAGATACATATATCCAATACCAGCATTGGTCAGGCACCGCAGGGAAAGATTAAATGAATTTACCTTCAGTTTAATTTAACTAATCTGGAGAGGCACTGAGATTGTAGACCTACCTTTATTAACTAACATTAACCTGCCCCTGACAGGACAGTGTCCTAACTGTCTAGCTAGCTATCCTAACGGTGTTAATTACCGGCATGCGTGTGTTATTATCAGCAAACGTTCACGTTGTCATGTCAATCCATCATTAAACTTATGTATACTTGTGCATATCGATTGTAACTTCGTAAAAGGAGTTTAGAAAAACTTTTAACTGCGTCAGTGGAGAGAGGAGGAAACAGTCTCACTGTCTGACCGTGTAGCTACTTGGCTAATGACTGAAACACGGAGCTGCCGGTAGCCCCGCCCGGTGGAAACAGCATGTGAACCCAAACCATTTTAAGGAATAGGGGATCATGATTTTTCAAAACTTAAAAACACATTGTTTTACGTTTATAATTAGCACACCTTGTGTTGTCGTGCATTTATTTCAAATTACTATATTAAAAAACAAAATTGTTTTGTTTCCAATGATTGTTGGGGGGGACAACTTTATGGTAGGGGGGGACACGTCCCCCCCGTCCCCCCCGTGATCTCCGCCTATGATGCCAGATTGGTTTAACAGCTCTGATGATGTGTTCTGCAACATCCCTAACACCCCTGATGTTGTTTTCTTGGACAAGGTTAAAATGGAGGTAGTAGTCCTTGAGGTAGCCTGTGTCTATGACCTCTATATGGACATAGCCTTCCTTGACAAGTTGACCAAATACCAATTTAAATGTGCGTGTGTGTGCGTGTGTGCGTGTGTGCGTGTGTGTTTGTGTCTGTGTGTGTGTCTGTGTGTACTTGTGTTGGTTAGATGAAATTGACTGTCCAAAGCTACAGAACATCTGGTGTGTGTGTTTGTGTACTTGTGTTGGTTAGATGAATGGATAGAAGAAGTTTTGCATCCAACTTGTCTGACTGCCATCAAGCCCAGTGTTGGTTATTGTGAGTGTTTCACCCACACTCAGTGTTTCAAGCCCAGTGTTGTTATTGTGAGTGTTTCATCCACACTCAGTGTTTCCGCCGGCTGACACCAGGAGACCCCAGGGACCATCCGACTCGATCCCATATCATGTATCTAGCCCAGTATCTCTCAATCCCATAACATGTATCTAGCCCAGTTTCTCTCAATCCCATATCATGTATCTAGCCCAGTTTCTCTCAATCCCATATCATGTATCTAGCCCAGTTTCTCTCTAGCTGATTCAAAGAAACAAAAGTTAAGGAAGATAAGCATGTTCAAGCTCCACAGATGTAAGGGGTGTGATGCATTCCAGTAATTACTGCCGCTGTACTTTGCCCCATTGGTGGAAGCCAATGCATGGCCAGAGTCCACCTGCTTTAACTTGTGCTTTATTCCACCTCAGCCCACACAGTTTGCATCTCACGAGTGCTTGTCAGCTGTCATCTCCACAGTGCAGGCCACTCAGTATCCCACTGCTGGAACATACAAGCTCAGTCATAAGTCACTCTTTTTCTGTCAGCTAAACATATTACCGTGCAAAAGTAATTGTTCCATGCCCAGGCACAATGGCTCCGTCCGCGTACAGAGGTAGGAGAGTCCAATGAATGCCAAAAAGGACAATGTTTGTCTTGTTCTAATCTTTGTTAGGCTAGTGAAAAGGCTGAATGAATGCACCAAGCTCTCGCTGTGCCTCTGACCCCACAGGTCACAGGTCACCACGGTAATCAGGTCAGGAGGGGTATACGCTTTCCCACCAAGGAGACGACAGAGCAGGCAACCCATCTGTCATGGAGAGTGAGAGAGAGAGGATGCATACTTTTATATACAACCACTTTCCCTCTCTTGCACTCACACACACATGCATACTACATGCCTAGCTGGACACAGTCTGTTTAATGGTCAGATCATGTTGATAATAGGAATGTTAGAGTGACCACAGATTCAGTTTCCATTAGCATGCCGCTCAACTGAAGCATTCAGGTAAACTCATCAAATGGCAGCGTGTTTAAATGGGAAATCGGAGTTCCTTTTCCTCCAGACTGCTGCTTTGTCACATGGTCCCCTTTAGCTGTAAACAGTGAACTACTCACCAGTGCAAAAAATAAATGAATGAATCACAACCACATAAGTATACAGTGCAACGTCAAATGGGCCAGAGCGTGTGTATGGAATGTAAGCAGAGAGAGAGAGCGAGATGTTTAGAATTGCTAATGGAGCATCAGACCATTTCAAAGCGTCTAGCATTCCCTTACATCAAGTTCCAGCTCCCTAAATGGATGCCCAATCAGATAGCGAACCCCCACTTGATCCCAAAGAGGAAACATTAATGCAGGGGGGAAATGCAGTGGATTTCCCAGGGTACTCGGCGGCCGGGCTGATAGGAAGTGACTTTAATCTTTGCTGCAGGATTTAGATTTCTATGACAGCCTAACCCTCTCTCTCTCTCTTTCCATCTCTCATACACAAACTCACACAAACTCTCTCTTTCTCTCTCTCCCTACCCAAACTCCTTCCTTCTTAAGGACCACTGATTATGGTGTTGCCTGCAATGGTATCATCAAAGCAGGGAGATGTCACCATGACTCCTCTACATCATAATAAAGTCTTCAACTCCATCCATGCCTTCACCAGAAAATACTTGTATGATTCAGTTGGGACAATCAAGTGACAAGGAATAGTGTGTGTTACCCAAGGCTCACATTTTGAAGGAATCCATTATCACACATCATTTTTGGCATGGAAATATTAAATGTAATTGATTGAATTGCGAAGAATTTCTGATTTATTGATGGTAGAGAGAGAGAAAGAGAGAGAGAGAGTAAAGCAGGGTGGTCCACTGTCCAAATCGGTGGTATACAATAGGCCTGTCATGTTGACGCAGAGAGGTACCCATTAGAGAGAATGACAGAGGAGGAGAATCTTTCATCGACGTCAACCCTTAGCCATTTTCATCACTGGTTCCACTTTGACAGAATACATCCATGCATTTCTTTTAAATGACATAGCACCTTTGTAACCATACAGGACTTACACTATACATATAGCTGGCAAATAAATAAAACACCGGCTCTCTATAGGCAATCAAGTTAATGAGAAAAAACAGAGGGACAAATTAATTAATAACACACTCTCTCCATAACCCCACCATCCTGATCTCTCTTCCTCCCTCATTCACTCTCTCCCTACATCCCCCATCCTGATCTCTCTTCCTCCCTACACCCAACTGTGTGTGTGTGTGTGTGTGTGTGTGTGTGTGTGTGTAGCTTGCAGTCATGCAGGAAGACACAAACACCTATTCTGATGGAGTGCTAGTAAATATCATTACATTTACATTTACTCATTTAGCAGATGCTTTTGTCCAAAGCGACGTACAAGGGAGAGAATATTCAAGCTACGAGCAATAGAACCTGGTGTAACAATAGATAAATACTACTTTACATAAGAAATATAACAAAATGAAATAAAAAAAGAAAGAAAGAAGTGCAGAAATGTAACTGCTGTAATTGCAAGTTACGCACTAGTCGAAGTGCCAGTTAGGACGGGAAGTGCTCTCTGAACATAGGTATTGTGTGTGAGAGTATAGTTGAGTTTGTGTGTGTGAGCATATGTTTATTTTGTGAACGCACACAGGGTGATAAGGCATGGTTTTGTTTTGATGATTGTGCCGTCATCCTCCAATTACCTGTAATTAGAGCGGCACTCACCTCCTAAATTAGGTTGCACAATAAAAGCATGTTTCTGCTGCCAAACAGGTGTGAAACCAAATCATTAACAAATATATTGGGTAAAGTTCACCACAGTGTTTCACACTCAGTGAAAAACATCTATGAATGAATTCCAAAGAAGGCTGAAACTTTTGGAATCCTTGTAAACAAAGGGGAGGTGGGATAGATGTCATGGAGGTTAATGATCAGAATCAGAATCAGAATCAGAATCAGAATCATGTTTATTGGCCAAGTACATTTTCACGGAGGGTAATGTTTGCCTATTACCTGAATATTAAAAAGCAGTGCTTAGTGGTGTGTGAGGGTGTGTTTGCATGTGTGAGTGTGTATGTCTAAAGGAGAAACTATGATGCTTTAATACTGAAGTACCCATTCATTTTTATGATTGTGGCCTCTGCAAAAGTTCAAATGGACACCATGCTCCAAAGGGTGTGTATCCCTTCTTTCTTTGACAGAGGAGGCTTGGAGGCTTGCAGTTTATCAAGGACATCCAAATGAGTATAACCAAGGAGGGCATTGGTGTGAAGATGAAAAAACCTGTAGATGTATGATATCTTCATTCTTCACATAATCCCGAAGGGACCTTCGCAATTCACTGAGAATCTAAGAGTCCTTTCACGAAAACATAACAGTATCCATACGTATTTCAATTCTGAAGTAACTGAGATCCATGTTGTGGCCTCTCTCTAGCTCTTAACGCTCTGTGTACCCACACTGACTCCAGGGAGAACTCTGGAATACACATTTGTGTGACAGCCAACAGTCAGTGACTAACTAACAAATATTCTACATAATTGACAATTGAGTCTAAATCTCAATTTAAACCTGGCCCTAAACCAAAATCTAAACCTATTTGTTAACCTTATTATCCAGACTGGTTTGTTGGTGTATGATGGCCCATCAAGATTAGGTTGGCCTGAATAGACTGTGTGCTAAGCCTGAATGCAATCAGCAGCAGGTACATTCATACATTCACAACAGCTTTAGTGCTTCAGCAGTATTCCCCAAAACCAGAGGCAATCAGCAGCAGGTACATTTATACATTCAGAACAGCTTTAGGGCTTCAGCAGTATTCCCCAAAACCAGAGGCAGCCTGTCATCCAGCTCACACAAGGTCACAGGTCATGAAAGCACCGTGATTGCACCTAGATTGACAGCAGGTCTACTCACATGGAAATGGCAATAAGAATGAAAATAAAATAAAATAAAATATTCAACTGTCATATGAGATAATGACAATGTGCACAAAAAAAATAGTGTCTTTCAAGGAAGGTTGGCAAGATATCTGCAAATATATATTGCATAAAACACTGAAATTGAATTTACAGACTTGAAACCTTATTAGGTCCCAAAAACAATTCTAATGCTTAAAATAAAGGTCATGTTTGGGTTAGTCATTTCTGAATGGGCATTTTAAAACACTCAAGGAGCAAAACGAAACTGATGTAAATGAACAAAGCTCGAAGACACTTTAAGTAGATGCCTTATGCAGTTCCTGCTTCTCTGTGCCATAAAATGGCTACCATGGTAACCACAACTCAATGTTGCCCACCAATGAAATATATTTGTTAGTTAGCAAGATGGGTCAGCCAATGGGTACAGTTATCAGATGACATCCGGTGAGAAATGTTGGGCTCATCAATGCTGCCAAAATTGATAACTTATTTTAACTTAATTGATAAACTTAGGTTTACCTCAGCAAAACCTACTACCATCCTGTAGCAACTATCTTGAACCAACTTTGGAGTTTAGAACAGAAAACCTGCTAAATCCGTAATGTTGAATAATTAAAACCTAGTTTGACTGATAAAATCAGAAATAATCTCTAAACTTGACCTGAACAATGTATATTCTGGGATGAAAGTAACACTTTTTAATTTAATCTAATTTAGTAAGAGATCATACGAGACTGAAAGACAACCTACATCCATCTTCTGTCCAATACAGTTGCATTCACACAACTGGACAGAACTGTTTAGGTCTTATCTGAGCAACAGTGGAAAAACCCCAATGTTGTTTTTGTCCCTCCTCATCGGGTTGGAAGTAACATACAGTTAAAATCCTGTGAACCTTGCACAATGCCAATATTTGACAACATATTATGATTTTCTTTAAAAATGTGTTATTTTAGATAGAATACTGCTTGGGATTACCATACCTTGGTGTATGTCTAGTATCATTCCACCCTTGTCATAATCAATCTTATGGAAATATCATGTGCTGTGGATGATTTGGGCTTTAAGATAGAACAGTAAGTCTTCGCATGTTTCTATCTAGCAGACTTTTAATTGTATTAATTTGTGAGTCAAACAGTTGCACTTCTAAACAGGTGCCCAGCGTGACCTTAGGTAATCTGTCTCCATAGGTTATGACCCCTACACTCAATATACACCCAATAATATTTACATCTTACAAAAACTGCTTTTCCATTTCTCACTTGCGCAAAACATAGTATAAACATAGATATTTATGCATTTATTTTGATATTATGTGTTGACCTAAGGATGTACGTCTATCATTGTTGTGCTCAGAGAAAACTACTTTCCCCAGTTACATTTTTTTGTGGCCAGGTTAAACACCTTTGACCATATTGAAAATATTGGTGGTTCAGCTGTAAAATTAAAAAAATGTTCATAATCAAGTTTGCCCATTTTGTTTGTTGGTATTGATATCATGTAAGTGCAAAGGCTACTGGGGAAAATATGTGCATTCTGTCGGTGCACATCATAGCGAAGTGGTATGAGCTATGATGAAGCCATCATAACCACAAAAGCAAGGAAAGGAGCAATCCCAAAAAGCTGCCAAAACTTTTTTCCCAACCTGCAGTCACTCCTTACTCCATCCCTGTCCCTCCCGAGACAGACAAGTAGGCTAAGTAAAGCTGACATTAGCTTTATTTTTATTTTCTTTATTCCACCTATATTTTGGCACATTTGAGATATCGACACCACTGCAGCCCTGACACATCAGTCCTGATCCCGTGCAGAGCTCTTGTCATCCTTTTGTTATTGCCGTTTTTCAGCCCTCTTGTCACCCATTGAAATGAATGGTAGAACATTTGTGTTTGGTGACGTCACCTACTATGCCAGATGTACACTAGAGAGCTTCGCGCTCTATTATCTTTTATCTCAACCACGACATTACATTCACAGATCAGGCTGGTTATCAGAGATTTTCCCAAACTTAAAATGAAAGATTATAGAGCGTGAAGTGAATAATATTTAATTTCAACTACGGCATGAAGTTTACGTATCTGGCTGTTATCAGAGAGTTTACAGTATGTGACATATCACAGCAATACAAACTGTGGATAGTGTGGACAGCGCCACTGCCTTCTAAGCAGAAGACCTGGTTCGATTCCCAGCCAAAGCAGAATGCTTTTCTAAGTCACTTTGGCCAAAAGCATCTGTGAAATACCTGACCTTTTTAATGGGACAGATTATTTATGTCCCGGGGCGAGCAGGAAACAGAGCCATCCAAACATATTACTGCTCATCTGCTGTACATTTCAAATAAACGAAGATACCACCACCAATGTGGATTAATAACAGTCTATATTTCAGTGGATGTTTTGTTCATGTTAATTCAAAGTGGCAAGGTGGCTTAATACTTCTTCAAAGTTATTGAGAAAAACAGACACAGGTCTATCTCTGTAGGGATCCTTTCCATGTTGTCAGACCCTTAATCACATTATGTCAGTGGTGAAAACAAGCAGTTTACTTTGACGCAGATGCCTGCCATGTGGCCTTTCATTGGCCAGTTGGCCAGTGTTAAAGAGGCAGTAAGGTGTTTTATGTAAAACTAGATAGCTAACTTGCTAACACCAGCAGCACTGTCAAAATTTTGTTAGCTTGCTAATGTTTTTTTTTTTTTTCAGTAGAGTTGGCAGCATCCTGCTGCTGTTAGAGCTTCTTTTAAATTGCTCTAGGGTTTTTTGTTTGAACTAGTACATCTGCCTGGGCAGCTGTTGGGGAAAGAAAGTGTATCTACATGTATATCCACCTTCACATGACCATGCACAGTCAACATGGTCAAAACTAGCTATCTGTGAAAACATACCTACTGACGCTTTAGCAGGTGCTCATTGCAAATGTTCTACCTTAGAAATGGCCCTGAACAGACACAGTATTACTGATCATTAATTAATTAATTTATGACTGGTTGTGTTATTATGCTTTATTGTGCAGTCATTTTAATTTACATTAGGAAAGTTTTTCTTGTCACTTATGCCGCAGAAAAAGGCTACACATATGCATTATTCACAGAGAGAGCTTCAAGAAGGCATAGACAACAATTCCACTCTGTTTTACATAATTCACCTGGCCTTGCCACCATACAACTGACAAGCAAACAAACCTTCTTGACACAACCATAGTTCTCTCCAATTGCCCAATATGCTGATAGGCATACACACAGTCACTGGTTAGGTCATTTAAAACACACACACACACACACACACACACACACACACACACACACACACACACACACACACACACACACACACACACACACACCACACACACACACACACACACACATGCGTGCACACACATGCGTGCACACACACACACACACACAGTCACACAAACTACTCTGCGTAATTGCCTGCATGACAGCACTGGAACAGACGCTGAATGGCTGCTTAGACTCGCTCCCCTGCTGAGGTAGTGTCTCCATGATAGACCTTGTGATCAGTGTGACATGTAATGGGGGACCATGATTTATGAGTTGCTCTAGTCATAGGCAAGGTTGCCCAAGTGAACTGTGCATCTACATATCCTCATGTCTGTACTGCCCATATTGAAATGAGTGAAATTCACTGATACCTTCCTGTTACATATCTCCTGATAACCACATGGAGTTGATATCATCTCGCCACAAGGCACAAAGAGGCTTCACTGATTCCTTGTATATGTGTTAGTGTGTGCATGATTCTGTGCATGAACATGTCTATGTGTATTGGTATGTGTTGCTGTCACTGTGAGTTTGTTCATCAGAAATGATAAGAGGACTCAAACAGCAGCTGGAGGGAGAAAAATGCCATTTAACTTCTCCTCACTATGAATGAATGAATGCTGTTCAAATGAACGCTGAGAAAAGAAAGGAAAAGGAAAACAAATCTGAGCACGCAAGAAATGGGTATGTAAATGGAAAAAGATCAAAAAGATAAAAAAAGATAGACCAATAGGTGATGAGAGACAAGCCCACTGGCACAGGCAAGAGGGCCCCCACACATCTCTCCTCAATGCTCAAACCAGGTGGCTTCAACAAAGCTGGGCCCTGGCTGGGAGAATGGTGTTTGCTCAGTTGAATTGGAACGGATTGTCCAGAGTAAGAGAAAATGCGACAGTCGGTGTGCTCACAGCAAGTTTCCATTAGCAAGACAATGGCATGGTTTCACAGGGGGGTTGGGGTGGGGGTGGGGGGGGTGGGGGGGTACTCAGAGTAATCACTTGTGTATTTTGTAGGCCAAATAATCATTAGCACCTGCAAATTGGCTAGGAACCAGAGGAGGATTAGTTAATAGAATGTCTTCCTTCTTAAACTAAATACACAAAGTTCTGTTCATCACTTCATCAGTTAATAGACCGCAATACACGTCTGTTTCCTCTGTACGTTTTTGGGCGGGACAAAGCAATGCTTTGGGCAATAATGACCATTTAGTCTTTTTACTTTAATGACATTAAGATAACGTTTCCTATGAGAATTATAGCAAGTATTGTCTAGTAAAGTCTGCATGAGCTCAGTTCCAATCTTTGCTATTTTTAGTGTGATGTTTGTTTCAGATACTCTCTCAACTCGTATAGACTGTGTATAACACCAGTCTGTTAACAGAGTTTGTCAGATAACAGTATACTACGACACTGTTGCCTCCATTTTAGAGGCAGAATGGAAGTTTCCAGAAGTGTGAGATTAGTGGTCTGTCAGTTAGCTTAGCGTTGCCTCTGTCTAATGAGGCATACAGAGCTGAGCAATGGAAAACTCATTAGTTGTCATTGTCAGAGAAATAGCACGAGAGCCCGAAACGAGGTGGTCCATATTGTCAGAGACTCAGTTTGGGAGGATCCACCATTATCCATTGTTTACATGTTAGTGTGGTCATACATGCATTAAGTTCCAAAATATTTAATAGTTGCACGCTTGGCTATGTTCAATTAGCAACTGTTTATCTAAAAACACTTTGCAAAAATGTGCTTCTTTTTGAGGTATGCTTTTGAGCACAACTAGTTTTTTTATCGTCTTTAAATTCATCTGGATGGTATATGGTCATGTGAAGGAAAGACAAACACACACCTCCCATTCCCACTAGCCCTCCAGGTTATGCACTTTATACTTCTATGGTATGAGCGGAGCACTTTATACTTCTATGGTATGAGCGGAGCACTTTATACTTCTATGGTATGAGCGGAGCACTTTATACTTCTATGGTATGAGCGGAGCACTTTATAGTTCTATGGTACGAGCGGAGCACCCCATGAAAATGTAAGAAAATCTTTCACAGCACAACACTGGCAACAATATTGCTACAATACAGCAGTTAGCATGCTAGCAAGCTTTTATTTTATTTGACTTTTAGTCAGTTATTTTGCTAGTTTTAGGCCAAAATTATTTTCCGCTGTTTTAAATTATATTACCTGTGTCTGAAATAATAATAGTTCTTATCAAAGTCATGGGGATGAGGGTGTGTTAAAAAAATGGGTAATACTAAATCCATAGGGAAAACACAGTCATGATGTGTAAAACCAAAGAGATTATAACAAAAATGAGTGTGCTTGCTTATCATTTTATTTATGAACCTGTTAATTGATTTGTTAATAAGGCATCCAAGTCCCTGATATACTAAGATCAAAGAATAGGGAAAGGAGCAATGCACTGGATAATAAAGAGCCTATGAAATCAATACAGCAGAATAAATGACTAAGTACCTTTGAAATAGGAGCGACAATCAAACAGTAAACGAATATTGAGGAGGAAGCGACACTATGAAAGTGATTGTGCACAGTACTTCCTTGTACTCTGTTTATTACTAAGTATGACTAACAAATAAACAAATAATCCACAACAATTATCCAAAAACAAGACAGACATACAGTTAATAAACTGCCATTATGCCAAACTGAAGACTGGAAAAGTGTTTCTCCTTCGCACAAAGTCAGGCTAATTACATACAATAATTCAATGCTTAATTCTATTTTGTTCTCCTCTTCAAGATGGCTGCCATAGTAATTAGCAGATATGAAAGATAAAGCTTTTGGGAAGAAGAGGACAACAAAGAGACAGAAGAGATAGGTGAGAATGGAAGAGGCATAGGAGCTGTCCTCTGCTTGTCTAACCCTCTCCAAGGTGTTAAAGGTCTTCTAGATTCCTAAATGTGCAGTTTTTAGTTGTGGACAAGATGGGCAAGCCCCCTCGCACCCCCTTCCCCACAAATATCTAGTCACCAACAGGCTCTGTCATTTCTTAGTCTGAAAAAAGTAAATACAGAGAGTGCAATGCCATACTATGCTTTCCTATAATTGCAACTCGTTTCAATGAAGATCATTAAGCAATTGCATAAAATAATTGTTACTGTGAAATGGTGATCATTTTCAAAGATTAAACTTAAATGGGCGCATTTAGTGCACCAAATGCCCTGAATTAAACCTACAACAAACCTTTGATTCTTTTATCATTTTATTCCGTGCCATGTCAACTTAAGTGGGAGCCTCTGGCTTTTCCCCAAACTGTTGTTTTTTGAAATGCCCGAGTAGCAGGAAGTTAGTAAAAAGGAGGGAAGAAAGGCAAAGAAAGGCCTCTTTTTTATACCTCAGCCCAATTTGTCCTAAATGAAGGCATCTCGGCAAGCATTCCTCGTGTCCCTGACAATGGCCTTACTTCCTTTGGCCCTAATGGGGCTCAGCCCCAGTCTTTGTCATCTGATTAACTGGCCTATTCAAAGCTCAGCCTGCTAATTGCATAGCCTGTATAGCTCCCCTGCTTTACTGTAAGAATAATGAGACACAATTGCAGCACCCAGAAAATCTCTCTCCCTCCATCCCTAAGTGCCCACACTCAATGAGCACTGGCTGAGAATAGAATTCTGTCTATTGTCAAAAAGGGTAGGTAGGGTTCTTTCCTCTTGGAAAATAAATGTATTTATTTGAGGCTGCTTCATAATTAGGCACTAGAGTGAGTGAGTGAGTGAGTGTGCGTGTGTATGTGTATGTGTATGTGTGTTTGTGTGTGTGTGTGTGTGTGTGTGTGTGTGGGAGAGAGAGAGAGAGAGAGAGAGAGAGAGAGAGAGAAAGGGGTGGGGTGGCTAGGAGAAGGGAGAGGAATCTAGAAAGCTGCATTCAATAGCAAAAGGCCTCCAGATACAAAGGAGAGAAGAATGACATTTCTGATATAAGAGTGAAACCTCCACAGAGGACTGGAGCAAAGGAGAGAGAGGGCGCCAGACTGAGGACAGAATGGATGACAGGAGAATGGAGGAGGGCTGGCTGAAATTGGTGGCCAATTACATCCCTCATAATGTGATTGCTTCCAATGAGAGGCGTCCACCCAATGATGTGAACAAGGTTAAAAAAAAGAGAGAGAATTCAAACAGAAAATGTCAGAAACACAGAAAAGTGTTTTTGTAACATTTATAAAATACACAAACAAACAAACAAATAAATAAAGTGCTTACAGTCTTAATAAAACATATGGCAGTATTATACCGTCAGCTCCTAAACCTCATCAGCCTCGCATTGGCACACACACACAAACACACACACGCAAAGTGTGTGAGAGACTATGAAGTGGCTGCAGGTGAACGAGAAGAATAGGTGATATGCTGAGAGAGAGAGAGAGAGAGAGAGAGAGAGAGCTTGGCTGCCCCGGTAAAAAGGATCACCAAGGGAACGGTGTGTTGTTGCTTGTAGCTAGGAGAGGCCAAAAAAGGAGACACTCAAGCTTCAGGGATGACTGAAAGAGAATCCACAAACAGACACAGATTACCCTCCATTTCATAGCATTGCGGATATATATTGTCTATGTCATTCTGCTCATTTATTTTAGACATCACAGGTGTAAATATTGATTGGAGGAGAGTAAGAATGAGAGAGAGCTAGAAAGAGAGTATTATACTGACTAGAGAGAGAGTATTATACTGAGTAGAGAGAGAGTATTATACTGAGTAGAGAGAGAGTATTATACTGACTAGAGAGAGAGTATTATACTGAGTAGAGAGAGAGTATTATACTGACTAGAGCTAGAGAGAGAGTATTATACTGAATAGAGAGGGAGTATTATACTGACTAGAGCTAGAGAGAGAGTATTATACTGAATAGAGAGAGAGTATTATACTGACTAGAGCTAGAGAGAGAGTATTATACTGAATAGAGAGAGAGTATTATACTGACTAGAGCTAGAGAGAGAGTATTATACTGAATAGAGAGAGAGTATTATACTGAGTAGAGCTAGAGAGAGGGTATTATACTGACTAGAGAGAGAGAGTATTATACTGACTAGAGAGAGAGTATTATACTGACTAGAGCTAGAGAGAGAGTATTATACTGGCTAGAGAGAGAGTATTATACTGAGTAGAGAGATAGTATTATACTGAGTAGAGAGAGAGTATTATACTGAATAGAGAGAGAGTATTATACTGAGTAGAGCTAGAGAGAGGGTATTATACTGACTAGAGAGAGAGAGTATTATACTGACTAGAGAGAGAGTATTATACTGACTAGAGCTAGAGAGAGAGTATTATACTGGCTAGAGAGAGAGTATTATACTGAGTAGAGAGATAGTATTATACTGAGTAGAGAGAGAGTATTATACTGAGTAGAGAGAGAGTATTATACTGACTAGAGCTAGAGAGAGAGTATTATACTGACTGAAAATGTGTCTCCCGGAATATGCCTCCTCCCAGGTTTCCACTAGCTTAATATTATGAGTCTCGACTAATAGGGTTAATATTATGTGCCCTTGAGTCTGACTAAGAGGCAGGTATCGACTACTAAACAGAAGTTAAATTCACAGGTCTACCAGAGATTGCATGCTAAAAACAAGGTTGTTGTTTGTTTGATACCTAAAACCTTCATACTCTAAAACATCACTGCTGAAAAATTATTCACTAAATTGAATCCTTGTGGTAAGTAGTGTTCACTTTAGTTCAGGGTAGTAATTGGTCACATATACTAACCGCCTGAAACTAAAGGACAAAAGGTATGACACAGAAGGAAACAGAAAGATATGGTGTGGTTACATGGAAAGTCATGTTTCTGTTTGACAAAACAATTCCCATGATACTGGATATCTATGAGGTCACTGAAACTGTTTGAGATACAATTGCATTTGGTGACAGAAGTAACTTCCGGAAGGAAGTCCCATTTTTCATTGTATTTGTGTATCTCCAGTTACCTGCTCCAGTGAGGGCTGAAAGTGATATATTGTCCGGATGCGACTGCACCAACTGCCAACAAATGGAGGCTCAAACATAGCGAATAACTTTCTCACAGCATTCTCACTACTACCTTTCACCAAATGGTCCAGGGAAAATGTAATGAACTGTTTCCTTGTCTAAGGCAGCGCTGTTATACATAGTTCACTCTGAGACACAACAGACTTGGCCACCCTTGTGTGGGGAATGTTCATTTTAAACACCAGTAGTCATTTCTGGAATGTCCATTCTGGGTTTTAGCATGTTTACTCACCTGCCAATCACTTCCTACTCCTTCTACAAAAAAAAAACAGCATTCAGGTCTGTCTAACGTGCGGTAACAATGTGAGTGCTTGTACACTAGGCTTCTGGCCTCTCTTATCAGCCTGAGAGTCTCTGTGAGAGCCTCTCTACCTGAATGGCCTTTGTTCCTCACTGACCCTCTCCTGCACAAGCCTCCCTCCGCCTCAAGCCATTCCTCTCTGGATTTGTCCCATCATCAGGTTACACAGAGAGAGAAAGAGTGAGAGAGAAAGAGAGAAAGACATGGTCGGGTCTTTTTAGAAGTGCCTGTTGTGTTCTAATCAATCACATGTCAGTCACTTCAGACCTGCGTATGCCCCTGCCCATAACTTTTTTGGTTTCGTTCTACGCTACACCCCTGCACGGGTAGTGGCTATGTGGGGAGAGAGAGAGAGAGAAAGAGAGAAAGAGAGAGAGAGAGAGAGAGAGAGAGAGAGAGAGACAGAAAGCACATTCGTGGTTTGGGTGTGTAGCTTTACCTTTGTACCTTTGCATAGCTGCAAGGAAATGACGAGATGCAAATCCAATGAGAGGGGTGGCTCCACATCTCACAGTACACCACCAGCAGGCTCCACATCTCACAGTACACCACCAGCAGGTGAGAGGGGAGGCTCCACATCTCACAGTACACCACCAGCAGGTGAGAGGGGAGGCTCCACATCTCACAGTACACCACCAGCAGGTGAGAGGGGAGGCTCCACATCTCACAGTACACCACCAGCAGGCTCCACATCTCACAGTACACCACCAGCAGGTGAGAGGGGAGGCTCCACATCTCACAGTACACCACCAGCAGGCTCCACATCTCACAGTACACCACCAGCAGGTGAGAGGGGAGGCTCCACCTCTCACAGTACACCACCAGCAGGTGAGAGGGGAGGCTCCACATCTCACAGTACACCACCAGCAGGTGAGAGGGGAGGCTCCACATCTCACAGTACACCACCAGCAGGTGAGAGGGGAGGCTCCACATCTCACAGTACACCACCAGCAGGCTCCACATCTCACAGTACACCACCAGCAGGCTCCACATCTCACAGTACACCACCAGCAGGCTCCACATCTCACAGTACACCAGCAGCAGGTGAGAGGGGTGGCTCCACATCTCACAGTACACCAGCAGCAGGTGAGAGGGGAGGCTCCACATCTCACAGTACACCACCAGCAGGCTCCACATCTCACAGTACACCACCAGCAGGTGAGAGGGGTGGCTCCACATCTCACAGTACACCACCAGCAGGGGAGCTCTGTGTAGAATTCAACTGAGATTGGAGTTAATGCTGCCCACACTCACTTTGACCCTTTCTGTAGATATTATTCAAATAGAAATACTTCCACTGGTCTGTAGTGTCTGAAGTGATAATAGATACTGTGTGTAAATATGTTGTGTTCAAGTAACCCTTTATATGTTTTAAATGTTTTTATGTCTTTACATAATCAAACACAACTTGGATTTTAAAACTTTGTAGAGAGGGGTTGTGTTTGCATAAGCACAAATACTCTAGCACTGTGTTGATCCTGGCAGAGTGTATATCTCATTTTAAAGTGGCATATAAATTACAAGCTTGGACAGCATTACAAAAATCCCCTCATGTATTTATGTTGGCAGTGCATGTGATTATACAGTATCACTCTGTTAAAAAGATTTTTTTAGGCTTGATTAATGATACTGTAATCGGCACCTACAATTGTAGATGACATGATGCCAACACTTACCAAACGGTCTACATTAGGGGAGGTAGGACAAATAGGTTCTTGCTAGATACACTCAGTAAAAAGACACATTTAACTTCAACTTCACTAGTTTTATGAGTAAAAATACACTAGTCACTGTTCCATTCTCAATATTCCTATTCTGTTTTTCTTCATTCCTGTAGTTGGGTCTCTATTGAACACATGGGTAGGGTTTAAAACTCAACCAATTGATTTGTTGAATGATTGACACAATGTTCCCTATGTCAGCACAGAACAAGCACCTTGTAACATCTCCTGTAGATTAGGCAGTGCACTACCCCAGCGAATCACCTGTGAATGGAGATAGCCATCTATTGGTGTTTGCAGATAAAGTCTTAGCTCCTTTGGGCAGATAAGATCTGCCATGCGCTGAGAATGAATCTCTTTATTGCATGGCCTCACTTTGACTGATGCAATCAACCCCCAATAAAACAAAGAGCCCCACACAGCCGGCCCCCACCAACCCAATCTCATTTTGCTAATGCCACACAGTGTGCAAACATGCAACGCCCCATGCCGTTATGCAAATTCAATTGGTCCAATTATCATTTGCCAAATGAGAGTAGGAGAGAGGTCTGTCATGGGGCTGGCTTTCATCCACTGAAGCTGTTGTAGAACCTGAGCCTTATTTTTCCTTCATTCATTTGACATTTTAAAAACCGAGAAAACACACTCAACAACATTGATCCCTCCTCTGCTTTCATCGACAAAGAGACATCACTGGATAGAATTCTGCAGGAATAAGACAGAGTGACACTTTAGTACACTATAGATATTTAAATTCTAAATATTAAGAACATAAATGTTTAATCACTTTAAATATATATATCCTATACTTGAAGTTACACAGAGGGGAAAAAACTGCAGCAAAATATGTGCATGAGTGCCAAACACACAGTAAGTCAACATAGCACTTCAAGTCTAAACAACATGCACCCTAACCACTCATGCATAGCGAGCGACACACACAATCACACATCAGCCTACATGACATGGCACATATACAAACACACCTTGGCCCACTCACACAAATACAGTCATCACACAGATTTACATATATTTGCTCTAACAAAAAAAGCGTCAAATAATTTGACCCTTCTATGACATATCTTTTAGATATAAAAAGTGCTTTCACTGATGCTGAATAATATCTGAATGCTTCTGAAGCCGGTATGTTTAAATAATATAAATATAAGACAACACTTCAGCATGGCATAATGTGTACTACATTTCATATATTCCTTGTTCTGTGAAATCAGGATAATGTAGTTAGCCTTCATGACATCACAATACTGCACACCTTTGGACTGGCATGCTGTTGTCCAAAGTCAAGGTTTATGTTTCTGTAGGGACCAAAGGTCAGTAACAGCCTGCAGTGGCCATAAAACTGTGGAGGTGTGGGCTGCTCTCTCTCTCTCTCTCTCTCTCTCTCTCTCTCTCTCTCTCTCTCTCTCTCTCTCTCTCTCCCTCTCTGTGCGCAAATAATTGTAGGTACACTGAGCCTATTGGCTTTCTTGTGGTTGTAGTCATTCTAAAATCACTGGCGGTAACTAAACCAAAACCATTTCATTTGTCAGACTACTGCAGTTCCTCTGTCCCAGTAGACTAAGTGGTAGATTGCTTCATCACAGTCTGGCAGTTCACAAATCCCCTGCAGTATTAAGTTTGCGACACAATTACGTACACATATCCAAGTAATGAAGCTAAACGTGCCATTCATTATCCAGTGTGCAGTATGTATAATTCATCTGGTGTCAAGAATCATCCACAAGCCTGCCAGTCTTTATACATGGAGGTGTGTGTGTGTGTGTGTGTGTGTGTGTGTGTGTGTGTTTGGGGGGGGGGGGTATTAAAGAATGGGTATTGGGGTATGGGGTATTAAAGAATGCAGTGTACCAATGACAGTCTCAATGCTACATGTGATGCTACATATCATTAGCATAAGGCTATGTCAAAATATGAGCTGTCAGGGGAGAGGCCGGGTGTGGTTCATTTCATATTCAAAGCTCTACGAATACCAAGTGAGGTAAACGTGTAGATCTACATCCAAGCCAGTTTAAGGCCATAAAGGAATATTTTCATGAAAAAAACATCTAGCTATTTGTAGTTTTGAGGGACAGATATGAGTCTTTAGGGGTTTCACTAATGCCCGGTGAGAAACTTTAAAAACAACAGTTAAAAAATGTTGAAGCCCAGAGGAGCAGTGAGAAAGAGAGAAAAAGAGAGAGGGGAGAAGAAGGAGAAAGCGTGTGTCTATAGAGGTCACTTCTGCCTCCTCAGTTGAGTCACAGGTCAATACACAGGTCCTGGAGAGGGCAGCCAAGTTCTTCTTCGTGGGTCCACATGCCCCCAGCAGTGTCAGCCTCTCTGCAGATGCTCGCTCACTCGCCCGACTTCAAACGGAGCACACTCCGAATCGGCATCACCACCATGCCGCACCCCACGCGGCCTGTCAGCCTCCATCAGCCTGAAATGGAAATGAAGAAGTAAGCTGCTGTTTACCCACTCACTCTTCTCCTCTTTTTTCCTTGGAATATAAATAAACATGTCTTAATCCCGCTGCTAATGAGCGCTGGAGGTGCCCAGGGTGGCATGCCGGAGGAGACAGGGTAGGGGGGTGAGAGGGAGTTTGACAGAGTGGGTGCCCGCCCAACTCCCTGCCTGAAGCATCCAAAATGTCAGGAATACATCATGTAGTCTTCCACCATCCCATGCTTCCATTTATGTATACTCTCTCTATGGGTATCTGATGAGAGAGATATAGATTCACGACATGGGCATGGGCATGGGCATGGGCATACTATACAATGGACGTCAACGAATGCCTGCATGAGAGTTGTTAGACCGTGTTGCTGTTTCCCATGGACTTGTGAGTGATGCCGAAGGACATGGCGTCTAAATAAGCTGTCATTCACTCAGTTTCCCTCAGGCATCTCCGTGACCTCTGACCTGTGCAGAGGAGCAGGTGAAGGTGGGGGTGAGGAGACGGGCTTCCTCAGCTCCTATGGAGGATTGGCTGTTGGCCTTCATGTCAGCAGAACATGGAAAAGTGAGTGGATTATTGGAAGAGAAATACACCTTTTTTTTTATTTCAATTTAAAAACTTTATCCAGGAAAAGTAAAAAAAAAAACGACTAAATCAGTGAAACAAACAATAAACTAGTGAAAGAAATACCAAACTATAAGCCATTAACTCTATACTCTATGTTTTTAAAGGCAAGTTGGACATCCCAAAAACACTGCTCTAGATCAGCCAGTCCACTCTGTGTTATGTGCTGTTTCATAAACAGTCATTCAAATGGGTACAAGATTTGTTTTAGAACTGTTCAGTCACATTCAGCTTCAATAAAAGTCAGGTGAATTGTCACCTCATCTGTTGGAAGTCGATTAGATGTCCCCTCAGTCAGCAGTGCTTCACATCAAGCTGGGTAAAGACTGACAGAATTACTCTGTACTAAACTAAGATAGCTTAATAATCAACTAAGAGCTTAATAAACACGATGAACAGAAGCATTATACAGCTGTCAGTAGTATCAAATATCAACAACTTCAGGAAAAAAACTTTGGGTGCCGGACACACATAGTACTCTATAGTAATCCAATCTTAATAATTCTGCCCTTGCAGAAATATGATCTCTTACATAGCTTCCTTAAAAGAAAACTGCTTTAATTCACAGACACACCTGCTTGAATACATAATACATGGTGAACTCTCTCTGAGAGTATGAGAGATTTGAGATTAAGTGCAGAAACTACTTTTGAACATTTTAAGACCATGACATGTCAAATGAGACATTGGGCAAGCTTATGGCACTAAATGACTTAATAGAATATATATCCACATAGGATATGCTATGGATAAGGTAGAAAGCCAGTGAGGGAGATAACCATGGTGGAATGGCAACAGGAAGGGAGAGAAACCAACACTACATGCCCTTGCCCTGTCACCCCCCAACAGCAGACTGACTAGAGACACTACATGCCCTTGCCCTGTCACTCCCCAGCAGCAGACTGAGTAGTGGGGCCGGTCCTGTTTGTCAAGGTAATGAAGCGAAGGTGAGGTAATTCATGGGGTGCGTGCTCTGTCACCTCAGGGTACCACAAGGGAGGGTCTGGCAGAGGCAATCCAGTGGGAGAGGGGGGTAGGTCTGAACTCTAGCCCAGCCCCCCAACATGAAACTGATTAACGGCCGAGCCCAAAGCAAACAGACCCAGATGGACTGAGAGTAGGTGGAGGGGTGGCTGAGTTGAAGAGGGGATTGGGAACTTGCCCTCCCCCCTCTTCCACTAAGAAGAGCTTGTGTAGAGAACAAACATGGCAAATGAACTCGTAAACACAACACGTTTCTGCCACCAGTCTGTTAATTGACTTAGGTGCTGGCCCTGGGGAGGAACGAACTACCCACTCTCTAAAAGCGACCATGATGGTGGCTGTCTATCGACCCACTCTCTAAAAGCTACCATGACGGTGGCTGTCTATCGTTTTGATAATCTGGCAATGCTGACTGAGTGGTAACCAAAATACAAAACCATTGACAAGCAACAACTCACAGCTCATCGAGGTTAAACAATTGTGTAACCTACATATTTGACCATGGGTAAACAGTGTACTCACAGACTTGTCCTGGCAGTCTTTGTTCGCATGGTCCCCTGTCACTCAGTAACCCCACCCTGAGGCATAAAAGAAGGATTAAGAGCATGAGTTTGCTGTGAATCATTACCTGTCTCTCACACTAAGTGAGCCAGTGTGGTGGACTTCGTTGGGCTATTTTCTATGACATCCTGGTTTGAGATTTGCTGTGTGTGTGTGTGTGTGTGTGTGTGTGTGTGTGTGTGTGTGTGTGTGTGTGTGTGTGTGTGTGTGTGGTGTGTGTGTGTGTGTGTGTGTGTGGTGTGTGTGTGTGTGTGTGTGTGTCTGTGTGTGTGTGTGTGTGTGTGTGTGTGTGCGTGTGTGCGTGTGTGCGTGTGTGCGTGTGTGTGTGTGTGTGTGTGTGTGTGACCAGGACACAGAATGATCACAAAAGCAAAGATACTATCACAACCACTAATTGGCACAACAGGTAGTATTGCTCTGACCAGCCTCACTAACCGTAATTGAAAGGCAAACGTATATTATGTGAGACCTCATAATACCATTCAAATCCAATCACATTGTGTGCCCTCTCAATAAACAGAATTTGAACGGTTCACAGATAGGTATTCTGTATCGTTACATTAGTTTACTTTGTGGGGAGGTCATTACAGAGGAAAGTTTGCTCTCCTAAACAAACTCTTAACTCTATTTGTCCCTCCATTACAAAATGACAAGTTTATAATGCACTTATTTAATTAATTTCCACTAATTGGTTTACTCTCTGTTTAATTAGAATGAACATTATCAGTTGAAGTCCTAAATGGTGAGGTATGCTGCTGATGTTAGACCCAGTGACCAGCTGCTTTTAGTTTAAACAATAAATAGGCCTATGCATGTTCCTTTTTTTAAACCGTCAATCTTTCATTTGAACAGGAAAAAAAGCCATAATGACAGTGACACCACTGCATACCACACCTCACATTCTCCATAGCCTCCTTCTCTCTGTCCGTCACATACACAGTCCATGCTAATTTGAAAATTAACTTTGGAACAGATGCACTAATTCCATTTCTAGGCTCTCAGAACAGGAATGTAGGGATGATGTGTAATTCAACCCTCCTTTGGAGCGAGGCTTTAGAGGGGTTGGTGGGGTTGGAAAACAGACTGAGGGAGTTGGGGGGTGAAGGGTTCAACAATTCGACAGTTGGACTCTGAGGCACGGGCCTATCTGTGTGTTAATCAATATGGGGCCAGTAACAGAGATGACCAGTATGAGCCATGCTGATATTTATCTGGTGATTTTATTACAGGCTTTAGACTGGACACCTGTCTGTCCTTGGCTGGTTCTCCTGAGAATCTGGCTGTAAGTAGGACAAAAGATTTGGAATGGTTTCAAAAAATAAATATGTCCTTTTAAAAACAAACATATATGAAAGAAATGACATAATTTATTTATATGTGCAGTTTGTGTACAGTATTTTGTGAGTTATACAGCAGTTGGCTCATTGGATGTACTAACGTTGACATTGAATATTCAGTGGTATGTCAGAAAAGCAAAATCTGTGTTTCCCCTTAACATGGACACTGTTGGGGGTGAAGGTAGGTTTGTCACACTGCCCGTTTTACAAACTGCTCTGCTTGTTCCGAGTACTCAAGTAATTACGCCCCCTGCGTGAGCCCTATGCAGAGGCGCTAAACGAAACATCAGCACCTCAATTAAATAGATAAACAACCCATTCGGCGTGGAAGACAACCCCCTGGTAGTCCTATCAAACGCAAATGAACCTGCAGTAGGAACAGGCTCTCCGTAAGAAATTATATATGGTATAAAGTAAAAGTAAAATGTAGCCATTTTTAAACGGCATGTTTAATGTTACCGTTAAATATATAATTGGTTAATAGCCTACGTTATCCCACATAACTCATCAATATGATCGACTCCGATAGAACTGAATCTAATATATTTGGATTTTCGACTTTTGCAAATCTGAGAAAATCTAGGATTGCGGTGATATGATGTGATGCTTATATAAGCAACTGTTTTTTTTTATTTTTTTAAACACGTCTTTGCTTCTGGACAATTTCTGATGATGAACGATTCTGTTATTTAGTTTAACACGTCCCTGGGCAACGCTGACAAAGACCGAAATGGAGTACCTTGAGGAAACTTGATTGACTTGTCCCAATGTTCCGCCCCTGCTGTTCACTGATTAGACCATCCAGAGCGGGGGGTGTGACTCCACGCTTGCCGTATAAATATGCAAAGAGCCCCATCAGTCGCACGGATTTGTATGGGAAGACGCGTAGTTAATACACGCAACAAATGTAGGTAGCGTATTTTAGCGGGAGAAGCAGTTAACTTCAAAACTTCCACCCGTTTTCAAAGACAGTTAACGAGTGAACCCCTTTAAAGCGTGAAGCAAGGCAGCTGTTTCCTGGGTGCCGTGGATTACGCCAAGAACAAGGAGAATAGCCGGTGCTCGGATTCATTCTCATATCCTCAGCCATTTTGACTGCACGCCTGAGGGTTATTTTTCTTCTCCGCTCCTCCTCTGTACGTGTACACGGTTTGCAAATTGGTTGCAACTCCGTGCCAAATAAGTACAGTGAGATGGATTCGCCTTTCAATATCTAATTGGACAGAGTTATACCGAGACAAACGGGCAGACGCGGAGGACTTGAACGCAGTTGTTTTGTCAACAGAGGAGAGACCTTATTATCTGGATAAGGATGGCGTGCTACCTGTTGGGAATTTACCTGCTTCTTGCTCTCTGTGTTTTGCAAAGCTCGAGTGGCACCACTGCAAAGGAGATTACGTGTCAAGAAATATCTGTACCTTTGTGCAAAGGAATCGGATATAACTACACGTATATGCCAAACCAGTTCAACCATGACACTCAAGACGAAGCGGGCTTGGAGGTCCACCAGTTTTGGCCTCTCGTAGAAATTCAATGTTCTCCGGACCTCAAATTCTTCCTCTGCAGCATGTACACTCCTATTTGCCTAGAGGACTACAAGAAGCCGCTGCCGCCTTGCCGGAGTGTTTGCGAGAGGGCAAGGGCAGGCTGCGCGCCGCTGATGAGACAGTACGGCTTCCCGTGGCCAGACCGCATGAGATGCGACCTGCTACCGGTGCAGGGGACTCCAGACACTCTTTGTATGGACTATAACAGAACTGATTCAACCACTGTTTCTCCAGTACTATCAAAGCCTACCAATTATCCAGGTAAGACATATAATCCTAACAAAAACAATGGTCATGGCCGACCCAGCAAGCCCAAACCCCCGGGATCTCCCTGCGAACCGGGCTGCCAGTGTCGTACACCCATGGTGCCGGTTATTAGCGATCGACATCCGCTTTACAATCGTGTCAAGACTGGACAGACACTGAACTGCGCAATGCCCTGCCACAACCCCTATTTCACCCAAGACGAGAGAACATTCACGGCATTCTGGATTGGACTATGGTCCGTGTTGTGTTTCATATCCACGTTCGCAACAGTAGCCACTTTTTTAATCGACATGGAACGATTTAAGTATCCCGAGAGGCCAATCATATTCCTCTCCGCCTGCTACATGTTTGTCTCCATCGGTTACATTGTTCGACTAATCGCAGGACATGAAAAGGTAGCGTGCAACCGGGAGTATGACGTGGAACACATACATTACGAGACAACTGGCCCTGCGCTTTGCACTGTTGTGTTTCTTTTGATATACTTTTTCGGCATGGCCAGTTCAATCTGGTGGGTGATCTTGTCGCTCACTTGGTTCCTGGCGGCCGGCATGAAGTGGGGGAATGAGGCCATTGCAAGTTACTCGCAGTATTTTCACCTGGCTGCCTGGTTAATCCCCAGCATGAAATCCATTGCAGTTTTGGCTCTTAGTTCGGTGGACGGCGACCCAGTAGCAGGGATATGCTACGTGGGCAATCAGAATTTAGACAATCTCAGGGGCTTTGTTTTGGCACCCTTGGTCATTTATTTATTTATTGGCACAATGTTCCTTTTGGCAGGGTTTGTGTCACTATTCAGAATTCGCAGTGTCATCAAACAAGGTGGCACAAAAACGGACAAACTGGAGAAGCTGATGATCCGAATCGGTATCTTTACAGTGCTTTACACTGTACCTGCCACTATTATAGTTGCGTGCTATTTTTATGAGCAGCACAATAGACAGAGTTGGGAAATCAGCCACAATTGTTGTTTGATGGAGCAAGACCTTAAAAAGCCGGACTATGCCGTCTTTATGCTGAAGTACTTCATGTGCCTTTTAGTGGGAATCACGTCTGGCGTGTGGATTTGGTCTGGAAAGACGCTGGAATCCTGGAGGACGTTTTGTACGCGCTGCTGCTGGGGCACCAAAGGAACCAGTGGCTCAATGTACAGCGACGTGAGCACAGGATTAACGTGGAGGTCGGGCACTGCAAGCTCAGTGTCTTGCCCCAAGCAGATGCCATTGTCACAGGTTTAACATAACGGGCTGCTAATTGTTGTGGAGATAGCTCATCCGCCTGTCTCTGACATTTTTATTCAAATGAACTATTGTTGGTTTTCCTTAAGAACGCGGTTGAGGGACAGTTTTTATAGATGAGACTACCTGGCATGACCACTACTTAATTCCAATCCACTGACATCCCTGACCGGCTACTATCAGTTTCTGGTCAACAGAATTGAGAGTAACTGTCTCGCAGCAAACCATTCACAATAGTTTGTTCTACAAAAGTCCATAACACAATTTTAAAGGTTTACCAGAGTGTCAGGTAGTTCAGAGTTCCTTTCACAACAACTTCAAATATCAAAGATGGTTTCAAAATAAGCCTTAATGTCATAGTGCCCAAATATAATACGGGTTGTTAATGTTTTTAATGGATAAAGTGTATTTATATAATGTACAAATGTGTAAATTATGTACAAAGAGGAGATTTATAAGATATTGTAAATTTGTACAAATGTAGATGTCACTTTGAAAGCCAATATGACCTTTATTTTGTCAATAAAACTATTTCGAAAAATATTGTATCTCGAATTCTTGTATCTTGAATTCTTCTTAAGCCTGCCGACACCTCTCAACCCCCCCCCACCCGCACCCCCACCCACCACCCCCAAACCAGTAGGCTATTCAGTTGTAATAATGAGTACTGTGTGGTTCCTTGCGGTCACCGTGTTGAGGATGCTTGCAAAGGATGCTTTTGTGATGCTCTCTAAAAAGAAACCCTTTTAGCTATCCGACGCGTAATTAAAGGCAGCGAGCTTGCGTTGGAGAATCTCCATAATTGTTGAACTCTTAACGTGCTTGCCTAGTGGCTTGCTACTTAATTTACTAAAAGAGGGCAAATGAATGGAGTTTAAATGCAGGGAACGGGCTCTTTTCATCTGCGGAAACTTTGATCTTTCTTTTCGAGCTAAGAATAAAGGTGACGTAGATAAAAACGTTTTCCGTGCATTTAGGATTTTTTTTCTAAATCGTAACCGTTGTGCTTTGATGGACGTTGCTGAATTTATATCTTGGGGCCCCTCACTTCGTGTTAGAAAGACGAGAAGAATTTTGGGAACATTGCATCAATGTCGTTTCAGCATCAGTTGTCTTATATGAATGATAGATCTACAGGTTAAGACAAAACTGAATGGTTGTCCACAGGTGGTCTACTCCCATTATTCCTGCAGAACTGCTGTGATGAATACATTATTATTATTTTTTTTAAACTTAATTAGAACATGTTGGCGAGGTTACATTCTCACACATATTCTCTCTGTTGTAGTAGTTCATGCAGTATGTCTCATCACGGTCAATAATTAGTACTTTAGATTATTTTACAGCCAGGTACAGAAATACGCAAGTGTTGATTATACATTTATATTAATTATATTTTCAAGTAATATTTGGTATAATGTACAGTGCATTGAAAGTTTTGCGGCGTAAGAATGACCATGTGTTTTGTGCTGTTTCAGATATACACGCATTAAGGTACGCCTTTACTCCTGCCCTCGTGCTTGCAAAGTTTACAGTTAACACGTTTACTTCCCATTTATTCCGTGCTTGATCCTGTGAACATTGGGATAGAACTGTCGAGAAATAAGCTGGTCTAAGAACTGAGGGAAACAAGAACACGGTATACAGCATAATCCCTAAATAGTTAAAAGGATAAACGTCGATTGAAAATTGACAATGAATAATCTGCACAATTTTGTAATTGTCAGCATGAATTGGTCGCCTTATGTAAGTAATCTCCAAAGCATGGCACATTGCCTACAGGGTGCCAGGTCGAAATGGCTTTGGATTCAATGATTGTGAAAAGTATGCGTTTTAATGCGTTGGAAACAACGAAGTGTGTAGTGATTCTCGGTCTGGGAAAAAAAGTTGAAATCATATTCATACCACGTTGTGAGTGGCCCTGCGTGGTTTTGGTGTTCATTGTTCAGTCAACCATGATGACAATCTGGTGTTTTTTTTACATTTCTGATCAGAAGTCGGGGCATTTACAATTGTTTGAAAACTACCTAAAATTAATATTATTGCACAACATGTCAAAACACACCACGCAACAACAAATGTTTGAAAAGACCTTGCACATCACCTGTAGCTGTTGAGATAGACCAGAATCATCCTAAAATCGTCCCGTTGGCTGTCACAGGTGGGTTAATGGACCGGACCTTTATTTAAAAAATACGCAAACACTGCCCTCTAGTGGTAAGCAGACCAACGTGGTCGGAGTCCATATCACACACCTTTCTTCCCCCCCTCAGAACATCCCTTTAACCCTCCTATTATGTTCAAATTTTACCCACATCTATTATGCTTGGGGTCAATTTGACCCCAGCAATTTAAACCTCCAAAAAATTATTATAATTCTTTTTTTTTACCCAAGTTTTTGTGTCAGGTACTTTAGGTTTGTTTGTTGACTACCTAAATAGCCCTTAAAAATAAAACAATACCCCCACCCACCCTCTTTATACATCCAGAATACATGTTACGCGACTATGGAGAAATATGCAGATCCCCATAAAATCTCACTGATTGACCTAAAATTGGAAAGAGATATCCTTCGGGTGTTTTTATGGCTTCATATTATTTCTAAGTACATATTGTTGCTATCTATTACATTTGGAGTAAAAAACTATTTCTTTTATCAAGAAAAGTAACAATGTGATGTATATTTTATACAATTAAAACAGCCTGGGGTCAAATTGACCCCAAACAACACCTATGCGTAAAGTATGTGTACAGGTCATTGAAAACATATCATCATGTTAATTTTGTCTTTACCCAGTTGTCCCCATTAAATTAGGAAAAGTTATTAAATATGAAGCAAAAAAAATGATGTCAAACATTTATTTAGAGACGTTAAACATTGAATGGGGTCAAATTGACCCCAAACATAATAGGAGGGTTAAGTTCATAGAGCGCTGCTATGTGAAGAGAACCGCTCATGTGAGTCTTTCCTGGTCATCTGACAGCTCTCCAGAAATGAAGTTCATTCTGGATTCTGGGGCATATTCTTACCTCTAATGTGTTGTCATTATTTAATTTAATAAACCAGAATAGTCCCTTGGTGCCAATCAGACCACTTGCCCTTCCAAGGGTGCAGACTATAGGTCAGGTTTCAAGTAAGGTGTGCTGTGGCCTTTGCCTGTGGACCTCTGAGGAAACGATATAGTTTGATCTGACTTGTACACATATTAGTTCAACATTTTCTTACATTTTCTGTTTATTTATTTGATTGTGCGATTACATAGTTTTATACTGCCTGTTATTCTCTTTGTTTTCTCTCTGTTTAAACCATCAATCTGTAAAGCACTTTTATTTAGTCTATTCTTTGACCATAGCATCTAGGTGCACTATTTTTAGCAGAGGGCTAGATTCTCAGCTTTGGCTTGGACCCATAATATAAAGTTTGTTCTTTTGAATTTTGAAAACAATCCTATTGGATAGAGTGTGTCATTTCATCCCAAACATCAACATCACCTTGTCTGTCTGTTCTTCTAGCTAGTATTCTCCATTACTGGTCAAAGTGTTTTAGAACACCCCCACTTTCCCAGCTTTATTGACATGTTAGCAGTTCAATAAGTCCAGTAAATGACCTGAGAAGGAACAAAGGTAGCAGTAAATTGCCAGAGGTTAAAACTAAATAAATTAAGTTACCAAATATTGTAAAATAATCTAAATCATACAAAAGGCCTTTCTTTTCAGAGAGCAAGTAAGTGTACCAACTAACAACTTACAACTTACAGCTTGTCTGCAGTAATGGAAGTAAATGAAGCCTTGTTGATGCAAACAATTCCTACAGGTGTCCCAACTTGCTGATTACTTTCAAACCCTCTGTCTGTATAAAACAGGGTTAGAACAGACTGAGTTACAACAACCTCTGAAGCCATATTTGGGCAATATTCCCTGCAGGAAGTAGTATATTGCCATCATAATGGCAATAAAAAAAGGCAACAAAGGAAGACAGACAGAGCATTCTAACCCTTAAAAGTGTATGTATTTCCTGTAGTGAAATTGCAAAGAAAGACAAATTCTTAGTGAGAAGAGTTTCCTACAGTTTTGTCACAACAGGAAGTCAAAACAGAAGTTTCTGAGAGTCTACAGCTCTCGTGGCAGGTGGCACACAGGACAACAGCTTCAAACACAGCTTAACAGTGATCGAAGTAAGCAAATCTCAGTTTCAACTGTGATCACGGAATGGCGTGCAGTTTCCATACTTAAAAAAGATTTTCTATTATATATGCAAATGGAGTGTGTGAACCAGAATAATTCCATTAGTTATTTTTTTTATATCCAATTGTGTTTTGTACAGTGTACAGTGAGACATTAAACTGCATAACGCTCAATAAAAACTGGTCAAAATGGAGTGAAACATTTTGACCAGTAGTATACATATTTATCTATCATTTTGGAAGAAAGTCCTTTTGCCATTGTTCTTACTGTATAATATCCAGGAATGTTTACAGTAGTATCTCCTGACACAAATGTGATCAGCTTGACATGCAAGAAGCATCAAAAGGTAAGGACTGATCTCAGCCTGATCTCCAGTGGCCAGGCACTTGAAATGGCCACAGTACTCATGACATCACTGTAAACATTCCAGTTCTGTACACAAAGTTCCTTCAAAAAGAACATTTGGGAAGAAAGTCCTTCTACAGCTACACAAGAGAGACTTAAAGTCCTTCTACAGCTACACAAGAGAGGTCATGGCTAGACAGTTCTGTGTGTTAATTGAAGATACAATATGTCGTTTTTGTTCTCAAGAATAAAAAATCACTTTGTGACTTGGCTTTTTATTTCCAGGTGTTTTATTTGGCTCTGTGTATCAAACATGAGGAATAGAATGCAGCAGAACAAAAGCAAAGTTGTATTTTACATTTAGTTATGAGTTTCTGGCTGTCTTAAAGCATTTTTGGTGTTTGATGACAGTATAGCATACTGCACCTTCAAAGAGAAAAGTAAAGTATACAGGCTACTAAAGTATGTATGACTAACCAAATAACATAGACCATTCACAAAGCCATTGTTTTAAAAAACACGAAAACTAAATTAAAACTACAATGAACAATGTCACACAAACTACAATGAAATAGAATAGCAGGTCAAATCTGCTTAGGTTTCCCACACGATTTGCATTGTGAAACTAAAACTAAACTGAAATAAAAAACCAAACTGAAAGACTGAATAGAAATAGAAACTAATGAAAACTATAATAACTCTGGTTAGAAGTGAAGTCTTTCTGATGTATTGTATGGGAGAAGATATGGATGTAATTTCCTGACAGAAGTACAACTATAAAACACACTAACTGTCTAAGAAGGCCTGTGCTACAACATTCAGCAGTCTCAGCATTATTAGTAAGGGATAATGTATAGTCCAGCAGTCATTATCGAAAAATAAATCCCGACGGGATGAGCAGGACCCTGACGCTCAACATAATTATTTGAAACAACTCTATAATATGATTGATCTATATGATCCTTTGAGGTACGCATTGCATAATGTACCCATATGAAGAATATGGCAAAATAAAGACAGTAGATACAGATATGAGACAAATAGCCACTAGACACTTTTAAAACGGCATATGGCACTTATGTATTAACTTGCAAAGATATGCTTTCTCAATGCTCACTGGGTGCTATGTGCTGCTTTGAAATGGATAAATAAAGGTGTTTTTAAGAAAGTATTCATACCTGTCAGTCACACATTGTGGCCACCCCTATGGCCACAAGAGGGCGCCAGTGTAAAGCATTGGTCAGTCCCTCCCAGATTTTTATGAGATTTCTTTGCGATCCAAATTGCAACTTTTGTTGGTGTTGATTTTCTAAACCAAAAGAGTTGTGAGAATTTTTGCGATTTTTGTTTCTTTTTACACCCCACTTAAACTTCACATTCACAGAAAACAAACTAATGAGAGATAAAAAAATAAATCACAGCCATTAAACACAATTTGGTCATTTTATCGCTTCAAGAATGTTATTGAAATTAAGTTTAAATAAAATGTCATCCCTTGCTTTGAACCTTTGAACTCTATTCCAAAATAACACGTTTTTTGTAAATATTTGGAACAGTATTCACGAGTAATCTTCTTCTACTATTATTGTTTAATGAAAACTGAACAGAAGATATGATTATTCGAAATGTGTTGACCATTCCTGCCTTACCTCGCAGATATTCTACTCCGTCAAATTGGCCTTCAATAGGCCTGGGCATGAATTTAGGAACTGGCTTTTATTTATTTTAAAATAACATCTCCGAGCAAGACGAACGGCTGAATAAATTGGACGCAAAAATATGCCATTACCTATCGAACGCTATTTAGGCCTACAATTTAACGACTGAATGAAGGGCAGAATAACAGAATGTGTCAGTAGTTAATTTAACTTTCCATGAGATAACAGTTATAGATCCAGCTACAGTATGTTGTGAACGTCAAGCGAATGTCTAATACCAAGCCAACGTAACGCGGTCGTTAAACCATCACACAATTGACACCAACCGGGTGCGATTAAGCAGTGGCAGTGGTTGAGACAGACTCTGCATAACCTTATATCATTATCAGGGGGGGCAGACGAATTGGAAATTAGTTGCAATTTAACACCAAGGCTTATTTTGTGTAATTGTATGCAGTAATTTGCTGATTTTCTGTTGAATTCTTAAATCACGGAATCGCCAAAAAAAAAACGATTGTTGTTGGGCAGGTTTTTAAATAGGATAGGCTACTATTCTTTGTCCGCTAGAGTGTGGTATAATGTAAAATGCTACCCCATATGTAAATGTGTTGTTATTGTGTGTTTGTTTACATTAATATTGGTATTATAATAACATAACTGATGACACATTTCATCAGGTGCAGAATGATGGTGTGGTATTGACTGAGCATTCTCAAAAAACAGTAGGCTAATGTGAAAGTTATGAATGTAGAAAAAACTCATACTCATATATTGATGTTTTCTACAGACTTTGCTTTGTCATATAAACTCTTTGACCAAATTCTGATTTGTGGCGATAAGCGATAAACAGTGATTGGCTTCTTCTGAGTTGTGGTCTAACGTACCTATGGAGCACAGTTAGACAGATCTAGAGAGTGAGCAATTGAGCCTATAGCACAGTGTCTCTATTAAATATCACGTGATTTATTAAACAGATAAAGTACAATTAAAACTCAAACTCACAAGTTGAACTTTATCTTCTGACAATAGCTGACATAAAATAAAAGATCAACCACTCTCTGCAAGATAGAATATTGACAACATTAAGGAAAAAGAGGCTGCTGATGACCCTTGAAACAGAACAAGCAAAACTTCAATAACAATAATGATTTTCTGTACAGAACTGTACAAAATGAGGCCAGATTTGAGTCTTTTTCTAAAAAGCAAATGCAAACTGACACGATGTAGATGAAGAGCAAGCTTCACATGTAAATTCTACAAACAAATGAATAAATAAGATGAGAACATTGGAAGAGACATACCCCTGCATGTTCAAACCGCTTCATTTTCTCCCGGTGCTGTGACTGTGGTTTATTATGTCTAATGGAATTTGATGAACATGAATGCAAATCACATCAGAGATTTATTATATGTAAGGATTCTGGAGGGTGTCATTCTCTTTTGAGCCTTAAGGGGTCCTCAGGACTTGTTTTTGGTATACATTTCTTACTTCACCTGTGACTGATCTGTATGTTACTGTTACCTGAGCCTAGTTACATTTTGGCCTATACAAGGTACCTGTCTGCCCTCGTTCTCTGCTCAGTGTTGAGATGTCAGCGGTGAATTTAGTTTCTTGACTAAGCCTGCTCTGTAGCTTGCATACATGAGAAGATTTTTGAGTGCTATCTTTTTGGATATTTTGGGATGTTTTTCCATCATGCCTGTTTAGCTAAATTGCATTTGAGCCTGCCATTTTACTGTGCCTGACCAGTTCCTCAGTAAAATCCCTTAAACTGACTCTTGCTTCATTTGGTCTCTGCGCTTGGGTTTCTACCTGCTCTGTGGCTCAGAGGATTCAGCCTCTCACTCTGGGGAGCTGGATTCATGTCCCAGCTCCCACTGTGACAGTTATGCATTTACAAACTCTTCTTAATTGAGGAAATGATAGACTACTCCGTCATCAGAATGGCCTGAAAATGTGGGTTACAATAACAGAGGGCATATAGACAAATAAAATAATCCTCTGTCATACTGAAAGGGAAAATTGTGGATTTTTTTATTTTCCCATCTTTTTAATTGGGACCAAAACGATCTAAATCTGTCCTGTATTGAGTTAGAACACTATGAAATATAAGTTTCTTTACAGTTATTGAGAGTTGTCTCTGTAGGGATCCTTTCCATGTTGTCAAACACTTCTAACATTATGAGCCAATGGCAAAAACAAGCGGGTTACTTTGATGCAGAAGCTTGGGATCACATGGCAATACATAGCCGTTCTGCAGTTGCCTTTTATAGCGTTCTAACTCAATGCTGGATCAATTTCAATCGTTAATTGTCCTTAGTAAAAGTTTGCACCCAAAAAGGTTAACATTATCTGATTGGGATTAACCTGACATCTTTCCCAGCTGCACACTCTGATAAAAAAAGATCGGATAATCTGTACAATATGAAGATAATGTATACAAGTTCATTTGACTTAACTTCAAATTAAGGTCCAACTTTTCACAGATTGATTTATTTATTAAATAATATCATTATAACCTTAGGAATGCAGGAAAGTCATTAATTGAGGATTCCCCACAGGTAATTACATTTATATTGTTCAGTTGGAGATAGGATGATATCATATCAACACACTGGTGTAAAAACATCACATTTGGCACTTATTTACATTGTCATACCCTTTGTATAAACTCGGTCATAGGTAGAATATTTGGAAGCTAGTTTGTTTTCAGTTATCAAACAGAGGAGGGGTCTGAGGTTAGAAGCTTTACAACACCAAAGGAGCTCACGTTAAAGTTACTGGACCTTAATGTTTTGACATATGCTTTGCGCATACCAGTAATTAAACCCTATCAATCCAAAACATAATCTCTCAACACATTTTCTTTGTTTAAATGTTTATGGTAGCTTACCCTTTGCCTGGTGGTTGATGAACTGATCACTGATATGTGTAATGCTCATAGATGTTTTGAAAGTTTTACCAGTTTCACAAGATGACATAGTGCAAACCAATTGCATCAATAGATGTTTAGAAGAGATAGAGAAACTTCAGACCATATCAGCACAGAACATCTTCACTCTTTCAAAATATATTTTTGTGTCAGTTTTGACGTACTGTCCCTACTTGCAGTAGGCTACTGGGGCTGTCTTAGCCTGCTGATATAAGAGCTGATCTCACGGTTAGAGAGAAAGAGTGGCCATTTACAGACCTTTATCCACAATCAACCTAAGCAATGGGGCTGTCTAGAAAGGTAAGTTAAATACAATGCATGATATCCCTCTCATACATATAACATAAAGTTTCTAAAATATGAATATAAGAACAAATTATGGTTTTGCCAACAGATGATGTCATTTAGCATGTTTTGCCTTGTGGGACTACTCAGAGGCACCATCGAGGGACTGGCTGAAGGTAAACAAAGTCTCAGTTTAAGTATCCTAGGTCTGACAGGAGAGTGTCCAGCTTATACAAGTCACAGGAGAACTACCAGGCTACCATTATCAATTGTTATCCTGTCAATTTAGGACAGATGTCTAATGATGCAGAGAATGCAAGGAGTAACAGTGACACTCTGAACTCTCACACACACTCACACACACACACACACACACACATTCACTCACACAGAGAGAGAGAGAGAGAGAGAGTCCCAGAAACATTGTAGTCCCCTTATCTCTGAATACACAGCATCACACAAAGCAATGGCCTACTCAGGAACATAAATATTTACTTAACCGTAAACATGAGGACATCTAGTAGGAATATAATAATCATAAGACATAAAATCTTATTTGCAACTTCTTCAGTACAAAGAGGGAATATTTATCCGCAAAGTTATTTTCAAAACACACACACACACAACAAACATTAGAAGACAATGCATGTGTCATGCTAGAAAAACTAAATATGCTCCCCTGTTCATTTGAATAGTTCAGAATGTTGCTCTTCGTGGAAAAGCAACACAGTCGGAGCTAATTGGTGACCCGTATAGAGGATTAGGACATCCCTCGAATGCCATCGATGGTAACCGAAATGATAACGCGTACCACGGCTCCTGCACACACACCGCTCATCATCCCAACCCGTGGTGGAGAGTTGATCTACTGAAGAAATTTAGAGTGGACTCTGTGATCATCACCAACAGAGGAGACTGCTGCTCAGAGAGACTGAATGGAGCTGTGCTTAGGATTGGTAACTCCCTCCAAAACCAAGGAAACAGTAACCCAGTGTAAGTAGTGTGTTATGTTTTTCAGCTCAATGTCAAAATTCTAAAATAGTACATGTATTCTTTTTGTTAATTTAATCAGAATCAGAATCAGAAATGTTTTTACTGCCAAGTAGGTTTTCACCTACCAGGAATTTTCTGTGGTACATTGGTGCAAACAATAAACATACACAATGAATGAACAATACACATATTATGTTATTTTTCAAACATAGAAAAAACAATATATTAAATATATTAAAAATGTTACAGAATATGTTAAAGGAAAAAAAATCCCCTGGTGTGCATGGTATTGCAAGTTGTATAATGATATTTGTCTATGCCTGACATAAATTCACTTTGCAAAAAAATCCTGAATGCTCTTTGTCCTTAGGGTAACATCTATGCCTAATGTGTGACTGTGAAATCATCCAAAACAAATGCAAGAAGTGTACTACATTTACTAACAAATGTTCCACTTTCTCATGGTGTTTTTTGTATGTTTAAACCTCTTCCAATAGTAACCCACTACTCTTTAACTCTTTTCAGGTGTGCTGTGATCTCCTCCATCCCTGCTGGGGAATCCAAGGCCTTCAAGTGTCATGGGATGGAGGGTCGCTGGGTTAATGTGCTCATTCCAGGGCGGTCAGAGTACCTTACATTGTGTGAGGTGGAAGTGTATGCAGAAAGCAGTGATGATGTGCAATGTATGGACTAACCACATGAGCTTGTGCGCTCTATGCTGCATTGTAGGTCTACATATTAACAGAAAGTTTGAGTTGAGTTCAGGTGCTGTTGTCTTCTTCTCATGTGGGTCCCACAATCACATAAACTGTGTGTGTTAAATAAACCTTGGCATTTTAAGCATTGAAGGAGGCATCAACTCTTTACTTTCAAGATGTGACTAAATGCTGCACTGTTGGTTACTTATTTATAACAACATCACAGATAAAAGTCTAATGTAGGCTATCTGATCTATTTTCAGCATTTCTAGAAATTAAAGGTATACCTATTATAAACAGTCCTAATATCATTTGGCGGTCACCAGTGGTGTATAGTAATTGAGTTATTGTACAATGTTATGGTTAAGGTATTAAGCAGACGCTAAAGCAACTTACAAAACTATGTGTAATGTAAATATGTGTAATGCTGTCACAGAACATGTTTTGCAAGTTTTATCCCACCAATTACACAAGATGACATTGTTCAAACCAGTTGCATCAATAGATGATCAGAGGAGATAGAAAATGTTCAGGCCATATCAGCCCAGAACGTCTGCACTCTTCCAACAGATATCTTTGTGTCCGTTTTGACTCACTCTCCCTACTTGTGGTAGGCTACTGGGTCTGTCTTAGCCTGCACTCACAGAGGTAAGAGAGAGAGTGGCCATACACAGAAGTGTATCCACAATGAACCTATGGGACAGTCCAGAAAAGTGAGTTAAATAAAAGGGGTGGTATCCCTCATATACATATAATATAAAGTTTATGAAATATGACCATAAGAAAAAATGACAACTACACCAAAGGATCTCACGTTAAAGTGACTGGACCTCAATGCATTGAAATATGCTTTGCAGATACCATTAATTGAACCCTATCAATCCAAAACATCATCTCTCAACACATTTTCTTTGTTTAAATGTTTATTGTAGCTTACCCTTGCTCATAAATGTTTTGCAAGGTTTACCAGTTTCACAAGATGACATTGTGCAAACCAATTGCATCAATAGAAGATTAGAGGAGATAGAGAAACTTCAGACCATATCAGTACAGAACATCTGCAGTCTTTCAAAATATATTTTTGTGTCAGTTTTGACGTACTGTCCCTACTTGTGGTAGGCTACTGGGGTTGTCTTAGCCTGCTGATATAAGAGCTGAACTCACAAAGGTTAGAAAGAGAGTCGCCATTTACAGACCTTTATCCACAATCAACCTAAGCAATGTGACAGTCCAGAAAGGTAAGTTAAATAAAAGGGATGATATCCCTCTCATACATATAACATAAAGTTTCTAAAATATGAATATAAGAACAAATTATGGTTTTGCCAACAGATGATGTCATTTAGCATGTTTTGCCTTGTGGGACTACTCAGAGGCACCATCCAGGGACTGGCTGAAGGTAAACAAAGTGACAGAACGTCTGTGGCATGTTAATGTTAATCTAAAGTTTGCACATATCTTCTATCTGTTAAATGTTAAACATATGTGAACATTTATATTTTATTCTTTATTAGTCCACATGTTCTGTGTTTATTTCATTATCTGATTGGTTTACTACAAAAAGACATCACACATTACATCTTACAAGTGATTGCATATAACTTGGAAAAGGTTGGATTATGAATCACAAATGCCATGAATTGCTACTCCTCATCTACGCATATGGAAAGCCAAACTCTACCCACTCACTCTGTTTTTTTTCTTTCTCTCCTAATCTAGACTATCTTCGCTATGGGACGCTGCTGTAGTCTCTCCACCCGATCTACCTGTAGAAACCCTCGGCCAACTGCACTCACCGCCATCGTACTGCTGTACACTTACTCTACCCCCATACCCTATGCTAGCATTTATATACAGTATATATTATTGCCACCACCGACATGTTTCTCTGTTCCTACTCTCCTTACCCCTGTAACAGTAACTCTATGAGCACAGTGTATACCCTCTAAACTGGTCTTGTATGTATCATGTATATACCATCGGATGTCTGTATATATATTATGTACATCTACCAAATGCATGCTGTGTACAACACTTGTTGTTTCCCTTCCCCTTCTGCCACACAACCCTTCCCCATTCCTATCTCCACCCAGGCAACCTCAAGCAGATGGGTCCCCACTTATGTGCTGTGGTTCTGCTTAAGGTTCCTTCGTGACTAACAGGGAGTTTTTCCTTGTCCCTGCTGCCATTGTGCTTGCACTAAGGGGGTCCAGGCTCTGGGCTCTGTAAAGTGCCTTGAGACAATTGTATTTTGAATTTAATTGAATTGAAATTTTTACTAGGGACGATTAACGATCATAATCGGAGTTAGAACGCTAAAACTGGCAACAGCAAAACGGCAAATCTATACCATACCAAAAACACAATGTCACTGAAGCTGATGAAGCATATGGTTGACACATAACAATAACTGGTTTCAACTATTTGCATGGGCGACAGTGGCGCAGGAGGTAGAGAAGTTGGTTAGTAATCAGAAGGTTGCTAGTTTGATTCCCTGTCGAAGCGTCCTTGAGCAAGACACTGAACCCTAATTGCTCCTGATGTGCAGTGTGCCATCAGTGTAAATGTAAAATGTGTATACATTGTAAGTCGCACATATGTAAGTCGCTTTGGATAAAAGCGTCTGCTAAATGTAAAAAAAAAAAAGTCACAATTTACACACCGAATAGATACCTAGATGTTTTGTAGAGCAAAAGCATTTTCAAAATGTGCAAAACTATGATAAATGTGCACATGTGAATAGATGATCTGGAGGTTGAACGAACAGTTTTGAGAATTTTGCTTCAGATCTGAGAAATGTACTAAAGCGACTAAGAAAAACTGTACAAAAGAAACAAGCATTGACCTTTACGTTTGAATCAAAATAATGCAAAATGCATTGTCATGTTGCATGACCAATTTGTACACTGAATTGCAGAGGTCCAACAACCATAATAAGCAGAGACAGGAAAGCATCCACTTCCTCTTCTAAAGAAACTGCCCCCTGAAAGACAGACTGCTAAAGGGTACAGAGGTCTTAGCCCAATGTACACCAAATGAAAGACTGGAACAGTGATTAAAGTAACACTATGCAACAATTTGAGACTTTTTTGAGGTATGGTTTTATAGGCAACTAGTTTTGGTACCATCCTCAAATTCATTTTGATGGCATATGGTCATGTGAAGGACAGATAAACACCTGTGTCTTTCCCACTAGCCGTCCAGGATATGCCCTATGTTGTTCTGTGTACCAGGCAAAAACTTTCACGACATTGCCAGCTATACTGCCAAAAGACACCAGTTAGGGGCCGAACACACAGAGACCATTGTTTTCCTATGGTACGGCTCGCCTTTTATGCGCTACGTGTCGCGTTTTTCGGGCGTGCATAAAAGTTAAAATATCCTCAACTTTTCAGCGCAAGGTGCGGAGGCGCACAGCTCATCAATGTCACACTCGGCCCAGGCAGCCAATCTATGGGAACTGTGGGACAATGGCAAATGCAGGCGAAAGGTTGATATTAGCCGATATTTAATTACGATGACTATATAATACAAAAAAATTCCATCATCGCGATTTGATTTGGTTGCGCACGCAGCCCCGCTCCACAGACGCACCAGGCTGCCCAGGGCATTTTTGAAGCGTCTGCGCCGGTAGCAACACATCGCGGTGTGTTCGGCCCCTTAAGGCCTTTTTATGGTTCTACGACTCCGTTCCTCCGTGGTCACGCAGTTGTCTCGATGGACTCGTTTTCATTTAGGGTTCTCCGACGGTTGTGGGTGTTGTAAAGCATTTTTTTTTTAAAGATGCCGGTGGACCAAACTCCGTTGATGGTCGTATTTGTACATAAAAGTTGTTTGTTTGACTTTTTTTGCTCAGATTTTGTAAAAGTCACAGAGAAATAGACACTGGGCAATGTAAAAACCCCATTATTGTAACTGAAAAAACATCTGAGGGGATTTGCGAGGTGTCTGAGCCAGCTAACAGTGCCTTGCGTAAGTATTCACCCCCTTGGATGTTTTACCCTTTTATTGATTTTATAAATCAATCATGGTCAATCATGGCTTTTTTGACAAAAAGTGAAAACAGATTTCTACACAGTAATGTAAATCAAATAAAATATTAGTGCTGTCAGTTAAACGCGTTATTAACGACGTTAACGCAAACCCATTTTAACAACGTACATTTTTTTCTCGCGAGATTTACGTTCTTTTAGGCCTCGCAAACTGTGTCGTTTTTTTCACATGCTGTTGCAACAACTAGTAACCTTAGAAAAACTACAGCACCACGCCGGATCTAGCTAGACCGGAAGCAAAACAATAGGCACGCCGTTCGGGCTTGGAAGCCGGCCAATAGTAGTAGGCTAAAGTTACGGTTTGAGTGAATGGTGAGCACGATACGGCGAAATGGATGATAAAAAGCTTCTGAATGGAAAGTTTACTTTCAAAAAGTTGTCAGATGGTTCCCTTGACAAGACCAAAGTGGTATGTGTCTTTTGTCGTTGTGAACTGAGCTATCATCGTAGCACATCCAGTCTGAAATACCACTTGATGGCCACGCACACAGCTGATGCGAATGAGTCCTTGTTTACCTGAAATGTGCACTTTATACATTTATTTTGTACCGCCCTGTTAAATAAGTGATTGCATAGGTATTCACCCCCTTTAAAGTGACTGACCTAACTCAACAGAGGTCCAGCCAATTGGTGCTAGTAGTCTCACAATTAGTGAAATGGGGATCAGTGTGCAGTGAATGTGTCTCAAGTGATTGTAGTATAACAACACCTGTGTCTGGAAGGTCCATTCACTGGTCAGTATTCCTGGCTAGTCATACTAGTCATACCGTTACACCATGAAGACCAATGAACACTCTATGCAACTCAGAGAAAAGGTTATTGAAAAGTATGTCAGGGGAAGGATACAAAAAAATGTCCAAGGCACTTAACATCTGTTAAATCCATCATCAAGAAATGGAAGGAATATGCCTAGAGCAGGCCATCCTCACAAACTGAGTGACCGTGCAAGAAGGAGACTAGTGAGAGAGGCCACCAAGACATCTATGACTACTCTTAAGGAGTTACAAGCTTCAGCAGCTGAGTTGGGAGAGACTCTGCATACAACAACTGTTGTATCACCAATCAAAACTTCATCAAAACCCATGCGTCTACAATCAGACGAAAATTGTTGTCTTTTCTTCAAACAAAGCGGTTTTGATTGTGACCAAATAATTCTATCTTGGACTCATCTGTCCAGAGAATGGACTTCCAGAAGGCCTCTGGTTTGTCCAAGTGCTCTCTGGCAAAGTTGAAATGGGCAGTTTTCTTCTTTCTTGAGAGCAGAGGCTTCCTTCTAGCAATTTTCGTCTGATTGTAGACGCATGTACATTTACCCCAGATGCTGCCAGAGAGGTCTGCAACTCTTTAGAGGTGATGTGTGGCTTTTAACTGATTTATTCTTCTTCTTGTGCTTTTTGGTTATAGTCAAGCCACAGAAGCCCTTACAGCTCCAACAACTAATATGAGATTAGGGCAGAGGTTACATGCTTATATGACCGGCCCGTTTGTGACAGACACAGTTTGGCCAGTCTGATGGTAAAGGCCTAACCGGTGATGAAACTCTGTGATGAAGTAAAACTCTGGTGAAAATGCCAAATGTCTTTCTCCACTGGTGACCAAAAGAAAATCCACAAAAAAAAAATCGTCAACAGACACTGGCTTATAAACTCCTTGATTTACTATTTAACTCATACAGTGCATTAAAGTACATAATCTGTGTCAGGAAATGTAAAGAATTTTAAAGCTGATATTTTCTCCAATCATTAACATTCCTGAAAATATTTCATTTGAACCTCATTTGACACAAAGAGTCACAAAGTCCTCTGGTGATGAGTGGGGGTGGCGTTGGGGTGTTTCAGAGGTTGGGTAAGATCTCTGACAGCTTGTCAGCTGTCGCGTCTCTGCAGGCTCTTCAGCATCCTTACAGCCTTTCAGGTCCTCCTCCAGCTTTGGCAGGGTCTTCTCATACAGGAAATCAATGATGTCTGCCATCAGAGACAGAGGGAGGTTGAAGAAGGGGACAGACAGAGAGACAATGCGGCAGAGGAAGAAAAGCAAGACAGAAGAAAGGAGAAGGTAGAGAAGCAGAGGAGAAGGGAAGAAGACAACAAATATGAAGTTGTTGTTTTCGTGATGTAGTGTTTTTCTCAAACCCAAGGTCACTTTTGCATACTCCACCAGAAAACAGACAACAGTATTAGACATGACCGAGAGAAATCCATGAACCAGCAGGGGTCAGTACTCACCACAGAAAGACGTTCTGTTCCAGTCTGGTACATAGGTCACCTTCAGCTTGTAGAACTTATTTTGTAAGTAGTCAGGTGTGGTGTTGCTTAATAGAGAAATCACAGGAAACGTTCACTCAATATCACACTAACACACAACTCACTCAATATCATACTGACACTTGATTCACTCAAATATCACACTGACACACTCAAATATCACACTAACACACAATTCACTCAAATATCATACTAACACACATTTCACTGAAATATCACACTAACACACGATTCACTCAAATATCACACTAACACAAGATTCACTCAATATCACACTGATAGAATCTAAATGAGCATGCTAAAGTTGAAGAACGGACAGGAAGACGCAGTCATGATTTCTGGAGTTTATTTCAGCGTGGAGACCCCCTCTCAGCTGGTGCTCAGAGAATAGCCTAACTGATAGCCTAACTGATCGCCAACCCGTCGATCGTGATCGACGTGTCGATCTCGAAGACTTTCCCTGTGTCTTCTGAAATGTATTCTAACGGACTTCGGAAGACCAACGTCAGAAAAGATCTCTGCCTGATTCATGAACGCCAGCTATTTAAATCCGAGGGTGTCCGTAGAGTTGATGTGAACATAGTCACCAACGATTTCTCACAAATGTAGCCCTTCCCACTCAAATGCCCCTTCTAAAGCAGCTTGCACACTGCCCCGACAAACGCCAACATTCTCCAACAAACACCAACAGTTGGGTCAGCCAGCAGTTGGTGTTTGTTGGTCATTGTTGGGTAGCTTACTGTCGGAAGATTTCAACATGTTCAGTCGGATTGGGTAAAGTTGCAGAATGTCTGCCCAATGTAGAGAGATTTCCAACATTCTGACAGCTCGCAACTAGGCTCAACTCGCGTGCATAACATCCTCGAGCTCTCTTGGATGTCGTTGTTATGTTGGTTATCGGCCAGTTTGTTAAAAAAAACGATATCCTAAGTCTATTTGTAGATTAACGTTATGTATTAGCTTACCCAAACGAACGGTTTTCCAGACAGATATTTGTCTATTTTAACTTCTACGACTCGTTTAACACTGCAACGTGTTTCTTAATATTAATATTAATGTTAAAGGTGACACGTTACATGAGTACGTTTGCGCCTATGTTAGTTATCGGCCACTCCCACTTCATTCCAATTACGCGTTGGTTTTCAAAATATTAATATGCGCGCATACTGTCGTATTAAAAGTTGACACCCCTCTGAGGCTGCATGATAATTTACTCTCTCTTTTCATGATTTGAATACCTGTAACTACTCAATACTGAATAATTGCAACACATAACTAGTCTGATTAGCTTGTTAAGCCTTCAATTCCATAGAAAGGTGCATTCAATCATTAGAAAAACTAACTAAGGTAGCCAATTGCAAGATGTGCAACATTGGGGCCTCAAAACAACTGTCAAATTATCTGAAAACAAAGATTGTCAGTGTTGTGTTGTAACTTCAGTTGATAAATAAAGCAGTTCATATCCAGCCTGCTCATTGCAAATGTGTTTTTTCTTGTTCATATTGTGTGCGGTTAACAAATATTTTCCTTTTTATGTTGCACTGAAATTAAGTGATTTAGTGTGTTCTTGGTCACATCAATTTGAAAGCTGGACCAAAGTGTTTAATTTCATTCAATTACAATTAGGCTAAATAAAAAGTTAAGTTGTAAGTACAGTCTGGAGTCTTTTCTCTCAACGCCTCCATAGGTAGATCTTGCCTGTCACCACGGCAGAGGTCGTGATCTTTGGCCTAAAAAGTTTGTTGACCACTGTTGTAGACTATGTTGGTATTTATACCATTCAGTCAGGTAGAATACAAGAGGGGAGGGGAGACCACACCCTGTATCACACTGACACACAATTCACTCAACATCACACTAACACACAATTCACTCAATTATCACACCAACACACAATTGTGCAAAAACAGGTAGTCTAACAGCCGGGTCAAACAGTAGTTTAATATGCAAACGCATATTTGAGGCCAATAGGCCAACCCATATTGATTATGACCTTAGCAGGACAGGAAGTAACAAGCACTCAAGAACAGAAGCGTTGTACTTGTCAGTCTCCCATGTACTTGCAAACATGAGCCCCTTACCCAAAGAGATGAGTGAGGTCATCCCAGACAATGTCTCCAGTTTCCTCCAAAGCCATTTCATTGATCCTGGGCGGGGCACACAGAAACTGGGTTAACTTCAGAAATAAGGTGATCACAGGAGACTCTCACACAAGCAGGATCTCTTGAATGTCCAGACGGAGGTATTTGAATAGAGAATGGCATCTGGAGTATTACTCAAAGCAGCTGTTTCAATAAGAGTCAAGACACGTGAAGAGAGAAGTGAGGCTTAAGGAAGTGGCTATTTGGATGAGAGTTAGTGGTTATCTGTCTTTGTCTACCAGACAGAGGCAAGGAGGGCGAGAAAGAGGACCAGGACAAGGAGGCAGAAAGGTAACCATAGTAACAGTTTGAAACGTACACTTTAATCAGCTGGATCTACATGTAACCAGAGTAACAGTCTGAAACGTACACTTTGATCAGCTGGATCTACAGGTACTAGAGTAACAGTTTGAAACGTACACTTCGATAAGCTGGATCTGCAGGTAACCAGAATAACAGTTTGATACGTACGCTTTGATCAGCTGGATCTACAGGTAACTAGAGTAACAGTTTGAAACGTACACTTCGATCAGCTGGATCTACAGGTACTAGAGTAACAGTTTGAAACGTACGCTTTGATCAGCTGGATCTACAGGAAACCAGAGTAACAGTTTGAAACATACGCTTTGATCAGCTGGATCAACAGGTAATCAGGTTAACATTTGAAACGTACGCTTTAATCAGCTGGATCTACAGGTAACCAGAGTAACAGTTTGAAACGTACGCTTTGATCAGCTGGATCTACAGGTAACCAGAGTAAGTTTGAAACGTACGCTTTGATCAGCTGGATCTGCCCCTCTATGCTCTTTCTCCCGTGGATCTTTCTACCAGTCTTCATTTTACCCATCAGGTAAGTCATCCTACACAACACAGGCAGGGAGGTTACTCTTAGCTCACAAAGGCAAGGATACACACACACACACACACACACACACACACACACACACACACACACACACACACAGGTCAAAGCTGTGTCAGACAGAAGCAGGATGTGCATATGGTCTCCGTGTTGAAGGAAAACTGTTCCTTGCTAGTGTCGTGTATGTTCTCATGGATTATTCAGCTTGTCACAGCAAAATGTAACTGAACTGAACATGTTTTGTGTGCAACGTGATGTGACTGTCAGAGCTTTCTCACCACTTTTGCTTGCAGTGCCACCAGCTGCGAGTCCGGACCTGCTTGGCCACACACCTCCAGGACAGTTTCTTATACAAGTCCATCTTCTGGACGACCGCAGTCCCGTCGCCGCCCTCTCCTCCAGGCTCAGCCCTCTTCAGCAGCTGCTGGTGTAAGCGCGTCTGCCGATGTACCTGGCCGATAAGGTGACGTGCAAATTAAGCAAATGTTTAGGTTACTAAACCTACAACGTAATTCAACATGTCGGCTGTGTGGCAGTACTTCACAGTATCAAAGGATGATGACAAAATGGCTATTTGCGGAGGTTGTAAAGCAGGGGTGCAAACTCATCAGGGATGAAAAAGGTGACAACGACGCAAACCCCCTAGGAGGGTCCGGGGCATGCTCCCCGGGGGAATATATTTTATATATAAGAACTTTTTGCACATTTTAAAGTTCAATGCATCAATCTGGTGCACTTTGACAACAAAATTATGAGCTAGATCTATGAAAAACTTTGTGCTGTTGTAAACAATTGTGTGCTCTGGTAACAGTTTCATCAGAAACATTCCTGTGTTGAATGTTGCACGGGCACAGGCCAACCCAACCACCCACCCCAATACCCTCCCGACCACCCACTCCAGTCCACTTCACCAAAGCACATTACGTCACAGATCTCCATCAGGTATTAAGCCAAAAAAAGGGCCAACTATAGGAACAGAAAATCAACAGAGGCTGCATCAGGCATGGCCTTGCTTCTCCGTGTTCTTGAAAAACTGTGACAGTGGGAACACATATTCTTTTCCCTTTACATTACTCTTTGAGTCTAGCTTGTCAGGACAAGGCCCATTTGCACCGGACTCATAGTTGAGCCACAGTAATGGCATCCTCCTAAAATTCTCTCATTCTGAAACCAAACTGAAGTAAGAGAGTGGTAAGTTTGTTCAGTTGCAGTGAAGCGCCCGGCAGTAGAAAACGGGTCAGTGCTTCAGATTACATACACATAGGGACGTGAGGTCAGGGGAGGCAGAGCCTCATAAAAAGTAAAAGTCATCATGAAAAGTAAAAAAAAAAAGAATGATAAAATAAATATGAATATGTATCTACTGATCTTTGCTTTACATTTAATTTGTGCATGATTCCGATTATTTCCTGTTCAAACAGAGAGGCGACTCGCGTGGTGAGGCAGCGACGAGCTGCGCCTCATCTCAGATTGTGCAATCCCTCACACACTGGGTTGAGCACATGACTTTTGCTTTCTCATTGTTTGTCATCACTGAAATATTTGTAGACACTTTTATTATATGTCGTTTGTATCCATATCATAGGTAATGTAATGTAATGTATTTCACGTATGTGAAGAAGCTATTTAGTCTTGCTGATCCAATGCCAGAGCTAAAAGGTTTGCTTCAAACGACAGGAGAGAAGATAACTTTAGCAGCTAAACTCCGGACCAAATTTGGCTGATGGCCATGTCTTTTAAGTAAATGTAAATTTTTCGGCGTTTTCACGCTTAGATTTTTCATAAGTTACCGAGAAAAAGACACTGTACTATCCGATAACACCGTTATTGTAACCAGCAAAAATGGTTGATGTGATTTGCGAGGCGTCTGTCAGCCAACTGTCTGACATTAGCACGTTAGCCTACGTTAGATCATAAAAAAGGTTAGATAGTATAACCTATAAGCGTTAGATAGTATAACGTTCTTGCAGCGTATTCCGTAAATGCCATCTTAAAAAGGCCGCTTGAAACCAACGTTTTCACCCGAAAGACATGTCTTGTAATGTAATACACCTGTCTACTACGGCATCGAGGCAGCTACCTTCCATTTCGAACAGACCCGAAATAAAAAGCGTGTCTGTCATGGTGACATGGGGTTGGCCAAACAAACAAGCTTGAAAAAAATATTCATGACAGCTTGCGTTCGCAGATTACTTGGAGGACCCCCCCCCCACACACAAATATTTTTATTGCAGATCTACACGAATCACACAAATGACCTATTTTGGATCAAAAACTGCGAATTTCGCCGAAAGGTGACGAGTTTGCACCCCTGGTAAAGTGTCAGTGATGCGAGGAGAGGCGAGGCGACACTCGTTTAAGACTACCAACCTAATTTCACATTCCCTGCTCTTGCACGTGTGTCGCTACCGGACGGTAGTCCTTTAGCGGATGGTAGTCCCTCACATTGCGCATGCGTCACTTTGCGACGCTGTCGACAGCAGCCCATGCGTCACAACGACAGATCCATTTTCAATCATGGAGGAAAAAAGCGACGAAAGCCAGTTTTATCAAAACATGACCATTTATTTAAAAACGAGGAAGATGGTGTCACAGTGGACAAAACAGATGAGGTGGAGGATCAAAAAGTCTCTCCCCAGTTTCGTTTTGAAGGGTACGTACGTAACATAATTAAATATTTTGTTAAATATATATATACAACATTAAATATACCCACATTATGCGTTAAGACAAGCCCCATATGTTGACGTTTAAACCGTTTACAACATTATCAAATATTACGTTAAATAAACCTACATTATGCGTTAGGACAAGCCAGATATGTTGATGTTGAGCCTTATGCTGTAAACCGTTTTGTTGTTTGAGCATGCGCGGTTATGTTGAGCCTTATGCCGTAAACCGTTTGTGTCTGAGTAGCGACAGCGTGCTGCACGCAAGTACCTGTGTGCACCCAGCACAAGTGTTGACAGCGAACCGTTATTTAGTGTTGTCTCCCACGTGATAGATGAAAAGAGGAATAGAATAGCCTGTGAAAAGGCAGAGAAACTCAATCGCGTGAATATAGCCATAGTGGAATAGAATGGACATACTGTATCTACATTCTGTAACAGTACCTCCACCTCTGCCCTGGTGAAATTAGCTCTGGGTTTACCGGTGCTTGCTTTGAAATGATTTTGATCAGTCTCTGAAGTTGCTTTCGCGTTGCCTGTGGAGTGTGCACACGTTGCAATAGCATGCCCTTATAAGGAGCTGGCGGGGCGTTTCTGTATGCAAGTTCAGGTGCATGAGAAAGCGCGTTCAATTAAGAACACATTTCTAGGCATTCATGAATCCAGCGGAGATCTTTTCTGAGGTTGGTCTTTCGAGGTTGGTAAGAAGATATTTAATAAGATAAGTAAGAAAATGTTTCGAGAATGAGGTCCATTGTTTCCTCACAACTCAGTGTTTTCAATTATTGAACTGCATCGAATCACATCGAATCGAATCGAACTGAATCGTTTTTTATCAACATGCATCTTTTCTTGTATCGTATCGTGCCCATGTATCGAGATACGAATCGGATCGTCTTTGTCATGAGAGATTTACACCCCTAGTGGTGAGTTAAGTTCACACTAATAATGAAACCACTGCATAACTCTGTTTGATTTGATTTGGTTTGGTTTTTAAAATTCTAAGTTAGGCCTACCCAGCTGAAGTTTTTTTTTTACAATTTTAAGGCCCAGCTGAAGTTTTTGAAGGTATCTACATTTCTACACTCTACATTTTAAGTTTACAGAGTTACAGCTGCATCTGTGCATTTGTGTCATGTTGTATCAAGAATGTGTCATTGTCAACAACACAGTTTTAAGGAAACTGTAGTTGTTCAAGTTCAAGGAGGTACTGTTCAAGTATGAAAATTGTGACGTGAAAATATAAATAAATCTGCCATATTTGAAATCATTTGAATAGTTTTCATGAGTGAATGTCTATTTCTAAAATGATACAAATCAAGTTTTTAATGTCCCGTATCTACAGCAAGTACCCTATCATAATAACAGATTCATTCTGGTACAGGAGAGACTTTTCAATAATTAAAAAGCAGAGGTGTATATATCGGCATCGGCAATCGGCCAAAATGAGCTTGTAAATATCGGGATATCGGATAAAATTCAATATCGTGCATCCCTAGTTTTAATGTCTACCTACCCTGTGTCTATCAGTTTATGTAATTTCCGTCTAGCTGGCTGCCAATCACAAAATTAGCTTAAAGGTCCGGTCCATGATTCTGGCAAAAGGTTATTAATATTTAAGCTCAACCACCACTTACATTATACCTCTCCCTTCCAGCCTAACCCTGAAGTAATGCATTGATTGCCTGTAAATGTTTTATGGCTGGAATTCACTGTTTGTTTGCCATTTACAAATTACTCTGTACGAACATCAGATTTCTTTTCAGAGCAAACACTGAAAGAACAGCTAGAGGACCATGAGGAGCAATTCGCTGAAATTGACAAAAAGTGTATGGGATTAGAATCGCGGACTGAACCTTTAACACTATGGATGTTCTGGTGTGCATTTGATCACTCACACGTCATGCCAAAGCGACCCTGCACGGCTGAACAACTGCGGCCCATCTTGTCTGATATGGTCGTCCAGTTTGGCCCATGCAGCTTATACAGTTCCTTCAAGTTCTTGTTCTCATCTTCTGTAAACCTGCAGATGAGGGGCACAGAGTCATAACACTGATGAAACACCCCCAACCTGATGCTGCTCTCACACAAACTCGCACACGTACACGCATACAAACACAAACACCCACACAGAGTCATAACACTGATGAAACACACCCAACATGACGCTGCCGTTTTTATAACAAACAGACACACAAACACCCACTGAACCCCACTGTGCTGCTCACCTGGTGGGGGAACTTTAAGTCACCTGAGGCCACATCAAAATGTCTGTCTGGGCACATTTCTTTATAAAGAGAACCCGTTGTTGAGAAGCTTGTGTTTACCTCCCCTTGTAATTCTCCCTGTTGCAGAACCTCCCGGCTCGGTGGAGTATAGGATTCCAGGAACGAGGGATCCCAGCGCCTGTTCAGGCACAGGACACCATTCACTGCTGCACTGCAAGCTGGACTGTTGTACACCTCTAACTTCCAGTCACTTGATACAATTTGACAAGTCACATCTCAAAAATGACGGCAGTGGGCACACTCACCGAACAAACTCGGCCCTCGCTGTCGATCCCGGAAACATCCAGGAAGTCCTTCACGTTCTGTTTCAGCTGCTTGTTCTTAGCTGCGGTGAACCGCCCTGTTCGCAGAGGGATCCCTGTGGCATGGTGGGGGCGGAGGGAAAGCAGTAAACACAAAAACCCTAGATCACATGACTGAAGTTATCCCTCAAGTGGTCAGTAGTCCTTCAACTTCTCAAACACAGTCCCCCCCAAAAATCTAAATAATGATGGAGAACACATGAACCCAGTATGACATATCATACCACACAAGAATCATGCAACTATGCACTGAGAAAACGTCCTGAGCAACATATACATAACATTGCTGGAGGCCTCACATATTCCCTGGCCTGAATGAATGAGTCCGCCTACAGGTGGGAGATTGACTATCTGGTGCCCTGGTGTAGTCAGAACAACCTGGAGCTAAATGCTCTGAAAACAGTGGAGATGGTTGTAGACTTGAGAAGGAACAAAGTGCCCAACCACCCCCATCACCCTGAGAGACTCCCCAGTCGACACTGCGGAGTCCTTCCGCTTCCTGGGCACCATCATCTCCCAGGACCTCCCCAAAAGAGCTCAACAGAGGATGCACTGCGGCAGCTGAAGAAGTTCAACCTGCCAAAGACAATGATAGTGCACTTCTACACCTGCATCCTTGAGTCCATCCTCATCTCCTCCATCACCATCTGGTACACTGCTGCCACTGCCAATGACAAAGGCAGACTGCAGCGTATCATCCGTTCTGCTGAGAAGGTGATTGGCTGCAATCTGCCATCTTTACAGGACCTGTTCGCCTCTAGGACCCTGAGGCGGGCAGGTAAGATTGTGGCCGATCCCTCCCACCCGGGTCACAAACTCTTCGATGTACTTCCCTCCGGCAGGAGGCTGCGGTCCATCAGGAGCAAAACCTCACGCCACAAGACCAGCTTCTTCCCGGCTGCAGTTGGCCTTATTAACAAGGCCCGGGACCCCCTACCTGACTCTTATCCCGCCCCCACGGCTCAAGTCTGTGTTACATTAACACACATTACATTGCACTCCTGTTTTGAATCAAACTTTTTTATATATATTTTTTTATATATTTGTATCTTATATATTGTGTTGTGTGTGTGTGTAGTACTTATTGTGTTTTAAACCTACTTGGCAATAAAAACTCCTTCCCCTCTGAAAATGCACACTTAATAAACCTGTTTCACAGGGCACTGCAGGCTTTGGATACTCCCAATGGCTAAAATAAAGTTTGCTTACTCACCTTGCTTCTTGTATGCCCTGAAGCGGAGCAGGTCGTAGTTGATGAATTTCTTAACTATGTCGGTGTTGTAAAACTTGAAGTTAGGCAGGAACTCCAGGATCTCCTGTCGGATGGCCTCGTCAATGTCCAGCACAGGCGCTTCAGGCACATCATCTGGGTGAAGCCGTGCGTCTGTGGGAGAGTGTGTGTCTGCAGCAGGCTGTGTGTGTGTCTTTCTGACCTTCGCCTTGCGCTTCACTCGTTTCTGGAGGACTGGTTCAAGGTTGGTTTGCACCGCTGTGAGTGCCGCCTCCGCTTCTGTGTTCTCTCCAGGACGGTCTGACTGTTTCATTTTCCTTTTCTTCTTCTTCTTCACCTCTCTGTCCCGAGCAGCAGCATCTGCAGCCTCTTGTGTCACACTTACGTTCTCTGCAACGTGTTTCCTTTTCTTTTTGTTTTGCCCTTCTCTTGTGTCACACTGGCCCTCGACGGGTCTACAGTCATCTTTCTCACTTTTTGTTATCTTCTTTTTGTGTTTATGTTTCTTTTGAGAGTCGACTCCCGTAGTGGTTGTCTCAGGAGGATTGCTGGGCTCCGGCATCTCCTCTAAAAGTTGCTTCTTGTTCTTCTTTTTATGAAAGTCCAGATCTGCCTCAGTCATGGTCACCTCAAGTAGTTTTTTGCCCCTCTAACAGCATGAATAAAGGAACATGGAAATCCACGTCTCTTCACTGAGTCTTTGTGCCACTTAAAACTGATCTGCATTTTATTTCAAAATGTAGAGAGGAAGACACATTTGAGAACGTATTTCATAATGATAATACATATCTTAAATGAAAATTAAATGAATTAAATTGGTATTTATATTAAATGCTAACTTGAGGGTCTGAAACCACAACTGTATTTTCTCCTCCGAGCAAGTTATGCTTGTTCAATGGCTGGGTATGTAATTTGAACGTAGCTAGCTAACGTTAACCTAGTTTTTACAGACAGTAGTTAGGCATATGTTTTTTGCACACACTGTAAACGACATTAAACATTATATAATCAGAACTAGTATAGCCAGTGTGTAGTTAAATATATAAAGCGTTGTTGTTTTGCTCCGACAACCCAAACACACCAATAGAACTTACCCCATGTGAATTTGTGTTTCTCGGCGATGACTCTGAATGGGCACATTTTCACAAATATGTATCTTACTGCCACCTCGTGGTATGGAGTTGTATCTGGGGCAGATAGATTCGGAAGCAAGCAGATAAATTCATATCATCGGTCATCAGTGGTTTAATATGTATTCAGACTAAGGTGGCCAGACGTCCCCGGTTTCAGGGGACAGTCCCCGTTTTTGGTGGCCTGTCCCCGGCTGGAGCTGTCCCCGGAAATGTCCCCGGTTTTCACTGTGACCAACAACAGACCCGGGATACAAATTTTTTAAAAAGAAAGAAAGAAAACAATGACCAAAGGTTTAGTTGCGTAGCCTACACGCCACGGGCTCAAGCAAGCTAGCCAGCAGCCAGTGGGACAAGCTCTAGCTCAGAGCTCAAAGATGTTCTAGAATGTTCGTCTTTTTAGTATTTTGATTGGTGGAATATGCAGCGCGTTAGAATCTTTGACCCTAGCTTCTACTTTTTTTATTCAGAGAGATCGCGTCCATTCATTCATTCAGCCAGCTAGCTCTGGCAAATCGAGTACAAGACAGGATAGCATTGGGATAGGCGATTATATGTATGTATGTAGCCTATGATCTACAACTTGCAACAATGTGAGTGTTACAGACATCCCAACCTGCAAAAAGTCATTTCAGGGAGGTATCCCGACCCCCCCCCCCCCCCCCCTAAAAAAATAAATTAAAAAAAAAATCCTATTTACATGCATGGCCTACATGTAGGCCTAGGCCTATTTCCCTGCACTCCCTAAAAAGTTGTGGTCCCTAAAATATATAAAAGCATAATATCATTCTATAGGCTATAGCCCTATGCAATTCTTTGTTAATTATGTTTAAATATGTAGATTACTTTTACTATTTATATGCTGCTTATACTATTTATGTTAACTGCTTTTATTTTTATTCCATTGCAACTTTAAACAGGTCTAAGGAGTTTATTGTTTTCATGTAGCCCTGGCAACTAGCCGGCCTGAATAATATGCACATGAAATGAAACTTGTTGAACTCACCTCAACATGTCTTTTACAGTCATTTAACCCGCCATGGGCAATGCTGAAATCACTGTTACAGATTGTACAGCGAGCAAGACTGTCTTTGTGATTTACTTTTCTAAGACAGGGGTAAACCTTTGTATAGTCTGTTGTAAAATGTGTCTTATATTTTCGTTTTTTGGGGTACTCTCCCTCTGCCTTGGTGCTCCTGTTCCTAGATACACTGAACTGATTCATTCGGTTCGGGAGAAGACATAAAAGCCCGCCCACACTGAAAATTGATTGGTTGACTTAACGAAATAGGCCAATCAGGATGCTTCATGAGGCACACACTCACACTGCCACACACACGCACAGTCCCTCTCCTTCTCTGTCGTGCGCGCGCTACACAGATGCTTACGCGGTTTGGAGCACGTCTGTCTCGCGTGCGCGGTCTTGCTCGCTCGCTCTAGATTCCGGGAGATTTTAAGTAATTTGCGGGCATCAGGGAGTCGCTATCAATATGCGGTAGACTCCCGGAACTTCCGGGAGACTTGGGATGTCTGGTGTTAAGCAGCAGCTATCTGTCGGTCAGGTGTCAGCCACAGCTCTACTTGCTAACTGACTTTGTTAACTTTTTAACATGAGCAGTGATACTAACTACAGTACTATGACATTTCAGTTTCATTATTCTGGGTTACTATTGAGAGGTAGTTGGCAACTTGTCAATAAATTAAACCACTTGAAAGCATGAAATTACTCCTTGAACTCGCTTTCCGTACATCCAGTTGCGCTTCCCGCTTGTTTGTGTGACAATGACAATAAAGTACTTTGAACTTTGATAGTTCTGTGGAAGCAGTCTCACCAGTTCAATTTTAAGCAGTGGGTTTCAATGTGCTAAAATCTTTAAATGAGTCATGTGCTTAGGCTACATAGATAGACAATTACAGGTAGCCTAGAATAATGGTAGGCCTACATTACTTAAAAATCTCTTAAAAGACACTAATGAAATGTCTTTTCCCCACCTTAACTTCACATATTCTTTATCAACAAATATGTCAACTAGTGTGTCACAGAACTTGTTATTTTTTGGATTATTCAGACCTCCCTCACCTTGACATTGCTTGGATTTAATTACAGTTTTTACTGAAATTGTATTTTGAATCTTTTTGTTTGTTTGTTTCTTAAATCACTTTTGGTATAATAATACCTAAAAACAATTCCAAAGATCCTGGAGTCTATGGGCCTGATCTGTATGTTCATAGTTTCAGCTGATTTTCACACACAATATAGGAATACAATGCATTCAGTTGCCTTAATGGCCTTAACATTTTCTATGCTGGAAAAACCTACACCTGTCACCCATCCGTGCCCACTTATCAGCCAAACACAGAGGTTAGGCCTACTGCAAGGAAGCTTGTGCATGACGTCAACGAAGTTTTTATCACTGATATTGGTTCTTATTATCTGGCAAAAGGTTGTTACCTTTACTACTCTTCATTTCAGCCACTTTGTGATTAGTTTTAAGAAGAAAACTCTTTGTTTGAGAATTTAAGAGAACTTATTAGAATTTTGATACTGATATAACAGATTATAAATAGAGTTAACTCAAATAGAAACTAAATAATAATGTTAAGTTACAGTTTAAATACCAATTTAAATAGAATATATAAGAATATATATATATATATATATATATATAAGAATATATATATATATATATATATATATAAAACCAAAATTAGAATATAGTAAATATTTTCCTAAAAGAAAAGGATTGCATTTGAATTGCATCTCTTTAAGATTTGTATGTAAGATGTGTGTTATATGTAAATTGTATTGTTAATGTGTTATATGGTACCTATTTGTTATTTTTCTATCTAAATCAACTCACCTTTTCTATTATTATATAAAACAAGCCGGCATTTCAATTCATTCTATGGTCTGTGGTGTGTTTATTATATTAATATTTCCATTGTTTTAACTATTTTACTGCTCCAACGAACCTAGACTCTAGTCCTGATAATCCACTTAACTGCAACTAGTAGTAAGTGTTACATAATATTTATTTCAACTATTTATTCACTTATTTATTAACTAAATCATGTTTATTTTTAACCTGGGTTACAATAAGTACATGATTCATATAAGGTAATTAATAACACAAGGCATTGATTATTATATCCTTAAGTCATTAACAGTGTTTGGAAATTATCTCCATCAGGTTTGCTCAAGCAAAGAACCGCCATGCTAACTTCCTATTTAAGTGATCTGCTTTGGTGGGTCAAACCTTTTTTTTTAAGCTGATGGATGTATCAATGCAATCTTCAAGGACCTCGTCTTTTTACAAAGTTTTCTTCATTTAGCAGCATGTTTTGTTGCTGTTATTTGTTTCAGTTGTGCATTTCGCTTCATATTGTATGCCACACGTGTGCCACAAGCTTAATAAATGAGTCAAGGTATTTGAGCTATGTGTCTGTCTACTCTAATCTTTTTTACTTTGTTGCAATCATTTTACGTTAATGCTGTATTATAGGCAACATCTTTGTGTTGCGCTGAGCGCTGAAGCATGTGAAATGTATTTGAAATAGGATATAACTTCAACACTGTACAACCCATGGGCCCAAACGAAAATAAAATAGCCAGCAACATGGAACATTATAAAAACATTTACTACAGTTTAACGGTGCAGGCCTGAACTTCGCTTGGGTTCGCAGTAGCCAAAAACCAAATGGCTGCTTCACCATGAGGGAAAAAAAGAAAAGTGATATGATACCTTGATTCAATGAGCCTGTGTGTAGCCACACACACAGCGGAAGAAGGGCAGCAGCAGGTGGAGACCAACCGAAGATCCGGATGAAGAGAAGAGACGACTGGTAGCGACAACCGATGCGGATGACTGATGACACGGTTCCACAGACTTCACTACCGAACATTAGCTAGTCGCTAGCTTGGTAGCAAAGTCTAAAGCCGTGTCTATTACCGATTATTTTCCAAACTGAAAAGCTGCCGAAAGGGCTCCTCCTCTTCTGCTATGTAGCCAAGATGGCGCCCGTTTAGGGCGAGTAGTGTCCATCGTTTCACACTGCATTTTTGGACCGTTTGCAGTGCGCCATCCGGGTACTTTCCGTGCCCTGAATTCTGCTGGTTCTGTCAGTGTGAACGCCGTAAGCACTGAAAGTCAGTGTTTGAAGTGTGCAAGTGCGCGGTAATAGCCACGGCCTAAGCCTGAAAACTAGCCACTTGTCCAGCAGCTAAACTCTATTTATTTTACGGTTGAGTTATCCACTCAACTGTCTTAGTATAACAACCAATACCAAATTTAAAAGAGTCCTAGTCGAACTTGTTAAACCATACTGGTAAATACTTTAACTAAACTGTTCTTTTTTTTTACTATACCGCTACAACATTCTTCTCTATCCACCTCCTCGCTCGTCGCTATCTCCTCACTCTCTCGTTTCCTCTCCGTTTCCCTTACCTTACCCTTGACCCCTGACCTACAACTCCGATCTCATTGGCTTACAAATTAAAACATCATATAAACTCTTAAATTTCAATTTCTTATCATAAAGTAATCAAAATAAAATACCTTGAAAACATTTACAGCGTCAGGATCTTAGTAGAAAAGAAAAGGAAATACATTTCACATTGGTATATAACAATACATGACCTTAACCAGGAAACATATGCAATAACAACTATATTAATAGTTTTTAATCTTTGAAATCCTATTAATTACCTTATTCTTCTATTCATACTATTTATAATCCTATTCTATTTATACTGTTAATGAGCTTTAAGCATCTATCCTACTTTTCCAAAGGCTACATGTGTGTAAAACAATTCATTAAGTTCCTTGAAGTAAAAAAAACGTTGTTCACCCTTTCAAGATATTAATTGGACAATAGGGAAAGAAATTAATATTACAAGTGATTTTAAACTTGGAATTTAGTGCATTGAACTTAATGCTTTAAGTGTAATCACTATGCAAAGCAGTTGTTATTGCAAAAGATTTCAAGTTAAATCAACTTGGAATGAAGTGCATTGAACTTAAAGCTTTAAGTGTAATCACTGCAAAGCAGTTGATATTGCAATAGATTTTAAGTTAAATGTACTCAAGTTTTCATTAGACAATACTTGATGTCCTCTTTCCTCCTTTTTTAAGTAAACTCAACTTATCAGGGCTTACAGTGTAATATAATCATGCCTGGCGTATGTCTCCAACCTCCAAAACACTACATGACGTTCATCGACTTTCCTGTTGTGTCTTGGTAAAGGTCAGGGGAAAAAAAACACGTTAGTCTGCTTCTGGCTGGGGGCGGACCAGTCCTCCTCAGAGTCCAATTTGGCCGCTGACAGCAGATCAATCCGGGTTGCATGTCCTGGGAGTACAGCTGTAGCAGCTGGCCTGATGCTAACCCTGCCACAGAATCTTTCAACTCGGCATTTAGCCTTTGCTTCCCTAGTTCACACAGTTCCTTGGACACAGCCAAGTTTGGATATCTGGAGGGAAATGTATGCGTTGATTAAAATGAATGCCAGTTTTTTTGTCAAAGAAGGCGAGCCTCAAACACAAGGCTTTCATACAAATCTTACCACAATGAGGTCATTCCGAAATACAACTCAGTATGGCATGACAGACACAAACTCTCCAGGCAGCGGTCCAAGTAAGGGATGAAGTGGAAGCATAGTGGAGCATATTTCCTCAAAAGGAAAGTCATAATGGCAGGAGCTGTTGCATGCAAACTTCCATTAGAAGCCACATTGTATGAGACAAGAGAGATAACAGTGACCAATTTATATAACAACAATCCCAGAAAGGCTACATTACCAATCTGTAGAACACACTAACTGTTGTCACGACCCTGTGCACAACCTTATTAAGTCTGGGGCAGCTTCTTAGTCCACCTGCGATAAAACTCCAGTGATTATACACAGGCTTCAGGGGTGATGATGTCTGGTTGGGGCTCTACAGGACCTACATAGCTTCAGCTACTGAATGTAGGTTTTTGCAACAGCTCCTGCCATTATGACTTTCCTTTTGAGGAAATATGCTCCACTATGCTTCCACTTCATCCCTTACTTGGACCGCTGCCTGGATAGTTTGTGTCCGTCATGCCTTAAGTGTAATTACTATGCAAAGCAGTTGATATTGCAATATATTTTAAGTTTTCATTGCAATGAAATCAATTTGAATGACATTAGCTTTACATGATTTCACACAGTACACGGTAGTTCTGGACCAACATCCTAACTCTTACTCATTCACTGGTCCTCCCGTCTCCTATTAAGTAAACAACTTTTTGTTAAACTTCTCTGGAACTGAATGTTTTGCTTGTTTATGTTACACATATATAGTGGGTAAAATAATTTCATGAATCAAAATGTTCAAGTTGTACATTTGGAAAAATTTAAACATAGTGATAGACAAAAATGAAGGCCGGAGCTCGCTCTCAAAAAAGTACCTTAAAAACCGCGTTTTTCATCCAAAAGTGGTTTATGGGCTTCACCAGACAAGAAACCTAAAGTGCAAGTGCAAACGTTTCGGGTGACACCATCCTCAGTGCAACATAGTGATAGAGAAATTAGTATGTATTACTTATTGTTTTTATTATTGTCCTGGATTTTAGCAGGGAACAATAACCAGCCACATATCTTGCAACAACATCACTGAAAACGGAAAGATTTCTCTTTTATCTACAATGTTGACTGATATTTTCCTATCCTTTTCCCTTAACTTTCAATCTTAGAGGTTTTTGCTCTTTGTTATACACTGTTAAGTTGATACTTTGTCCATTATTTGTACCAGCTATATCATGAGATCCTGCTAACCTCATTGTGTTATATTTGACATTTGAGATGCTACCTCATCAATATTTTTTAATGATGAAATCATTGTTTAACGCAAAAGTATTTTTTTGTAGTTTATTGCATGCTTAGATTGCAATTAAATTTCTTCATCTGTTGAAACAAGACATACATTACATAAAATACCCAGTATAAAAACCTCTATGCACATAGGATAGGCAACTATTAGTGATCATTAAACAGCAAATGATGAGTTACATGGGGTAAGCATTGTCGTTCCAAGATGGTCAATTCAGTTTAAGTAATATAAAGCTTGGTTACAAAGATAAACCTGAAACAAACCTGAAATGAACTTAACTTGAATGTCAGCATGTTTTCAAACTCAAGAAATAACATAACAAATGCCCTCTACTCTACCTTTAGGCCACACGACTACACAAAGCCTTTTTACATCCATAAATAAATCCGACTATGAATAAATATAATTATTAGACAATGACTAAACTAATGCATATCCTATTGATCTATGAATGTTTTGATTTTATTTTATTTAGAAATTAAAAAGTGCCGCAACACAGCTTATGTAGCTGGGCAATGAGAATTTCAAAAGGTGTAGACAGAAACGGAAGGAGTGATGATGAGAGTGAAAAGTGCAAGAAGTGCCCCATTCAATATCAATACACAGGTAAGCCCATATCAATACACAGGTAAGCCCATATCAATACACAGGTAAGCCAATATCAATACACAGGTAAGCTACCAATCCTCAGACATAATATATTTCAGGAACATTTAATCAAAGACCAAATACCCAAACACATTTATGTTTAAAGACACTATATAATACAAGTCCTAATCACCTTTCTAACATCAACCCAATGAAAAAGGCCAAATCTAGTTTAAACACATGCTACATGGAAATATGTCCACATGTCCATTTACATCAATATATCAAGAGTTGTGTGTGAAATATACTGTTGAGTGAAAAACAGAAAATTAACAACTGATTTCCACTACTGTCAAAATATGGGAGCTTTGCAGTTATTTGAAAGACTGTGAATTGTTCTCCTGCATGGGAGCTGATTTTTTTTATATATTCTAATTCCAACACTGTTAATCATGATACTGGTGATAACTTCCTCCTCTGGATAAATTGATACACATGTATTTTAAGGGCACTAGAACCATATATCACAGGATTTAACAGGGGTGACCAAATCAAAAAATAAAGAGACATAAATACTGCTACCCCATATGGTGTCTGGTTTGCCTTTATACGCACTTGAATTAATTCAAAACAACAGCCAAAAAAATAGTTTATAACTGTCAACAAATGTGGTATGCAGGTGTGAAGTGCTTTCTTTTGACACTCCTTGGATGCATGTATACAGATCCTCAGAATCTGAGCATATGAGAACAGAATCACAAGGAACTGCGGGAACATATACACACCCATGAGAAGGATCCCAACAATGTTATTTAGAGAAGTGTCATTGCAGGAAAGTTTAATTAGATCAAAATTTGTACAATGAGTTTTGTGAATGACATTGCCACAAAATGACAGCCGAATTGTCAGTGATAAATACATTGCAAATGAACAGAAAGGGAAAAGCCAGGCTACTGCAATGAGAATTTTTACCTTTCTTGGAGACATCTTGTCATGATAGTGTAATGGGGTGCATATGGCAGCATATCTGTCGTATCCCATTATAGCCAGTGTCATCAGTTCAACAATACCAAAAGTGTGCAAACAAAATATCTGAATAAGGCAATTTGCTAAAGGGATCTTGTATGACTGTGTGGCAAGCTTAGACATAATATGTGGCAACAAAGCTGTGCTTCCGTATATTCCATTAAATGCTAAATTGCAAATGAAAATATACATAGGTTCATGTAGGGTTCTTTCTTTATAAACTACTGTAAGTAAGCAACTATTCAAGACAATGGTTAAAATGTATGGTAGTAGAAAAATTGCGAAATACAAATATTTCTGTTGGTCCATTGACTCATAATTCATCAGTATAAAGGTTGTAAAAGAAGATGCATTCCTCATGATACCCTGCAAATAAGTCATGAGTGTCATTATTAATAATAATATAATCAGAAGTTTAAAACACCATAACACAGTCTAAGGCACATCTGTCATTGCATTGCTGCAAATATTAGTGGCAATTCAATTGTGTGTCAAATATATTAGCCTCAAATACATTTAAATATGTATTTTAAATACATTTAAATAAATATTTAGTTTAAATTTAACATTGTTTGTCTTACCAACAACAATGCTATAATCTTCCTTGAAAATTCAAATGAAACAGGTTTTCTACAGCACTTTCTAAGCATCAATGACATATAAGAGGTACAATTGTATTCTATACTCATCAGAGCAGTTCTCTGGCCAGAGAATAACAGCATGTGGTGAAGGTCTGACAAGGTGTGGAAATATGTATTTGCAAAAATGGGAAGAGCAGTTAACAGGGCATGTGCAGCATGAACCCCTGTGGACTAAGTCAATTCATGACATTAAATCTTTCATTCTTCCAAGAAAAATAAATTATTAAATTACTTTTAAAACTATTAAATGATTTTGGGCATTAATGTCACTCTTCTGTCTCACTGATCTGGTCTCTCTGGATGAAACCCACAACATGCCCTACAGGATTTATTCCTTCTTGCCTTTTAAAGGAATTGTTGGATGTGGTGGGAAGAAATGTCTTCAATATCATAAACAAACCATTGGTCTCTGGAGTTGTAGTCTTTGTCCCCCTCCAATTTTGGACTCTAAGCTTCCATTTTTATCAAAAAAAGGTAGTTTTAAATCAATTACAAAGTTGTCTGTCTGACAATAGGATAACAGGATGGATTTCCTGCCATGTACAGGTCAGAGTTTTCACTCCTGAAAGCTACAAAGTCTGGTCATGAAAGTTTACAACCTCTTTTTGACTGCCTAGATCAGGGGTTTTCAACCGGGGGTCCGTGGCCCCCTGGTGGTCCGCGACGGCATTGCAGGGGGTCCGCAACATGTTTATGAGTTCACCATTGAATTTTTTTATTTTTTATAAATTCGCTTTGATATTTCGAACACATTTCCAGATTATGCGGAATATGTGCGCGGGGGAAGGGGGCGTGGTGACGGCGGTTAGTGATCTACCCTTATAACTGCACATATTTAATGTTATAGGCAGAATATCTGTGCAGGGGGAGGGGGCGTGGCGGCAGCTAGCGATGTATCCTGATCATTTCACATATAATATCTATGCAGGGGGAGGGGGCGTGGCGGCGGCTAGCGATGTATCCTGATAATTTCACATACCGGTATTTAAGTGTTATAGGCAGAATATCTGTGCAGGGGGAGGGGGCGTGGCAGTTACAAACACTCACACGCGTGCAGGCACATCAGTGGGCCGCAAATTACTTTCTAATCAGAATTGTGGTCCCTGGGACAAAACCAGTTGAAAACCCCTGGCCTAGATCACATTAAGTTCTGGATGGGTAAATGGCTTCCTGAAGCTTAATGAAAACAAGACAGAGGTTATTATCTTTGGTTCCCCTAAAGCAGGGGTGCCCAATGCGTCGATCGCAAAGCTTATGGTGGTAGATCGTGTCATTTAAAAAAAAAAAATTTTTTAAATTAAAATATTTTTTTTTTTTTTTATATATATATATAAATCGCCAGATCATAACGGAAGTTACCTTTCTTATAGAACAGATATAGCTTTTTCGTGTATTAAACAAAATAAAAAGCCTTATGTTATTTAGCTGTGAATAATGAAGGAAGCAATAAATCCGATTATTATCCAAACCCTTGAGAGCTGTTGCCATGGAGATTTAACGTTACTTTCTGTTTAAAGATAAGGTAGCAGCGAGTGTTGAAGAATGGATGACTTGAAATTGGATGACTTTAATTTAATATATGAAATTGAACAACATCAACAACTTTACGGATAAAATAAATAAACAAGGATAGCAAAACAGATTGATACGCATAGAATGAGAACGGCAGAAACGCAAGCAGGACGTCAGATGACGAGACAGATCACAGTGACACAGGCTGTTTTTTTCCCCTCATATGTGAAGGCTGAGACATTCATAACATTTTATTCAGTCTTACTGATGGTCCTTTTGTAATGCCAACAGGTGCACTGTGTTGTGGATAAGTTTTGTAGTCCTGGTAATCTTTTGTTTAGCATATTGGCAAGGTTATTTATTTTTGTTCTTGATGAATGAATGTCTGTTTATAAATCAGTTATTTTTCAACAAATAACTCAATTATGATTACAAAGAGGAAAATTTGCAACAAACACCTTAAAACACAGCAACTTTCATCTGAACTTTTTGGAAAAGCTCCCTCGAAATCAAGAAACTATCTCAAATAATGCCACCAATATCACCATGATTCCTCCCCCCCCTTTTTTTAAGCCATGCATAGTCTCTATTTATGAACATGTCTTGTGGTAGATCATTTTTAGTTGGTCATTCTAAAAGTAGATCACAAACCAAAAAAGTGTGGGCACCCCTGCCCTAAAGCCTGCACAGACATAAGCACTGTGCTTGGTCCACTCGCAAAAAAAAAAAAAGCGGTCGTAAAGAACATTGGGGTGTTTTTTGACTCAAATTTGGTGGTTAGTGGTTCATTTTACCAACTGAGAATAACAGCTTAAGTGCGAAAAGATTATGAGAAGGTGGTCCACGCTTTTATATCTTCCAGACAGGACTATTGTAATGTACTATTATCAGGTATTCAGGCCAGCCAGGCATCACTTCATAAACTACAAGTGATCCAAAATGTGGCAGCTAGACTTTTAACTAGGATTAAGATGTTTAATGACATCATACCTGTTTTAGCTACACTACATTGGCTCCCAGTGCAGTTTAGGATCGATTTAAGGGTGCCATAGAATGGAAAATGGTATTTACATTGGCATTGTCATACCGTGAACCTCAAACACTGTTGTGACGTCCTATTGATGCAAATCAGGGCGGTAAGACTGGACAATTCCATCAAACCCCCTACTATGTCGCCATTTTCCTTACTCATTAATATTTACGCCCCCAAAATGTACATACATTACATACCTGTACAGCTTTGACAGTTCTGAAGGTATTGAGCAACAACAATAAAGCAGCAGTTCCATCTCTATTGGCATCACAAACCCAACCACTACCAGTAAGTAGCTAGCTAGCCATGCTGTGTGTTTTTATCAACCTGTAAGTAGCTAGCCATGCTGTGTGTTTTTATCAACCTGTAAGTAGCTAGCCATGCTGTGTGTTTTTATCAACTAGCCATGCTGTGTGTTTTTATAAGCTAGCCATGCTGTGTGTTTTTATCAGCTAGCCATGCTGTGTGTTTTTATCAGCTAGCCATGCTGTATGTTTTTATCAACTAGCCATGCTGTGTGTTTGTCAACCTGTAAGTAGCTAGCCATGCTGTGTGTTTTTATCAACTGTCTCGCTACTTATGTATTATATTATTTGTATTCACACATACAGCTTCTAAACTACAACATCGACTTCTAGTGACATAAACGTGGAGACCACATTGTCCTCTTGTTCATACGTGAACGGCGCAGATACTGAAACCAGGGCACTAAATCTATGGAGGTCAATCACAAAACATTAATTTCTGAATGGAAATCGGTGGGGAAATGGGCTGCATGGAGGTGTGCAGATCGTAGCACTTTCCAGATGTAAGGGAATTCCCTTTTACACGTACAGTTGCACTGTATTGGGTAGCAGTGGCGGCTCCTGAAAAAATTCTCAGGGGGGGCAATTTTTTTTATAATGATTAAGGCGACCCATTCAGTAAGTACATTAAGTTAGCTGATTAACTCATACAGCAATACCTTTTTGTCCACTATTGGCAGCACACAACAGTAATATGTCCCCTCTTGCTACATAGCTAGAGTAGCAAGTTACAGGTGGAAAGCTATGGAAGAAAGTTGCATCCAGGAGCCTTCATAAGCAAACATGATGTGGCTCCACATTAAATTATCCCACTTTTTCATTATCCACGTGTCTCAAATGTTGTATGATGTAACATAGCTTAACAGGACACATGATATGTCCAGTAACATCATAAAGAAGGGGTAACATAAGTCAAAAACAACAATATTTATTGACTGATCTTGAAAGTATTGGCTTACAAAAGCAAAATAAGTCATCACATAAAAAATTATTCAGTGTTAGTGCAAGAAGCGAACTGTGAAACACACTGTAAAACCTATGAAAAGTGACAGTGGTATATGAAATACAGACCGCATTAGCCACGCGATTTTCTTTCGTTCCAATTCTTGGATGTAGGATTTCCCTCCCTTTGTAGAAACCTGTTGAATGGATACATTTGGTCTAGGAAGTCCTAATTGTTTTGTTGTCAATTTATCTTCATTAGTACGCCGACTAAAAAGGAGTTTCTGTCAAAGAGCGAATCGAGTTATTGCACTGGACAGGGCAGCCATCTTGACAGAATATGCCTCCGTCGAAGCTGTATGACGTTCGTATAGGCTTTTACGTCCACTACTTATGACAAGACCAGGAGGGGCGAGCCCTCCCGGAAGCCATAGAGAATGCATTGAGAGCTCTGTTTTGTGAAAAAAAATGGATTTAACATGGGAGTCAATGGGAGAGGTCTGGGGCGATTTTCATTTCGCCCCAAATCGCCCCAGAAGGGGTGGGGCCATTTGAAGCACGACTTTAGGCTGACTGAACGACTGTTACCTGATTCGACAATGACATACAGAGGCAGATCAGACGGTCTAGTGGTAGAATCCGACAGAAAAAAAATTATTACATTTAAATTTACGTGTCATTTACGCGACTTACAATGATATTGCGTTTATACATAAGGAGTTTTTTTTTTTTTTTTTTTTCCTTTTCCCCTAGGCAGTGCGTCGCCCCAATCGCCCTTATGGACGAGCCGCCCCTGTTGGGTAGCCTAATATAACATTATGTTGAGAGCTAGCTAGTCCCCAGAGATAGGCTAAAGTTATTGTTAAAGCATTAAAGTTACCCACAGTCTGCTGTACGGTGTTCATATTAGGACATCCTCAGATCTCAGACTCAAGTGTCAGACTCAAACGAAAAGGCGTCAGGTCTCAGACCAAATGTAGTCAGACTCAGGCGAAACGGCTTCAGTCTCAGAAAAACCTCTGTCATCCTCACACAAAACTTTGTCAAACCAAACGCCGTCATCCTCACACAAAACTTTGTCAAACCAAACGCCGTCATCCTCACACAAAACTTTGTCAAACCAAACGGCGTCATCCTCACACAAAACGTTGTCAAACCAAACGGCGTCATCCTCACACAAAACTTTGTCAAACCAAACGGCGTCATCCTCACACAAAACTTTGTCAAACCAAACGGCGTCATGCTCACACAAAACTTTGTCAAACCAAACGGCGTCATCCTCACACAAAACTTTGTCAAACCAAACGGCGTCATCCTCACACAAAACTTTGTCAAACCAAATGCCGTCATTCTCAGCAGAACTTTGTTAGAAAAAAAGTTGTCAGAGCTAGATGAGGGAGCTGTTGACTAGCTTTTTGAATGAGCTAAAGTAGCAGCTTTTACAGTTAATACCGCTGTGGTGTTTCTGTTAACTGGTACAGCAAGAAAACTTACTTTTGATATAATACGAAATAGTTGTTTTCTGCAAGCTAGTTCACTCGTGTAAAGTAAACCCATGTTTAGTCCTCCGGTTGCCGACTTTGCTGAAGAATGAATGCCTCCACTTGTCGCTAACCTAACTTTGCTAGCTAGTCAAACTTAACAAACTAGCAGAAGGTCTATGATAGTACACAACATTTGAATTGTTTCCTTCATGGTATACGTTAATGGCGATTGTGTTGTTTAGTTTGACTTCATTTTGTCTGAGTCTGAGATCTGAGTGGAGTTTGGTTGTAGTATCCATGGCAACCGGAGGATTAAACATGACTTTACTTTACACAAGTGAACTAGCTTGCAGAAAACAACTATTTCCTATTATATTGTAACGTGCTGGCATAGTCGCCCCATAATGCGTTTCATGCTTTGCTTGCAGCAAGAGTTGAAGAATGTTCAACTTTTCGTGAGGCAATGCATGTGTCAGCCAATCAAATTGCCTTTGTCGTGTCTAAAATATACACACACGCGGTCCCATTTAAGCAGGAGTCGAACAGCAGATGGTGAACTCTTTAAGCAGGGTTTATTGAAGATCTTAAACAACAATAAGAGAAAGTTCTAGAATGTTTCTGTCTGCCTACAGTCCCGCGCTGCCATTTAAACCTCTTCTGACACTCCCACTTCAGCTTTGACTGGCCGAACCTATGTCCAATCACATCCTTAACCCCTAACCTGACTCCATCCAATCAGAAAGCTTAAAATGTGTATCATGACCCATCCTCTACCCGGTGGGCCAAACCCCTTTTCTAACATCGTGTTTTAGAGTGTAATTATCTGACCTTCCTTCTGAATCATATTAAAATATCCCACACCTTTCATGCATAACTGACAGCACAGGCGCTAGCCAATCAGATCCCGTATATGCTCACGTCTAAAAAGCGGCAAGCTTAAAGAAAAAAAGATGCCGACCAAACTCCGTAGATGGTCGTATTTGTACCTAAAAGTTGTTTGTTTGACTTTTTTTTGCTTAGATTTTTTAAAAGTTACAGAGAAATAGACACTGTACAATGTAAAAACCCCTTTATTGTAACTGAAAAATACGTCTGATAGGATTTGCGAGGTGTCTGAGCCCCCTACCTAATGTTAGCATGCTACTACTTACAGGTAAACAGCTTGCTAGTGGCGTGATTGGTTTGTTGACCTGTCAATCTCACAATAACGTTTCTGGTATCAACAGAACCCCACGCGCCAGACTCCTCCTCCGACATCCGTTGGATCAACGCGTAGGTGTGAAAGGTCTGTTACTGAAAAGTTGGCAACACTGCACCTGTGATAATTAGTTTGCCAGGTGAGCCCAATCAAAGGAAAACTACTTAAGAAGGATGTTCCACATTATTAAGCAAGCTACATGTTTCAGGCAAAATGGGGAAGAAAAAGGATCTCTCTGTTGCTGAAAAGCGGCAAATAGTCAGTCCCCCCAAGATTTCGCGGACCTTTTTTGTGATAGTTGCGACCTAAAATGACTGATTTCGTGGGGGCTTTTCCAAAAAGTTGCAGTGAAAGTTGCGGTGTTTTTTAGCTGTTTGTTGCGATTAAATTGCGGGGGCAAGTGAAAGTTGCGATAAAAAAATTGCATATTTCCCTCTGTAATTATAATTGAGTTATTTGTTGAAAAATAAATAATTAATAAACAAACATTCTTTAAAGAACAAAACCATTGAGAAATGGTCCTCCAAATAACCTTACCAACATGCCAACAAAAGATTACCAGACTACAAAAATGTAGCAAAATTGGCTGTTCTGCCCTCTGCTTATTTATATTAGGTCAGAAAATGTATATTGCTTGTATTGTTGTTATGGAAACAAACACAGTATAGTATAGGACTTGTACTTTGACATCATTCAAATGTTCGTCTTGTGGGAATGGCAACAGCTGTTAGAGAGTTATCTAGAAACATAGCTAGTTATGCTATGTTATGCGAAACACGTAGTGGGAACAGTACATAGGATTTACTTATCCACAACGAAGTGCACCTGTTGGTATTACAAAAGGACCACAAGTAAGACTGAATAAAATGTTATGAATATCTCAGCCTTCTCATAAAATGAAAAAAAAACAGCCTGTGTCACTGTGATCTGTTTCGTTGTCTGACGTCCTGCCTGCGTTTCTGCCGTTCTCAATCTATGCTTATCAATCTGTTTTGCTATCCTTGTTGATTTATTTTATCCGTATAGGTGTCCATCCACAGTAAGGAAGCACTGCAACGCATAGTGAACACAGCTGGTAAGATCCTTGGTGCCCCACTCCCTTCCTTGCAAGACATAAACACCACCCGCCTCACCCGGAAATCTACCTCGATTGTGAATGACACCAGCCACCCCCGCACCAGTGTTGCCAACTTAGCGACTTTGTCGCTATATCTGGCGACTTTCCAGACCCCCTTGGAGACTTTATTAGCAAAAAGCGACTAGCGACAAATCTAGCTACTTTTTTCTGTCAATATTATTGGATTATTGTGTCGACAAAGCACTGAAAAAGCATTTCACATATCCCGTTCTGCAGTTCACATTACAACCAATCTCACGAGAGCTGAGTACAGCGAGGGCTGTCATCGTCTCCTCTCCACTAACACAGCGCCTGCGCGGCTAGTCTGACTAGATAGCAGCAAGATATTAGAGCTTTGTATTCGCGGTCAAATTAGAACTTAGTATTCGCTCAAAAATTGTACCTCTCCCAGAATTGCATAATGTGCGCATGCGCAGCGTATTTGCATAATATGCAAATTAGTTGATTACGTCATCTAGCGACCTCTGGCGACTTTTGGGAGAGCTAACAGCTACTTTCCTTACAGAAAAGTTGGCAACACTGCCCCGCACACAGTCTGTTCAGCCTCCTACCCTCTGGAAGAAGGTATAGGAGCCTCCGTTGCCGCACCACCAGACTCAGAAATGGCTTCATACACCAAGCTGACAGGAAGCTGAAATTCCCCCGCCCCCCCTTTATCACTTGTATTACGTATTTATATATATAGTATTTATAACCACTGTACGTGAATCTTTATGTTTACTTAGTATTAGGAAATGTCTTGCCTTATCTGTTGTGCCTGTGCACTTTTATATGTTTCACCGTGGGAGAGTGGGAAACGTCCTATCGATTCCTTTGTATTGTAGGTACACCTGGAATTCGTCCATTGTGTTTGACTTCAATCAGTAACTTGCTTATGGTTTCATCCGGAATCTCCGTAAAACTTTCCCTATCATAAAACAGCAACCTGATGCGACTTTGACCACGCCCCTTTAGCTTGAACAAAAGGCACGTCTTCCCAGATGTGACCCTCTCTCTCGGCCGACATCCGGCAGGCACACACATCTTCACCTCTACTCTCACCTCAGGCATCGCCTGCACACGGTGAAGAACAACTCTCTTTGTTCTCTCGCAACAAAGAGAACACTCTCACTTCTTACGGCCGACACACGCCTAAGATCTCTGTCAACGAACTGCTAATTGAGACGAAGTAAGTTTAGCGAAAGCAGCTAACATTAGACCTGCTAGCTAAATTACAAAGGGAACCGCAACAGAATCGCGAAACTGCAACATTCCGAGCGATCAAATCCTCAGACCTAAACTGCAGTGAAACAGAGACATCACAGCAAGGACAACTTTCTTCAACTACGACAGCATCATCTCTTCTCTGCCTCATCTACGTCGGATCCGCACGCCTTTTCCCAAAGGACTGGTAAACTCTGACATTAACTGGGCATTTAGCTATCCTAGCTATTCACAACCTGGCTAAGCATAAGACTGTTTACATGCCATTGTTCATGTGTTTCATATGTTTTGTTTACTGAACGTAACTGTTTATATATTTTCATTGTTAGTTGGTAGTTGGCTTCGCCACACCATCTAAGGGTTATCGTTAGGATTGCTTCTCAGACACATCGGGTCTTGCATGCATCACTAACCATTTCCCTCTTCTAACATGGCATCTTAATCGCGCACGATTACATATACATTGGCCTTCACATAGCCACACACGCGAAGACAATACTCGAACTTCGCGCTGCATATAGGCTCGTCCTTGTTCACATCACATGTATGTTCGCGTACGTGCACACACATGCACGCGGAACTACGGTGATCAAACAAAGGAACACACACACATTATTTCTGGCGCAATTACTAAACATGAACATTTACTAATATGTTTACACTTACGGGGAATGCCTGCAAATAACTAACAAAAAGGAGTTGTCGAGAAGCACACACGCAAACTTTTCATGCTGTCTTTCTAACCGATAAATGAGTTAACAGTCTGTTTTCTCATTTCAAAATAAAAGTCCTTATATGACTAAACAATTTATGATGACAGAGCAGTGGTTCTCAACTTTTTTGCTCCATTCCTGAACAGTGATGGCACGTTCATATGTCTTTTGGGACGCCTCGAGGTTTTGGCTCATGCGTTTAAAACAAAAGACTATTAAAAAAAGTATTTTCTCTTTATAGTTGCCGTGCTTTGTTTCTAAATGTCTCTGCAATTTCGAAGGCTTCAGGCTTTCATTAGCTAGTATTTCGTTGCATAGCACACACAACGACTTGTGCTCACCATTCTTCACGCAATACGTAAATCCATATTTCAGAAATACCGGGTCGTAGGCCCGTAAATATTTCCTCTTTGGTTCTTCAGAAGAATACATATCTGAGCTGGTACTCGGTTTACACAAAGCTTTGTTGTTGACTTTAAGAAATGTATCCATTTTTTTTGTTTAGCCTACACTAGTTTACTCTAGAGTCTAGACATTCTCCGGTCATGTCAGAGTAGATCCTCGCGCAGTACAGTGACGTTTTAAATGTTGATACATTTTAAATATCTGATATGCAAAATTGATTGGCTAAATGTTCTAACATGTTATTGTTAGATAGGCCTACATGCAGAACTAGTGCCGGTTTATGTAGTTTAATGTCAGAACTGGGAGCAGGGATTCCCTAAAGGACAGAGGGAGCATGGCTGGTGAAAAAAGGTTAACATTTAGAACTCGTCTCGCGACCCTTTCAGAAACTCCCGCGACCCAAATTTGGGTCGCAACCCAAGGGTTGAGAACCACAGACATAGAAAACAGATCTGAATCCTTAACACAATCACTTATTTTGGCAATAGCATCATCTTTCAGTCTCATGTCATCAAAAGTGAATGCAGTTTATTGAAAGTGTAATCCTGCCCCAACTCATGCACATTTTGCATCTCTTCGACGAATAATTTCTCTGTACATGTCACTTATGCTATTCACCAAATATTGTTTATGTTTCCTGGACATGTGAGCAGTAAATGATGATTTCACACACCAAACCACTTAACACATCACACGCTGAACTGATTGGTTACCATATGGCTTTTATTTGAATAAAGTTGGGGAGAATTTAAAAAAAATTACAGAACAACCCTTTATTTACCTGACAATCTTATACTTGGTTTTGTAGTTTGCGTTCAATTCCTTGTTTCACAAAGTGGAATTCACCGGTGGTACCAAAAGGGTGTCTGTGAGAGCAGACTAAAGAGCTGCTACTCACACGTTTGTCTTTATTCTGTGAAGTCATCTGTGTGGATCTCAAGTAACACTGAATTACGCTACAGTAGCAGTCTAATTGTCCTGTAACTCAAACAGTTTGGACTGTGAATTGTCTCTAGTGTAAACATATAAGCACATTTGATCCACTCCAGCATCTGAAGAGTATGTGGAGGTCAGTGAATTTGTGATGTTTTAGGCCATAGCAGAGCAACTACAAGGAGGGTGAAAGGAGAGAGAATGAGGATATAATTCGAAGCGGATATAGCTATGGACTAGGATGTCCTTGAAGAAGGAATCAAGCATGCTTTTCAGATTTGTTTCTCAAATCCAAATAGAACCTATTTGTTCTGTTTTGGTTGCTGCCAGAGAGGTCACGTAAAAGATAAAGGAGATAAGCCCCAGACTGTTTTTGCCTCTGGGCAACTGGTTAAGTCAGTGAAAGGATAAACATGTTTTTAGAGGTCATCAATCCACTTAAGACATTCCCAGGGAAGCAATTAGTTCCGCCACACCTGAGACCCCATGGACTGGCTAAATACATCCTGAGGAGACTGGATCAACAGGTCACACACCTGCTGCCCCAGGTGGACAGTGTCATGGGGGTTACATTTATCGCCTAATAATCTCCCTGTGGAGGCACCAATGTCACGGACAGAGCAAGCTCAAGGGGATCAAGGACACCATGGCTATTGTAATGATACTACCCTCATCAGTGCAGGCAGGTATTATTTTAATGGTATATTCACATTCCCCATTTATTAATTTTGCAGACATGCCTACAAATCAAGCAGTACACTGTGGATGCACATTTTCTTCTGTATCTATGCTCCCTAAGAACTGAACACATGATGTTTGTGTTTTGTTTTTTTTGCACCTTGCGCTACCAGTTGAGCAACAGGAGCATCGGTATGATGCAACTGTTGTCTGGTGTTAAATTACTGTTTGTTGTGTCATCAGTGACTAATTGTGAGTAATCCTAGGGTTGAAGTTCACACTGAATTGTGTTCAGATGCATGGAAACTGATTTAGAAATTGGTTTTGCAACATTACATACTCTTCATCACATTTTTACAAAGTAGACTTTTCATTTAGTTACATCATTCCATCATAGTGAAAGAGAATGCTTAGAAATCTTATGGCTAATGTGTGGCTATCAGGGGCTGTTAGACTACAGCTCATAAACTTCACCAAAACCAAAAGACAGAGGTACACCATCAGCTCAACATAGCTACTTTGACCTTGAGTAAGATGGATTTCTCAGATAGTTGTCAAGTTGTCAGGCCTTGTCTACCAGGTGATAATGTGCCTTCCTCATGTAATCTAAATATGAGGTATTGAGCTTGATATGTATGCTGCCACCACATATTTCAACAAAGTAGGTCAACAATTGTAGTTGTAGTATTCTAAAATTAGCAATTACAAGACCTGAACAACCAGAAATGTATGATCACCTCTAATACATGTATTTCACATAACTGATGTTTTAGTTCCTTTAATTTTATATTACTAATGTTTTTTTTTTTCAATTGAAATATATTGACTATGAAACATGTTAGCACTAAATCTTTATTTTAAAAGTGTGTGGTATTTTATGTGTAACTGCATGTGTAGAATACAGCAGAGCTTGAATAGAAAAAGTGTACATTGTCTGAAAGGATGTCATCAACGGCCAAATCAAAAAAAAAATTAAACAAAGGTATGGCAAAGGATTTTACTCTTTGATCCTCGCCAAAGATGAATTCCTTTTCAAAACTTATTCTGTCATGGTAAGTGATAGCCCATCAAGAAAACCCACCCACTATACTTAAAACTCATATCTTGTACATCTGGTCAATTGGGTGGCATATTGACTTTTTAAGGTATGACGATATGACAATACCGTTTATATCGACACATAATTTATATAGTATATACAGTGGTTTGCGTAACATAACCTGTTTGAGGGGAGTTTCACAATACACTATCTGCATCCCGCTGTCTTCCTATTGCTGTCATCACATGCTCTTCCGCTACTGTTTAGGCCAGGTATGTTACATTGTGGCTCATGTCTGCCTATGGGAGATCCCCATGGTCCTGATATGTTTCTCATTAGAACAAGGAATTTTTGTATGCACCAAAATGCATATTGCAGTCATAAGACCCTTAGGGATACAAAGGAAGAGCATATCTTCCAGTTTTACACACAGTAAAAATAATCTGTATCTCAACTAAGCACCTTAAGGTGTAAAACCTACAATCCCACCCACTCTCCCTCTCCCTCTGCAGAGAGCCCTGTGGACCCCATAGCAGCCAGTGACGGAGAGACGGCAGTTCTATATTTCACTGTAACGTATGTTTCCATGAATGAAAAAGAGTTATAAACAGTGTTCAGGACTTAAAGACTACTTTAGATCCTTGTCAATAACGTGAGTAGATATGATGTATCTATAAAACTATTGAGACCTTTTCACGTTTTTGCATGGTACTGGTGTCTGCCATTCAACATCTGAGAAAGTGGAGGTTCCATTTCGTGTTAAATTGTGCATGTTTAGAGTGCATGAGTACAGCCACATCAGTGAACCATTGCCTACAATTTGTATCTTTTGATTAGATCTGTTTTTGATTATGGGTGTTTGGTGTAAGCCCAAACATGCTTAATACATTTGGTACAGCCAAAGGCGCTCAGGTTGTGTTGTGAGGCATTTTATACAATTCCAATTCCAGCTCTGTTAGTTGAAATGGGGCAGACAGCACTAAGTTTTGGCATGTTTACACTTACAACGTATTACAGATATAACTTGAGGGGACATGACCCCAGGGCAGGGTTCAGCGCTGTCGTGGCATTATTACGGGCATTACATTGGGTTGATGAAGCAGGAGTGGATAGTGTAGTCTTATGTTCTGATTCATCTGCAGCTCTTCATTGCAAGAAGGCTAAATCCAATATAGTAGAGCAAATCTTCACTGTCCTATATAGGTTGAATGAGCAGAGAAGTAATGTGGGTTTTTATGGGTCATGTTGGCAGCAGCTAGTGGCTTGAGTGTGAATTGGCAGCAGACAAGGCAATGAGCATTATACCATTATCTGTAAGAAACATTCAAAACAGTAACCTGGTAAAGTGTATGGAGTAAAGGCAATTGTATAAAACATGTTAAATATGTATACTCTGGCAATGATGGCTAGGCTATTTATTTCATATTAGACTAGCTAGTGTTTCACTCAATACCATGAATTAAAAAAAAAAAAAAGCTTTATATGTAGGCAATCAATAATAGTATATCAGTATCTATAGGCCTATACATTTAAAAAAAAAAAAAAAGAGAGAAACACATTTATTTTTCACATTGGTCAAAATTATTAAAATATTAGTTAACAGTCTAAGGTTTACTAAACATTTGGGTTGCACAGTGTTTTACTTGTTGATTTTTTTCCATTAATACATAATATTTGTCAGCTGGTCCTTTATTTTACTCATTACTTTGGTCGCGTCCTCGTGCAGGTTTTGTAGAACTGCGTCAGTCAGCACCCTTGGCTCCCGACGCACCGAAGAGGGTTCGGACGGCTCCTGGTCCTCCTGAGTGACCACGGACTGGACAAAGTTGGGTACTTTAAGAAAATATATTTAGAAATTTGGTTTCCTCTAAATAACAATTATTTCATGGTTGGTCTGCCATTTCAAATTATTTTATTTTACGCATCGAAATTAAGGTTTGCAAACAGTGGTTTGTTTCTTTGGCCAACAATATGGATTGTTAGGCTTTCAGTAGTGAAGGACCCACTAGCAGACAACACAGCTCAAGGTTCAGAGTTAGTTTTAATACATTTCTCAGGCAACAATCCAAAGGCAAAACAGTCTCGTAGTCAACAGGCAGGCAAAAGGTCAAGAATCCAAAAATCAGAGTCCAAGGCAGAAATATCCAAAACACAGAATCCAAACAGGGTCAGGTAAAAAAAATCAGGCAAATGTCAAGATCACAGGCAGAGTATAGTAGACTCACCTAATCGCTGGAAAGGCACAGGTAATAAACTGGCACGATCTGGCAGAGACTTATAGGCACACTGGGCTTAAATACCCACAAACCAATGGCAACAAACAGAAATCAGGTGTGCTCACAAAATGGCGGGAAATCAAACAAAGACAGGGTGGAGTCAGAGACACATGTCATTTCAAAACAAAAACAGAAGGCACATGACACCCCCACCTGATCAAAATGCAAACAAAAGCACATGTTGCCGGAAAACTCAAACAGCAAAATCACTAACAATTGATGTTTGATGGTCCAGCTTGTTCTGTGGGTACAGTGTCACTGTCTCCATGTTCAGTGATGTCAGAGAGACCTTTATCACCAATGATGCTGGCAATGTGTGTGTCCAAAGGTGAGAGGAGGTCTGCTGTGCTCTGTCCTTCTCCAGTTGCACAAATGTCTTGGTTATGTGCAGGTTTTTGCCTTTCAAGATGTTCTCAATGCCATCACTACTGGTTACTGGTATGTATTAAAGAACAAACTGCTGGTAATGTGTGTAATTCGGTTATATTAACCATCAGTGAAATGAATATTCTCATCGGCACAACTTCAGGAAATGCTCCAATGAGAGGGCTTATGGATGCTGATGTAAGTGAAGATCACCCTCTGGTGGTCAAAAGGCCAAACCAGCCTAATGTGTGCCTGATCTTTACTGGCTGCACTGAGTTTATAACAGATATAAACAGACAAATCATATATAGTTTATAACAAACAAATCTCTCAAATACAGAGAGGTAGGTTTAGATCTATTGCTCTTCAAAACTAATAAGGTAAGTATACAAGACAATAACATGTTTTCACTTATTCAACAGAAAACAATGCCTTTTTTTACCATAAACTGTAACCTGTATGTGTGCGTGTGTGTGCTGACTTGTTCCTGAAGCTGAGTGTTAATAGCTTATCCTTGGCTACAGCAGTTAACATGTTTTCCCCCATTAATTCAATGTAGTAATTCTGGCTTGATTGTGTGGTATGTGCACGGGAAGTAGTTTGTCTCTTTTCCCTGAATCTCTTTATACCTGCAGTAACTTGATTTAGTGCCATATCTTGTTCTATAAGAACAGCATTCCAAAATAAGAAACATTCAACTTTTCAAACCTTTATTTTTAAGAAAATAAGCAGAGCGAGCACAACAGCAGCGGCGAGCATGGCTGCTCTCTGGAGGCTCAACAGGCTCAAGCACATGCGTTAACTAAATATTAACTAAGCCATCTACGAAAAAAAGAAAACAGGTTCCTTGAGTGATGGGGTAGAATGGAGAAGGAAGAAAAAAAGACAGAGAAAGAGAGAAATGTTTGTGCTGGACAACCGGCGTACTGGGTTTATGTGCTGAGGTGTTTTTTTCCTGCTCCCACACTACTCCTCTAGGAGCATAGTCTGGGGGTCACCTTTTTTTTTCTCCTCCCTTTCCTCATGTTATGCTGCAATTCTTCCCTCAACCTTGTCTTCCCGTCCTGTCTACCCCCTTGTCCGATGGCGCTTGTGTAGCGGCCGTGGAGATCTCGTGCAGGAGATCATTTGGTGATACTATAGCCTGCATGGAGAATACCAAAACAAATTCCTAGTATCTGTATACATGGCGAAATAAAGTTGAGTTGAATTGAATTGAATTGAATTGAAACCAGTACAGTTTCTTTCTTCAGCAGACTATCGGACCTAACTACGCCACTGGTAGCATGTCAACGACACCACAGAGCAGACTCTACTTTTTGAGGAAGCTTAGGTCATTCAATGTTTGCTGCAAGAAGTTACATGTCTTCTGCCAGTCTGTTGTGGCAAGTGCAATTTTCTTTGCAGCCATCTGTTGGGGCAGCGGCCTCAGAGACTGTTAGAAACTCAACAGAATGATAAAGAAGGCTGGCTCTGTGCTGGGGACTGAACTGGGCCCTATTCGTCGTACGTGGTTCAATTAAGTCGATCAAATGTCCCATTAGCCAGTTAAAATTAACGCGATGATTGAGGACAGGCTATCTCGGTTGGTCCAAGGCTGATCCGCGCTCAAATAATGTAGTTAATTCGAACCAGACTTCACTTATCAGGGCAATTGCGCGTGCCCGTCCTACTTCAAAAGGGGGAAGCGTCGATCACCAAAAACATGATTTTCTAACAGTACAATGGCTACTAAACTTAAAGAAAGAGCCTCTTTTTTTTCTCCGCTGGCGAGCAGGAGATTATTATAAACACTTATGAAGAATACAAGACCATAATCATGGCAAAATCCAACACCGCCACCGCTGCGAGAGAAAGACAAGAAGCTGTGTTTGGGAGGATATTTATGTATGTATATGTTATGACAAGTACAACAGTGGTACAGGGGGTAAAGGAGTTGTCAAGAGAAGTTGTTTAGTAATTGCAAGGTTGCTAGTTCAATTACCCTCATCTCCCTACCCAGTATACTTTTACATTTCTTTGTAAGTCGCTTTGAGTAAAAGCGTCTGCTAAATGACTAAATGTAAATGTATTAATAAGAAATTCAATAAATTGAAGCAGTGAAAAGAAATTGTGTGTATTTCTCTCTATTCTTATCATGAGTCCACCTTAATCATTTTATACAATAATGATATGCTATGGTGCACTAATAACACTGTCATATATTTATGAGTGCTTTGTTCTCCGCATCGCTGACACTACAAAAATGTACCACTCGCAAAAAAGCAAAGTGGCAGTGAATATTGTCAGTAATGTCAACACTTCTCACAGTGTTGAATGGAAGTTCACACACACAGCAATTGCAATCAGCTGAAGCCAGTTGGTTAATTAGGATTCAGACAGAGGAGCTGTGCCTATAAAAGACCAGCTTGGTTGTTTGGGAATCAAAGCTGGGGTGTTGCTGTTGCAGTAGTGAGTAGAAGAGTGCTACTTTTGGGTCTTAGATTCAAACCGTTGAAGTTGGTGATGACTCTTGGCATGATGTTCAGGTACACATTTAATTGTTTGTCTTTAGGTTGTCTTTTCCTCTCTGTCACCTGGTGTAAACAAAGTGTATTCTGCAGGTTGCCTTGGATTTGCCTTTACTTCATATGTGAAATATGTGGCCAAAAACTTCAACAAGGTATGAGTTGGTGCTTTTTTTTTTTTTTTTTTTGTAGTAAAGTTGCATGTTAAGTATATTTTAACTGAAGCCCTTGTTTTGTTCTAGAGTTGGAAGTACCCCAGAGTTCTGGGTACTCTAGCTTCAGACCCAGGCCTCCTGGCATTGGCTCTGTACCTTCCATGAATGACTTCAGCTCAATCAAAGGTCAAGCGTTCCCAAGTTACAATGAACCTTCTAAGGAAAGTAAAGCAGAGACTCCTCATGCCCCAGCAAGCCAGATGCAGATGCCATCAAACCAGGTTTGGTCTCCGGTGAGCCAAGATGGCCTGGCGAACTCAGTGTGGACTCCCCTCACCCCTGCTCAGGAGGGCCAGGGTCAGCAGTCTGTAAGCCAGGCGTTCAAGATGGCAAGGGCCCAGATGTCCCCGCCATCAGTGAGCCAGGCTGCCAAGATGCCACAGGCGCAGATGCCCCCAGCATGGGCCCAGATTCCCCAGGAGAAAACCCAGATGCCCCCAGCATGGGCCCAGATGCCTCCAGCCCCAGTGAGCCAGGCTGCCAAGGTGCCCCTATCCCCAGTGAGCCAGGCAGCCAAGATGCCCCAGGCGCAGATGCCCCCATCATGGGCCCAGATCCCCCCGGCTCCAGTGAGCCAGACAGCCAAGATGCCCCAGGCCAAGATGCCCCGAGCATGGGTCCAGATGCAGATGCCATCAAACCAGGTTTGGTCTCCGGTGAGCCAAGATGGCCTGGCGAACTCCGTGTGGACTCCCCTCACCCCTGCTCAGGAGGGCCAGGGTCAGCAGTCTGTAAGCCAGGCGTTCAAGATGGCAAGGGCCCAGATGTCCCCGCCCTCAGTGAGCCAGGCTGCCAAGATGCCCCAGGCGCAGATGCCCCAGGCGCAGATGCCCCCAGCGCAGATGCCCCCAGCATGGGCTCAGATGCCTCCAGCCCCAGTGAGCCAGGCTGCCAAGGTGCCCCAGGCGCAGATGCCCCCATCTTGGAACCAGATCCCCCCCGCTCCAGTGAGCCAGACAGCCAAGATGCCCCAGGCCAGGATGTCCCGAGCATGGCTCCAGATGCCCCCGGCCCCAGTGAGCCAGGCAGCCAAGATGCCCCAGGCCAGGATGTCCCGAGCATGGCTCCAGATGCCCCCGGCCCCAGTGAGCCAGGCAGCCAAGATGCCCCAGGCCAGGATGCCGCGAGCATGGGTCCAGATGCCCCGGGCTCCAGTGAGCCAGACAGGTGCAGATGCCCCCAGCATGGGCCCAGATGCTTCTGGCCCCAGTGAGCCAGGCAGCCAAGATGCCCCCAGCATGGGTCCAGATGCCCCCGGCCCCATTAAGCCAGACAGCCAAGATGCCCCCAGCATGGGTCCAGATGCCCCCGGCCCCAGTGAGCCAGGCAGCCAAGATGCCCCAGGCGCAGATGCCCCCAACATGGGCCCAGATGCCCCCGGCCCCAGTGAGCCTGGCAGCCAAGATGCCCCAGGCGCAGATGCCCCCATCATGGGCCCAGATCCCCCTGGCCCCAGTAAGCCAGACAGCCAAGATGCCCCCGGCTCCAGTGAGCCAGACAGCCAAGATGCCCCAGGCGCAGATGCCCCCAACATGGGCCCAGATGCCCCCGGCCCCAGTGAGCCAGACAGCCAAGATACCCCAGGCCCAGCATGGCTCCAGATGCCCCTGGCCCCAGCGAGCCAGGCAGCCAAGATGCCCCAGGCGCAGATGCCCCCAGCATGGGCCCAGATCCCCCCGGCTCCAGTGAGCCAGGCAGCCAAGATGCCCCAGGAGCAGGCAAAGGTGCCTCCGGCCCCAGTAAGCCAGACAGCCAAGATGCTCCAGGCCAAGATGCCCCAAGCATGGGTCCAGATGCCCCCGGCCACAGTGAGCCAGGCAGCCAAGATGCCCCAGGCCATGATGCCCCGAGCATGGGTCCAGATGCCCCCGGCCCCAGTGAGCCAGGCAGCCAAGATGCCCCAGGAGCAGGCAAAGGTGCCTCCGGCCCCAGTAAGCCAGACAGCCAAGATGCCCGGGGCATCTGCGCCTGGGGCATCTTGGGCCCAGATCCCCCTGGCTCCAGTGAGCCAGACAGCCAAGATGCTCCAGGCCAAGATGCCCCAAGCATGGGTCCAGATGCCCCCGGCCCCAGTGAGCCAGGCAGCCAAGATGCCCCAGGCCAAGATGCCCCGAGCATGGGTCCAGATGCCCCCAGCCCCAGTGAGCCAGGCAGCCAAGATGAGCCAGGCAGCCAAGATGCCCCAGGCGCAGATGACTCAATCCAACTCTTTAGGTAGTCTTGGCAGCTCCTCCATGGATGTCAGTGGCGATGCTGAGGGTCCCTCATCAGGGCAAGAGCACTACCTTGTGATCTCAGAGCCATCAGGTTTTCAAACGCGCTACGTGGTTAAATCCTTCAATCGTTACGTGCGTGGAAAAAGGGTCTTTTCCCAAACCACCTACATCCCACTGGACGTTCCTCCAAGTGATGGTGCTGCTCAGCCTGCTCCGGTCCCCAGTTTTCCTGGACATGAAGCCCAGACTGGCCAAACTGTAGACTACATTCCTTCAAGGTAGGCCTGGGTGTTTCTGTATGTCTGTGGCCATAAGTGAGTGTTTGAATTCTAATGTGTTTCTTTCTCTTCAGGAAAGGATAAACTTGCCCGGTTGATCTTTGCCATAGAGGTATACGATACATTTTGCACTCAAATTCTGTGTTTCATGTGGGAGGGAGTCTTGCTTTTCTGAACTCCAACCTGAATGGATTTCTAGGATTCACTTTACATTGTGGTTAAAACAATAAAAAGATTTTTCTCATTTTGCTCCTTAATTTCTTGACTAAACCTTTTTAACCTCCTGCTAAAACTGAATGGAATTGAGGTGTAAAAGGCAGGCTATCCATGTGTAACATGGGGCATTTTGTCCTGCTGTTGAAAGAAGCAAATTGATTACAGTATTAGTGGAGAGTCGTGACGTTCAGGAGGTAGAATTTCTTTATTGGGTTCTCTATGACAAACCAAGTTTATAAGAAGCCACCTTCAGAAGCCAAATGTCTGCTTTCTTTTGAACTGTTAAGCTGTAGGTGTGTAACGTGCTGCCTTTGATTATACCATAGAGGCAAATGCTCCATAAAATGGGCTATATTTGTAAGTACCCTGCATCAGTGTTTCAATGATATTCTCCTGTCAACCACATATAGGCAATTTTTATTTTTGTAGTAATTCAAAGTTTTTAAGATATTAATTTCAGATGGTGTATTCTAAAGGACATGGAACAATAAAAAGGGAAACTGTAATTTTAGTCTGAGTATGAAATGGCGTGCATTTGATCAGCTTACAGCAAGCATCTAAGAACAGTTAAGTCTTGCTGGCTACAGCTACTGACAACATCCTTGATGTCATCTGGAAGTTGCTTCCGACACAATTTTATGACGAATATGAATATATGTAGTACACTTTTCTGAAGTTATGTGAAAGGGTCACTGAAACAAAGAAAGAATAATGTTAGACACTTGAACATAGATTAACATCAATGCTGGTGTTCACATCCTGGTGCGAGTCTTCTGGCAGTAGGAATACAATGCATATGTAAGTGATTATATAAAATATGATATAAATAGATGGCAACAACATTAGCAAACTAGTGCTCCCATTGTACAGTATGAAACAGCAATAACAGAAACTCTACAGCAATATCACAGTATCAAAATAGGTGCAATAGAAAGTACATGTGCAAAGGTGAGTCTAATATTCTACTCTAAATATGCAGTATGTTATTGGTTACATGTATCAACTGCTAATTTAATGTAACAACGCTGGTAGTTTTACTGCTAATGACCATAGTAAAAAAGGGAATTTAAGGTACAAAGTAAGAATTATATTCTTGTAACAGTTATAATTTCTTATCCACATCTGTTCAACAAAAAGATGTATTGGCGTAACTACCTTATCCATGACATAAATGGAAATATAAACGGATTTAAATATAAGTTAAGGACACAAATGTGCTCCCCAGCAGCCAAAAGACCCAATCGATGTCTAAATAGAATCACTAAATTATGTTGTAATTAATTTTACCTCAACAAGCTTCATTTCAAGGGAAGACTGTGTTCAAAAAGGTATGTGTTAATTCTCTCTTTTACCCTGTAAGTTACAGGACATATATGTGTGTTTGATAGGGTTAATTTAAAAAATATATAAAACTAATCCATTTTGCTACCTCACATTCTTAGGTTTTAAGCGGTTGAGACCCTAAGAAACTTAAATCCTTCTTAATAAAATAAATTAAGTTCAGCCTAGAAATACTTCACGTCTTGGTAGTCTACTGTTCTGTTCTGAAATAATATGGCCACTTTATCAATATAAATACCCTGAAATATTTCATTAATAAATGCAGCCTAAACAAAATGAAATGGTGTGTCTGATGTTTCATAATTATTTTTTTTTTTTACCTTGTTCAGCCTTAGCCTTTTCCCATGATCCCCTCTGACTCCCTGTCTCCTTCTTCTAGTCTTTATCTTAGGCTATCAATCTTTCCTAGGGCAACTGTCTGAGCCTGAATTGTATTGCAGGGATTATGATTTAACAATATATTCCTTCTATTTTTTAGATGGAACACAAGACAGGCCGACCGTCCCCCTATCAGAGATCAGTGACTGTGCACCTCAAATGCGTAGAGAAAGCATCTGGAGTCATAGCTATTGAATTTCAAATTGGGGACACGGTTACTGCGGATTGGGCTTCCAGCTACGTGTGTGCGTTGCCCGAATTCGGTCTACACCGCCACCATCACAGAGACAATGACCGCTGAAGTTGATGTTGACTGGACATATTCATTCAGAAATATAGTGCTAAAGGGGCAGAGAGCTTACATAAATAGAGAGATTTATCGGTCATATCGGTGTGACTGTGCGCCCTGATATAGAAGCTTGGGGGTGAGCCCCTTGTTATCTTGATTTTTGTTTTCATTTGATCCTCTAATTACTTTTTTTATTGTATTGTATTATTTCGTTAGTTCAACTTTAAATGATCTTTTAAATTTAATTAAAGTATTTTAAAGTTCAATAAAACAAAGAAAAAATGCCAATGTAAAATGAGGGCAGGCAAGCACAAGATCTAACCCAGGACATATGGCCATTACGTTGAACAAGTTATCCACAGGGGCAGTGGTATAAACCGCTTTACTGAGAGGAGCTTTCAGTATGTGGTACACTACTGAGCTAAATACAGTGCCCTCCACAATTATTGGCACCCCTAGTGAATATGAGCAAAACAGGCTATAAAAAAATATGTCTTTGCTGTTTATCCTCTTGGTCTTTCACTCAAAATATTCACAAAAATCTTACCTTTTCACTGAAGTAAAACTATTGAAAGAAAAAAAACTGTTGACATTAAATAAATATTTTTCCCAAAACATGTGTGCCACAATTATTGGCACCCCTTAATTTAATGTTTTTTAAAGCCTGTTTTGCTCATATTCACCAGGGGTGCCAATAATTGTGGAGGGCACTGTATGTCCTGGATCTGGATCCAACTAGCCCACCTGCAGAGGCACATCGTGGACCTGCTGATCGTGCCGCTCCTTCTGGTGACCAGCAGCAGCCAACAACCCTCATAAGCCACCTTGAGTCTGGCCTGGTGCTCGACCACCCAATCCTGTACCCGACCCAGGAGAAAGCCTACGGGGGAGGAAAGGGGAACTCACCCGTGCCCTTATTAGGTGTGGTATTATAGCAGAAAAACACCTGCGAGAGACAGGGGGCCCAATCCTGCTTCCACGATGCCGGCAGTGTGTGTAGCAGGGTGTGGAGAGTTCTATTGGAATGCTTGCACTGCAGGGTGGTACGGGCTAGTAAGGGACTTCTCTATCCCATACAAGCAGCGGAGCTGGTGGAGTAAAGGACTCTCAAAGCCCCTACCTTGGTCAGAATGAATAAGGCTCGGAACTCAGAACTTGAAAATCCAAGGCGTCAGAAGGACCCTGGTAACGGTAGAAGCCTGCTGATCACGAGAAGGGACAGCAACGGTGTATTTGGTGAACACGCCAGTCATGATGGGGACATTCAGTAATCCATTCTTGGATGGCTCCAACACTGTGGTATCTATGGTAAGATCTCATTTGGCCTAGGGCTAGGTGGCCCATTAAACATTGGTGCTGGCCCCGTATCTTTTGCAACGATTGCACTCTTGGCACAACCACTGCTTTATGTCCGAAGATATCTCTGACGGGTGTCAGCGCTGTGGTACCAGTTCAATGGTTCACTCAATGCCTTAGTGTCCGTGTTCCAGTGTCTCCTTTTTTGAAGACTACAGGCAGGATGGAGATTCTCCTCACCCCCATCCAGGTGGAGCGGACACCCTCTCTTTCTATCAGGCCGTCCAATTGGGACAATAGGTCTGGGGACCTGTCGTCTCTCACCTGGGGTAAGCCTGACCTGTTTCCTCCTAAACACCAAGACATCCTTCAGGATCCTTCCTTGCCTCCTACATGGAACAAATGTCAGAGAGAGGAGGGCACAGAAGGACAGATGCCATGGACTGAGTCAAAGACATCATTAAATGTCTGGAAGGGTGTGTCCCAAATTGTCCATTGTTGCTTGAATATGAATCTGCACACACTGACCCTGATTCTGGAGGAGCCATTCATTGTGTATCAACACAATCCCCAAAACAGGAATGGTATTCTGTTCACCTGTTACAATTAGGTTTCATATCCGTCCATGTTTTTGATATGTTACAGTCTGATGTTTTTGACAACAAGATTTACAATTTAAAAGATTTTAGTTTGTGGCAAATAATACAAACAGTAATGAATAACTACATTTATCACAAAAGAGAGAAAATTCTAGGGAGAGAAGAGAATGTGTGAGCATGTGTGCAATGAGTGTCACTCCAGTGTTGAAGGGAGACAGAAAGTGTTTGTGAGAGAAAAAAGGTGATAATATGGTGTATGGTGACAATAGATTTCATGACAGTTCATGTATTTATTAATTCATTTAAAATATATTTGGGCTATCAACATTTATTTATTCCCAATTGAAATATTGTTTTTGGAAAAATGACAGGAACTTGGCTAAATAGATAGGACAGCCCTCCCACAAACACTTATGAGGTAAGATTAATGTTTTAGTACTAGTCATGCAGATGAAAAGTAAGCTTGTGCTTTATTTATCTTCTGTCATCATATGACCATGTGCATCTACCACATTATGCTACCACATGAAGTAAGTTTCTGTGGTAATAAACCTTCTGTGTAGATAACGGCACAAATTGTCCTTTCCTCACGACATAAAAGCAAGTGATGAAGGGCTAGAAGGGCTGAATGAAGGAAGAAACTTTGTGTTAGGCACTTCTTTCCATTAAAATTAGACATTTACAGCCCATTCATCACATAAGGACAGTTTTTTAATACAACATACGAAGCATACATAGGAAGGTCTGTGCATTCTATCAAGTCTCCAGCTTTAACATTGAGCTTTCCACAGGCCTTCAAAGATGCTGCAACAAAGCATAAAGTAAAATATTTACGCAAATTCAAGCACCCCGAATACTATGATATACCCAAGCCACACCCTTGGAAGTCCCTTGAATAATCTTCTAGTAATGGTATCATATTTTAAGCCTAGAAAGTTTGAAGGAGCTAGCTAAACGCTGCTAAAAAAGCGTCTCAAGTACAGGCACCCCCTCCCTCCTAAAACATCTTTTTGTGACAAAACTATTGGGAGTAGAGAGCTAATATTTGGGACTATTCATATTAAGAAGTTTATGAACAACCTTGAATTTTTTCAGCCAAATCTGAGATGGTCGAGTGGGGAATTTTCCTTAAATTGTCACGTTTGGCGTGGAATGACCCCATACTTCAGGACCAGAACATTATTTTGCTGAACACCAATGACAAGTTGCCTCCCTCTCGTGTCCATTGATGGAACTGTGATTGATGGAACCCAAACACAAACACAACCACACAAATTCGTAAAACAATGTTTTATATTTCATTTGCATTAATGTATAGTTCTTGTATTGTACCTACAGTATATATAGCAAATTAATGTTTAAACTGAACTAGTACTAGTCAGCTAAGCTTGAGCTAAGCTGAGCTTGATTACATAGTTTTTGTCCACATACATCAATAATTTAGCAGAAAAGTAATTTATTCATTTGAAATTATTTTGAATTATTATTGTCATCATTATTATTATTATACCGATAATTATCATACTGACTGATTAGATGTGAGTCATATGACACTCTCTGTCAACTGAACTACCCAGTAGCAGAACCCAATCTGCACTTTTGTCCCAGAAAATGTGCAGTTAGAGAATTATCATAGGTATAAGCGCAACAGACATGTCTCATATACAGATTATTCACATCTATTGAACAGGCATGGCGGCGGAGTTGCTGTGTAAAAAGCCATGATCAAGCCCACCACATGCAATACAGACAGGGTGTGACTGATCTGGAATTCCTGGTATTAAACGTTGTGGCCCCAGTTCAGGTACTAAATGCAGTGATCTACACATCATCAGATTACAACACCTTTTTGCCAAATCTGTCAGGTATTGGACTCTTTACATGTTATTGCTGATAGTGCAGTTATTGTCTGTGGGGATTTTAATGAGGACCTACTGGCCTATGGAAGGAAACCTAGAAACCCAATCTAGTGTTTTCATCCATCTCATTACCCCGTCAACCACAGAGAGGTATACATTGTTGGACAATATCTTCATTTCTGATCTGCAACACTGTGCAGATTCAGGTGTTCTCCAAACATATTACAGTTATCACAATCCTGTGTTTTGTATTCTAACTTAATTTACTCAATCCATCTCAGTTCTATTTACACTGCTGTAACCCATAAAACCACCATCACACAACAAATGTAATGATGTCAGCAGAAAGGAGTTTCATTCCATCAATGTACAGATCATCTGCGATGCACATTTGGCCCTGACGGTGCCCGGGGGCCTGGAGGACTGCATGACTCCCTTAGCCAACCTGAGGATCCAACAGGAGCAGACTTATAACCAGGGTTGGGAGGATTACTTTAAAAATGTATTCCGTTACTATTACTGATTATTACCTGTTATGTAATCAGTAATGTAACTTGATTACTTTCCGTTACTTTTGGATTTCCTCAATGCCAAATGTGCAAATGAAGACAACAGAAAAGAGACATTAATAGCCTTGTCCACTGTATATTGGTGGTTTTCTCCATTTTGATGTCTGTGATGGATATAAATGCTGAAAAACATTGGTCCAACCTTGAAGACAAAGACATTTACTGCTAGAGTCATAAACTGCACAACTCAATACATTTCATGAAGTGGTTGTGCTATCCACAAACCCCTCCTAAAAGGGCACACACCAGTTTTTTCAGAAGACATACTTTCTACATTTGTGCAATAGTAGTGCTAATAATTAGCATCTGGTGTGTCTGGCGTCCCATGTATTACTGAGGAAATCAACTTAGTATGCTACAAATATCAAAATGTACTATATTGTCATAGCTATGTGTTTGACAACAAACTGAACTCTATACTAAATATGTAAAGCTCTTTTTATGTGCCACTGTATTGATTGGAATGTCAGGATTTACTTTTTGGGCCCAAATGCAGCATTTCACCGAGATATTGTACTAGTGTACTAGAAGTATGAACCATAGAAAATAAAAATAAACCGGTCATCCCCCACTTTTCTTACCCGTAGTTGAACACTCTCTCACTGTCAACAGTTTTTTCAAACAAATATCTTGCATAATTTTACACTTTTTGCCCAATCCCCTGAAGGAAAATGGGCATGAGGGCCGTGTGATTGTGGTTTGATGTGTGCATATATGTCACGCCATCGCTGAACTCTGCTCCTGCCACGCTCCCTTCGACTTCAACTCGCACACCTCCGTCTCATTCACAATCACCGGAGTACTAATCACGCACATTTGTCACCTCTTTACTTAAACCATTCACTCCTTGTCTGACCTGGCATCATCATACAGGGCCGTCCCTAGCGCATTTGGCGCCCTAGGCAAGCTTCACTCCTTAACAGTTCTACAGTACTGCACCTTTAGGAACAAGGAACGTCACACGTCACTGGCTAGCTAGCGTTAGTTAACTAGCAAGATTACATACAATCCATTCGCTAAAGTTGACAATACAATACTTGGATTTTTACCAGTATTCCTCACTTGTTGACAAGTTGCCGTGTTTGTCTTCCTTCCTTCTTTGCCCATCTAGCACGGGGTGAACACTGCAGTATTGGCCTGGAAAGTCGTGGCTTGCCATGTGCTCCACAGCCTGGTCAGAGCCCCCATGCCTGACAAAGATCCTTTACCACCTCCTAATGCTGGGGCCATTCAGATGAGCGCTGGGGCCAAACTAACACTATCCCATACAGAGATCTTAGGGAAGTCTGCCTATTAGCCAAGGTTTGAAAAATAAGAGAAAAGCATTTATTTAGCAGTATGGTCACAAAATATTAGTATTAGTATTATTATTAAAATATTAGTTAACAGTCTAAGGTTTACTAATAATTTGGACTGCACAGGAAGCTTATTTTACTTGTTGATTTTTTTCCATTGATACATTGGAAATAATTGTCAGTTGGTCTTTTATTTTACTCATTACTTTGGTCGTGTCCTCTTGAGTTTGTAGAACTGCGTCAGTCAGCACCCTTGGCTCCCGACGCACCGAAGAGGGTTCGGACGGCTCCTGGTCCTCCTGAGTGACCACGGACTGGCCAAAGTTGGGTACTTTAAGAAAATATATTTAGAAATTTGGTTTCCTCTAAATAACAATTATTTCATGGTTGGTCTGCCATTTCAAATTATATTATCTTACGCATTGAAATTAAGGTTTGCAAACACAGTGGTTTGTTTCTTTGGCCGACAATATGGATTGTTAGGCTTTCAGTAGTGAAGGACCCACTGCAGACAACACAGCTCAAGGTTCAGAGTTATTTTTAATACATTTCTCAGGCAAAAATCCAAAGGCAAAACAGTCTCGTAGTCAACAGGCAGGTCAAAGGTCAAACATCCAAAAGTCAGAGTCCAAGGCAGAAATATCCAAAACACAGAATCCAAACAGGGTCAGGGCCCCATTCGTCGTAAGGGTTGAAGCTTAGTTAATCAATTGTCCTTTTAGCCCGTTAACATTAGCGCGCTGATTGAGAACAGCAAATATCGATTCGTCAACGGCTCATCCGCCTCCAAATCATGTGGTTAATTTCAACCAGGCTAAACTTATCAGGGCTATTGCGCGTGCACGTCCTACTTCAAAAGGCAGGAAAGGTTGATCACCAAAACAATGATTTTCTAACGGTATAATGGTTCTAAACTCAAAGAAAAGGGCTCTTTTTTTCTCCGCTGGCGAGCAGATGAACATGAACGCTTATGAAGAATACAAGACCATAATCATGGCAAAATTCAACACCGCCACTGCTGTGAGAGCAAGGTGTGTTGGGATGTTTATAGGGTGATATCTATGTATGAATACTAGTGCTGTCAGTTTAACGCGTTATTAATGGCGTTAACGCAAACCCATTTTAACGGCGTACATTTTTTTATCGCGAGATTAACGCGATTTTTATTTTTATTTTTTTAGATTTACATTCTTTTTGGCCTTGCAAACTGTGTAGTAGGCTAACGTTACGGTTTGAGTGAATGGTGAGCGCGATACGGCGAAATGGATGATAAAAAGCTTCTGAATGGAAAGTTTACTTTTAAAAGTTAGTAGTAGGCTTATCTTTTATTGGTAACCTAACTGTTACGGTTCATTGTTTCTGAAATAAGAGGCCTGACTGCTATGTTCCCAGCAAACTTGAAAAAAAATAAAATATTAAGCCATGGTTTAACTGCACTATAGGCTGAGTCCTTGTTTACCTGAAATGTGCACTTTATAATTTTATTTTGTACCGCCCTGTTTGGCAATGTTGGTTTTCAATCAAATAAAACATTTGCATAAAGCAAGCCAATCCACTTTTCCATGTTGATAAGGGCATTAAAATAAAAATAAAAAGATGGAAAAAATAAATAAACGAAGGGACATTTAGAATAGATAAAAATGTGCGATTAATCACGATTCATTTTGAGTTAACTATGACATAAATGCGATTAATCGCGATTAAATATTTTAATAGTTTGACAGCACTAATGAATACCCAATGGCAAGTGTCAACTGGTACAGAGGATTACTCTACCGGTTTGAAACTGGAAGGTTGCTGGTTCAAATCCCCTCACCTCCTTCCTCGAAGTAGTTTTACATTTCCTTGTAAGTCGCTTTAATAAAAGCGTCTGTTAAATGACTAAATATATTAATAACAAATGCAATAAATTGAAGCAGTGAAAATAAATTCTCTGTATTTCTCTCTATTCTTATCATTAGTCCAACTTAATCATTTTCTACAATAATGATATGCTATGGTGTACTAATAACACTCATATAATTATGAGTGCTTTGTTCTCCGCATCACCGACACTACAAAAATGTACCACTCGCAAAAAAGCGCAAGACAGTCAATGTTCGACTGTGGTGTTTGCAATAAATGACTCGAAAAGGTCTTGTAACTTAATTATTCCTTGTCGGCTTAATCGGTAGCGCTCATACAAGAACTCATCATGATGGAATAATGGATCTTGGCGATCGCAAATAACTCTCTCCCTACGCTAATCTAACTATCTAATATCAGTCCTTGGTCAATGGGATCCCTCCTTTTTCCAGGGGTGTGGCAAGCTTATCCAGCTACACTTAAGTTAGCCTGCGCTGGAGCAGGTTAGTGCTAATTGATATGTTACTATGGTGATTTATCAAAAGTTGCTTCCACGAACCAAAAAGAGGGGCGTTTCTTATCTTAGCCTGAAAATTAGCTCGCTAAACCGCTTAGCGAGCTACGACGAATACCCCCCTGTATCACCAATGATGCTGGCAATGTGTGTGTCCAAAGGTGAGAGGAGGTCTGCTGTGCTCTGTCCTTCTCCAGTTGCTCAAATGTCTTGGTTATGTGCAGGTTTTTGCCTTTCAAGATGTTCTCAATGCCATCACTACTGGTTACTGGTATGTATTAAAGAACAAACTGCTGGTAATGTGTGTAATTCGGTTATATTAACCATCAGTCAAATGAATATTCTCATCGGCACATCTTCAGGAAATGCTCCAATGAGAGTGCTTATGGATGCTGATGTAAGTGAAGATCACCCTCTGGTGGTCAAAAGGCCAAACCAGTCTAATGTGTGACTGGTCTTTACAGTCTGGCTGCACTGAGTTTATAACAGATATAAACAGACAAATCATATATAATTTATAAAAAAACAAATCTCTCAAATACAGCGAGGTAGGTTTAGATCTATTGCTCTTCAAAACTAATAAGGTAAGTATACAAGACAATAACATGTTTTCACTTTTCATGCCTTTTTTTACCATAACCTGTAACCTGTATGTGTGCGTGTGTGTGCTGACTTGTTCCTGAAGCTGAGTGTTTATAGCTCATCCTTGGCTACAGCAGTTAACATGATTTTCTAATGGTACAATGGCTACTAAACTCAAAGAAAGAGCCTCTTTTTTTCTCCGCTGGCGAGCAGGAGATGATCATGAACGCTTATGAAGAATACAAGACCATAATCATGGCAAAATCCAACACAGCTGCAAGAGAAAGACAAGAAGCTGTTTATTGGGTGATATTTATGTATGTATGTGTAATGGCAAGTATGACAGTGGTACAGGGGGTAAAGGAGTTGTTAAGAGGAGTTGTTTAGTAATTGCAATGGTGCTAGTTCGATTCTCCTTACTCAGTGTACTTTTACATTTCTTGAGTAAAAGCTTCTGCTAAATGACTAAATGTAATTGTATTAATAAGAAATTCAATAAAGCAGTAAAAAGAAATTGTGTGTATTTCTCTCTATTCTTATCATGAGTCCACCTCAATCATTTTCTACAATAATGATATGCTATGGTGTACTAATAACATATAATTATGAGTGCTTTGTTCTCCGCATCGCTGACACTACACAAATGTACCACTCGCAAAAAAGCAAAGTGGCAGTGAATATTGTCAGTAATGTCAACACTTCTCACAGTGTTGAATGGAAGTTCACACACACAGCAATTGCAATCAGCTGAAGCCAGTTGGTTAATTAGGATTCAGACAGAGGAGCTGTGCCTATAAAAGACCAGCTTGGTTGTTTGGGAATCAAAGCTGGGGTGTTGCTGTTGCAGTGGTGAGGAGAAGAGTGCTACTTTTGGGTCTTAGTTTCAAACCGTTGAAGTTGGTGATGACTCTTGGCATGATGTTCAGGTACACATTTATTTGTTTGTCTTTAGGTTGTCTTTTTCTCTCTGTCACTTGGTGTAAACAAAGTGTATTCTGCAGGTTGCCTTGGATTTGCCTTTACTTAAGTGAAATATGCGGCCAACAACTTCAACAAGGTATGAGTTGGTGCTTTTTTTTTTGTAGTAGTAAAGTTGCATGTTAAGTATATTTTAACTGAAGCCCTTGTTTTGTTCTAGGGTTGGAAGTACCCCAGAGTTCTGGGTACTCTAGCTTCAGACCCAGGCCTCCTGGCATTGGCTCTGTACCTTCCATGAATGACTTCAGCTCAATCAAAGGTCAGGCGTTCCCAAGTTACAATGAACCTTCTAAGGAAAGTAAAGTAAGTAAAGCAGAGACTCCTCATGCCCTAGCAAGCCAGATTCAGATGCCATCAAACCAGGTTTGGTCTCCGGTGAGCCAAGATGGTGTGGTGAACTCAGTGTGGACTCCCTTCAACCCTGCTCAGGAGGGCCAGGGTCAGCAGTCTGTAAGCCCTGCGTTCAAGACGCCATGGGCCCAGATGTCCCCGCCCTCAGTGAGCCAGGCTGCCAAGGTGCCCCTATCCCCAGTGAGCCAGGCAGCCAAGATGCCCCAGGTGCAGATGCCCCCATCATGGGCCCAGATGCCTCCAGCCCCAGTGAGCCAGGCAGCCAAGATGCCCCTATCCCCAGTGAGCCAGGCAGCCAAGATGCCCCAGGTGCAGATGCCCCCAGCCCAAGTAAGCCAGACAGCCAAGATGCCCCAGGCCAGGATGCCCCGAGCATGGGTCCAGATGCCCCCGGCCCCAGTGAGCCAGGCAGCCAAGATGCCCCAGGCCAAGATGCCCCGAGCATGTGTCCAGATGCCCTGGGCTCCAGTGAGCCAGGCAGCCAAGATGCCCCAGGCCAAGATGCCCCGAGCATGGGTACAGATGCCCCCGGCCCCAGTGAGCCAGGCAGCCAAGATGCCCCAGGCCAAGATGCCCCGAGCATGGGTCCAGATGCCCCCGACCCCACTGAGCCAGGCAGCCAAGATGCCCCAGGCCAAGATGCCCCGAGCATGGGTACAGATGCCCCCGGCCCCAGTGAGCCAGGCAGCCAAGATGCCCCAGGCCAAGATGCCCCGAGCATGGGTCCAGATGCCCCCGACCCCACTGAGCCAGGCAGCCAAGATGCCCCAGGCCAAGATGCCCCGAGCATGGGTACAGATGCCCCCGGCCCCAGTGAGCCAGGCAGCCAAGATGCCCCAGGTGCAGATGCCCCCAGCATGGGCCCAGATGCCCCCGGCCCCAATGAGCCAGGCAGCCAAGATGCTCCAGGCCAAGATGTCCCAAGCATGGGTCCAGATGCCCCCGGCCCCAGTGAGCCAGGCAGCCAAGATGCCCCAGGCCAAGATGCCCCGAGCATGGGTCCAGATGCCCCCGGCCCCAGTGAGCCAGGCAGCCAAGATGCTCCAGGCCAAGATGTCCCAAGCATGGGTCCAGATGCCCCCGGCCCCAGTGAGCCAGGCAGCCAAGATGCCCCAGGCCAAGATGCCCCGAGCATGGGTCCAGATGCCCCCGGCCCCAGTGAGCCAGGCAGCCAAGATGCCCCAGGCCAAGATGCCCCAAGCATGGGTCCAGATGCCCCCGGCCCCAGTGAGCCAGGCAGCCAAGATGCCCCAGGAGCAGGCAAAGGTGCCTCCGGCCCGAGTAAGCCAGACAGCCAAGATGCCCGGGGCATCTGCGCCTGGGACATCTTGGGCCCAGATCCCCCTGGCTCCAGTGAGCCAGACAGCCAAGATGCTCCAGGCCAAGATTCCCCAAGCATGGGTCCAGATGCCCCCGGCCCCAGTGAGCCAGGCAGCCAAGATGCCCCAGGCCAAGATGCCCCGAGCATGGGTCCAGATGCCCCCGGCCCCAGTGAGCCAGGCAGCCAAGATGCCCCAGGCCAAGATGCCCCAAGCATGGGTCCAGATGCCCCCGGCCCCAGTGAGCCAGGCAGCCAAGATGCCCCAGGAGCAGGCAAAGGTGCCTCCGGCCCGAGTAAGCCAGACAGCCAAGATGCCCGGGGCATCTGCGCCTGGGACATCTTGGGCCCAGATCCCCCTGGCTCCAGTGAGCCAGACAGCCAAGATGCTCCAGGCCAAGATTCCCCAAGCATGGGTCCAGATGCCCCCGGCCCCAGTGAGCCAGGCAGCCAAGATGCCCCAGGCCAAGATGCCCCGAGCATGGGTCCAGATGCCCCCGGCCCCCGTGAGCCAGGCAGCCAAGATGCCCCAGGAGCAGGCAAAGGTGCCTCCGGCCCCAGTAAGCCAGACAGCCAAGATGCCCGGGGCATCTGCGCCTGGGGCATCTTGGGCCCAGATCCCCCTGGCTCCAGTGAGCCAGACAGCCAAGATGCTCCAGGCCAAGCTGCCCCAAGCATGGGTCCAGATGCCCCCGGCCCCAGTGAGCCAGGCAGCCAAGATGCCCCAGGCCAAGATGCCCCGAGCATGGGTCCAGATGCCCCCAGCCCCAGTGAGCCAGGTAGCCAAGATGAGCCAGGCAGCCAAGATGCCCCAGGCGCAGATGACTCAATCCAACTCTTTAGGTAGTCTTGGCAGCTCCTCCATGGATGTCAGTGGCGATGCTGAGGGTCCCTCATCAGGGCAAGAGCACTACCTTGTGATCTCAGAGCCATCAGGTTTTCAAACGCGCTACGTGGTTAAATCCTTCAATCGTTACGTGCGTGGAAAAAGGGTCTTTTCCCAAACCACCTACATCCCACTGGACGTTCCTCCAAGTGATGGTGCTGCTCAGCCTGCTCCTGTCCCCAGTTTTCCTGGACATGAAGCCCAGACTGGCCAAACTGTAGACTACATTCCTTCAAGGTAGGCCTGGGTGTTTCTGTATGTCTGTGGCCATAAGTGAGTCTTTGAATTCTAATGTTTCTTTTTCTTCAGGAAAGGATAACTTGCCCAGTTGATCTTTGCCATAGAGGTATACGATACATTTTGCACTCAAATTCTGTGTCATGTGGGAGGGAGTCTTGCTTTTCTCATTTTGTCTTGTCTTTTCAGGCCCTGAACTCCAACCTGAATGGATTTCTAGGATTCACTTTACATTGTGGTTAAAACAATAAAAAGATTTTTCTCAAATTTTGCTCCTTAATTTCTTGACTAAACCTTTTAACCTCCTGCTAAAACTGAATGGAATTGCTACCCATGTATAACATGGGGACGTTTCTCCTGCTGTTGAAAGAAGCAAATTGATTACATTATTAGTGGAGAGTCGTGACGTTCAGGAGGTAGAATTTCTTTATTGGGTTCTCTGACAAACCAAGTTTATAAGAAGCCACCTTCAGTCAAATGTCTGCTTTCTTTTGAACTGTTAAGCTGTAGGTGTGTAACATGCTGCCATTGGTTATACTATAGAGGCAAATGCTCCATAAAATGGGCTATATTTGTAAGTACCCTGCATCAGTGTTTCAATGATATTCTCCTGTCAACCACATACAGGCATGTTTTATTTATGTAGTAATTCAAAGTTCTTAAATTAATTTCAGATGGTGTATTCTAAAGAACATGGAACAATAAAAAAAAAAGAGAAACTGTAATTTCAGTGTGAGTTTTAAATGAAATGGAGTGCATTTGATCAGCTTACAGCAAGCATCTAAGAACAGTTAAGTCTTGCTGGCTACAGCTACTGACAACATCCTTGATGTCATCTGGAAGTTGCTTCCGACACAATTTTATGACGAATATGAATATATGTAGTACACTTTTCTGAAGTTATGTGAAAGGGTCACTGAAACAAAGAAAGAATAATGTTAGACACTTGAACATAGATTAACATCAATGCTGGTGTTCACATCCTGGTGCGAGTCTTCTAGCAGTAGGAATGCAATGCGTATGTAAGTGATTATATAAAATATAAATAAGTATATAAATAAATAATAAATATAATGTATATATTATAGTAAATAATAAATAAATAATAAATATAAATAGATGGCAACAACATTAGCAAACTAGTGCTCCCATTGTACAGTATAAAACAGCAATAACAGAAACTCTACAGCAATATCACAGTATCAAAATAGGTGCAATAGAAAGTACATTTGCAAAGGTGAGTCTAATATTCTACTCTAAATATGCAGTATGTTATTGGTTACATGTATCAACTGCTAATTTAATGTAACAACGCTGGTAGTGTGGAAATATAAACTAATTTAAATATACACAAATGTGCTCCCCAGCAGCCAAAAGACCCAATCGATGTCTATATAGAATTACTAAATTATTTTGTAATTAATTTTACCTCAACAAGCTTCATTTCAAGGGAAGACTGTGTTCAAAAAGGTATGCGTTAATTCTCTCTTTTACCCTGTAGGTTACAGGACATATATGTGTGTTTGATAGGGTTAATTTAAAAAATATATAAAACTAATCCATTTTGCTAATTCACATTCTTAGGTTTTAAGCGGTTGAGACCCTAAGAAACTTAAATCCTTTTTAATAAAATAAATTAAGTTCAGCCTAGAAATACTTCACGTCTTGGTAGTCTACTGTTCTGTTCTGAAATAATATGGCCACTTAATCAATATAAATACCCTGAAATATTTCATTATTACATGCAGCCTAAACAAAATGAAATGGTGTGTCTGATGTTTCATAATTGTTTTTTTTTTTTACCTTGTTCAGCCGTAGCCTTTTCCCATGATCCCCTCTGACTCCCCGTCTCCTTCTTCTAGTCTTTATCTTAGGCTATCAATCTTTCCTAGGGCAACTGTCTGAGCCTGAATTGTATTGTAGGGATTATGATTTACCAATATATTCCTTCTATTTTTTAGATGGAACAAAAGACAGGCAGAGCATCCCCCTATCAGAGATCAGTGACTGTGCACCTCAAATGCGTAGAGAAAGCATCTGGAGTCATAGCTATTGAATTCCAAATTGAGGACACAGTTACTGCGGTTTGGGCTTCCAGCTACGTGTGTGCGTTGCCCGAATTCGGTCTACACCGCCACCATCACAGAGACAATGACCGCTGAAGTTGATGTTGACTGGACATATTCATTCAGAAATATAGTGCTAAAGGGGCAGAGAGCTTACATAAATAGAAAGATTTATCGGTCATATCGGTGTGACTGTGCACCCTGATATAGAAGCTTGGGGGTGAGCCCCTTGTTATTTTGATTTTTGTTATCATTTGATCTTCTAATTGGGTCATTCCACGCCAAACGTGACAATTCAAGGAATTTTAAATTTTCAAATTGCTATAACTACAAAAGTATTTAAGCTAGCTCCTTCAGACTTTCTAGGCTTAAAATCTGATACCATAACTTGAATAATATGGATTTCCAAGGGTGTGGCTTGGGTGATCATAGTATTCGGGGTGCTTGAATTTGCTTGGAATTTTTACTCTACGCTCTGTTGCAGCATCTTTGAAGGCCTGTGGAAAGCTCAATGTTAAAGCTAGAGACTTGATATGATACACAGATTTTATACACAAACGCAGTTTAAGCTCTGTGTCATAAACGTACCTTTTGCTACCATTTGAATGTGCTTCCATAGGCCATTGAATGCTGGCCGTGTACAAAAATCCCATATTTTCAAAAAATATTTTGAGAAAACGAGGCAGAACACCATCACAATTTTTTTTATATGTTAAGAACAAATATCTAATCTTTCCCCAAAATTTTTTTTCATGTTGGTAAATGCTGTCATTTTTTTGCTATAGCATGCCAAAAATTGCACAAAATGGGTTTTCATCCATTTTCAAGCTTTAATATCTTCCAGCCCATTTATCACATGAGGACATTTTTTTTAATACAACATACGAAGCATACATAGGAAGGTCTGTGTATAATATCAAGTCTCCAGCTTTAACATTGAGCTTTCCACAGGCCTTCAAAGATGCTGCAACAAAGCGTAAAGTAAAATTTTCGCGCAAATTCCAGCACCCCGAATACTATGATATACCCAAGCCACACCCTTGGAAGCCCATACTATTCAAGTAATGGTATCATAATTTAAGCCTAGAAAGTTTGAAGGAGCTAGTTTAAATACTTTTCTAGTAATAGCAATTTGAAAATGGCTCTTCAGAAAACGCTGCTAAAAAAGCGTCTCAAGTACAGGCACCCCCTCCCCCCTAAAACATCTTTTTGTGACAAAACTATTGGGAGTAGAGAGCTAATATTTTGGACTATACCTATTAAGAAGTGTATGAACAACCTTGATTTTTTTCAGCCAAATCTGAGATGGTCGAGTGGGAGCCATTGTCCCGTTTGGCATGGAATGACCCAATTACTTTTTTAATTATATTGTATTGTTTCGTTTGTTCAACTTTAAATAATCTTTTACATTTAATTATAGTATTTTAAAGTTTAATAAAAAACAAAGAAAAAATGCCAATGTAAAATAAGGGCAGGCAAGCACAATATCTAACCCAGGACAGATGGCCATTACGTTGAGCAAGTCATCCACAGGGGCAGTGGTATAAACCACTTCACTGAGAGGAGCTTTCAGTATGTGGTAGACTACTGAGCACTCTTGGCACAACCACTGCTTTATGTCCGAAGATATCCCGACGGGTGTCAGCGCTGTGGTACCAGTTCAATGGTTCACTCAATGCCTTAGTGTCCATGTTCCAGTGTCTCCTTTTTGAAGACTACAGGCAGGATGGAGATTCTCCTCACCCCCATCCGGATGGAGCGGACACCCTCTCTTTCTATCAGGCCGTCCAAATGGGACAATAGGTCTGGGGACCTGTCGTCTCTCACCTGGGGTAAGCCTGACCTTTTTCCTCCTATACACCAAGACATCCTTCAGGATCCTTCCTTGCCTCCTACACGGAACTAATGTCAGAGAGAGGAGGGCACAGAAGGACAGATGCCATGGACTGAGTCAAAGACATCATTAAATGTCTGGAAGGGTGTGTCCCAAATTGTCCATTGTTGCTTGAATATGATTCTGCACACACTGACCCTGATTCTGGAGGAGCCATTCATTGTGTATCAACACAATCCCCAAAACAGGACAGGTATTCTGTTCACCTGTTACAATTAGGTTTCATATCCGTCCATGTTTTTGATATGTTACAGTCTGACGTTTTTGACTGCACAGATTGACAACAAGATTTACAATTTAAAAGATTTTAGTTTATGGCAAATAATACAAACAGTAATGAATAACTACATTTATCACAAAAGAGAGAAAATTATAGGGGAGAGAAGAGAATGTGTGAGCAGCTGGTTTAATTAGCCATAGCGAGCAGAAGCCTCATAAATGGGGAGAGAGGAGGGAGTGTTGGAGGTTCCCCCGCCCTGGCTTTGCTGTTATTTGTTACAGGATCTTGGCGGAGTGCCGCGAGTTGCAGAGGAGAGTTTGAAAGCAGAGGGCCGAGGAACACTGTCTTTGGCGAAAGTGGAGACGAGACGTGGGGATCCCTCGATAATCAGCTGACTGAAGGCTGACTCAGGATAACGTAAACCAGCTGTGACTACAGTGGAGCTGTCATGGACAGAAAGTTCCGGCTAGCGAGAAGTTCCGGATGACGCAACAGATGTTCCAATCAGCTGTTTATCAAAGAATCTTGGCGTCGTTGCTATGATGGTTGCTATGAGCTCGCGGTTGACATATAGGAGTCGCGAGAAGCTGTCATTTACCTCAGGAACACCTCAGGAACACACAAGCGGACAGCGACAGAGACAGCGACAGCATTACATTTCAATTACATTTCTTTATTACATTCTAATCTTCATTATCCTATTTGCCTACTTTGTGAAAATGGTATCGTTTGATAATATTTTATTTTATCTTGTAGGTAGCAAGGACAAGTACAAGCCAGGGACGGAAGAGTCCGCCAAAAGAGCTATTAGAAAAGCTGCAAAAGCCTACTGTGTCCAAGGTAGGCCAGCAATTAGCTGCTTGTGTCAGAAGTAATCGTTCGTCTTTAGTACTTGATTGTTAGCTTACATTTTTACATGAAATACCGACGTGGTTCTTAAAGGTTGTTATGAACAGAAAGGTTAATTGTTATTACTTCGGGAAGATCCAGAGCAGAGATGGTTAAAGCTAGCTGTCTTTGAACATTGTTAAGCACTACTTCAATTACTTTTAATATGCATTTGAACTGCTCGGCTAATAAGAAAACATCACAAAGTATATTTGTCCATGACAGAGCCGTAACCGGTGTGGACGTACACCTCCTTTTGCGCAACTGCCAGGGAGGAGAGAAGTGTGGAGCTTTCCTCCCTCAACGAGCTAAGTGGCCCTTCCTTGCCCTGTTAGTTTTAGATTAAGCAAGACTGTGCTTGAGTGTGCATGTTTCACAAGTGGTGAGCAGCAGGGCTCTCAAGTTTTGAAGACAGGCAAGAGTGACATATACCCCCCCCCCCCCCCCCCCCCCCCCCACCCCGGCCACGCACCGGCCCGCCCCCATTCCGCCCGCCCCTCCCCTGCCAGATGCCCACAGACCAGCCCCCCCCCCCCCCCAATTATTATTAGTGTTTTTTTGTTGTTAATAATTGATCAGACTTGCAGAAAAGATTTGACACATGGCACTGACAATTCAACCAATTACTAAGTATTTATTCAATTTGGGAGAGAGAGAGAGAATTATGACTTGTGTTGTTTATTGTAGGGGTTTGTTGCCTTTTTGGACTCTTATCATTTTTGGTGTTGGTTCCCATTATATATGCCATAGTCATAGAATTGGATGTATTATTTAGGAAAAATGATATTCATGAACATTGTAGTCAACCTTATGCATTTAAATGTACCTTGACCTCTTGCACAATCATCTCTGCAGTCACTGGCAAGTAAAAGTTTTTGACTGCGCTGGTTGACTTCAGTGCCTGCTGTTTGGCCAGATGCCCCTTACTGCCTATGTGCCTTGTCACATCCCGCACACCTGGATGGGCACAGGAGTTCTCTTGGTGGCAGATAGAGCACCAGTAATATGAGCGGGTGCTTCCTACAGTAATAAATGGCCATTTAGAGGTCCATTCACTATTAAAAGAGGTCTTGTAGGTGGCTGCTCCTGGGACTTTTCTCCCTTTTGTTCTAGCCATCTCCTCCACTGTTTCTTCCACCGTCTCCTCCTCTTCCACCTGCACCGTCTCCTCCTCCTCCACCTGTACTGTCTCTTCCTTCTCCACCTGTACTGTCTCTTCCTCTTCCACCATCTCCTCCTCTAATGTGTTTACGACCTTCTCTGGGCCTAATCTGGCCTTTTTAGGGGGCTTTCCTCTTTGGGCGAAGGACATGATGCTTATTTGTTTTTTACCTGACATCTTTGAAAGACAGATGCAATGATTAATGCATCCATGGCCAGGATATTTATAACATGCTAGTATGCCTAATGAGCTCGCGATTCACAACTTCACGTGAAGAAGCCTCGGAATCTGAATAGAATGTTCAAGCAAACACATTTACAAAAAATAATGCCCATAACATCATTGAATATTAAGGGCTGCCTAATATTCGTTCGAATTATAGGCTATATATATTTTTAATAGGCCTACTCGAATTTATTATAGCCTATTAACGAAGTTCGGAGTCAAAGCTATAGTGAAAAGGCAGGCTATAGCCTAAAACTGTGTTGGCTACAAACACTCATTAAAACCTGATGCTAATTATCTGGGAAATATTCTCTAACTGCAGTCAAGTTGTCATTGCTTGTGTCAAACCATTGTGAATTTGTTGTAACACTAAAACAGGAGACTACTTATCCTTTGTAGAAGACTGATGCTCGGAGCTCCAGTGGTTTCCTCAGGTGAGCGAAACTTTCGGAAGATAAGTCACGCGCAATTCCAGGATGCTTTATTTTCATTGGTTGCTGGATTAAATCTTACCCAGATACAACAGATACAAAAGATACGTTTTTTTCTGATTGGCTATTGTGTAGCCCATTTTTCTTTGATTGGCTGATAATTGGCACCTCACGGCAGAACTCCAGGGGATTCGGGGAGACGTGCTTGATTCCTCCATGGTGAGGGCAGCGCGGCCAGGTCATGTTTGCGTGCTGCGGCACATTAAATAGCCTAGAGTTTTTTTTCAGCGTGAGAAATACGATGTGTGGCGGGAGTACGTGATTAAAGACCGAAATGAGTGACTGTCACGCTCAATGCGTGACACCTGAGAGCCCTGTGAGCAGTGTATTGCGCAGAAAGGCAGTAGCCTGCTAATGACTGTATGTATGTTGGTTGTCTGTGTTATTCACTTCTGAAAACAATTTTGATGTGACCCAAAAAGTTTTGGTTGTTGATGGGTGTCTTTTTGTCTTTACAGCAGAGCTTGTTAGCCTTCGATCACTGCCTGAGCCCACGACCAGAGATGATTTACTGGCGTGTAAGTATATGATACACATATACAGTATATACTGCATGTACAAATACGTAAACACACATACAAAATACAAACACACATATACAAGAGGAGAACATGGTGCCCTGCTCTCTCTGGTAGTGCACATGATAATTAATTATAAACCATTATGTAATAATTTAAACCATTATGCCCCTAATCACCACTGGTCAATAAGTCATGTTTTATCCTCCCTCAGATGCTTGCAAGCTAACCCTGGATCCCAACACTGCTCATAATAACCTCACACTGTCTGAGGGAAACTAATGTGAAATTCATATCCTGACCATCCAGACAGATTTGATTCATATGGTCAGGTGCTGTGTAGAGAAGCTGTATCTAAACACTGCTACTGGGAGGTTGAGTGGTCAGGAAATGTTGACATTGCTGTATCATACAACGGGCTCACAAGGAAAGGAGGGGCTAAAGATTGTGGACTAGGATGCAATAACAAGTCTTGGAGTTTGAATTGCTCTTCTACACATTCATACATGAAAATAAACAAATGTCACTCCCTCATGAGCCCACCTCCACCTCTAGAATAGGAGTGTATGTTGATCACGAGACAGGAACTCTGTCTTTCTGTCACAGGTTCAGGTTTAGTTTTTCTTATCTTTATCCGGTACACTGCATTATTCACAGTTAGCTTATCAATATCCTTTGGCTGTGAAGCACCCCTTCCCAACATACAGACACGGATGCAGAAGTAGAGAAAATAAAATAATCTGTATTTAATACAATAGCTAATAAATATGTAGAAAAGGTGCAACGAGTAAAAGAGTCAAATTCATGTCTTAAGCACTCTCCTCCTACGTATGGCTGGCAGGCGTGCCGGTCCCTCACTGTCTCAGCTGAGCTTCACTAGGAAGTAAACATACACACGCACGCACACACACATCGTCAGGTAGGCAGCCACTTGTAGATGGCCTATAGGCCTACTGTGAATGTGGAGGCCTGGAAACTACAATAAGACAGAAAATTATCCAAATGCAATTTAACAAACATAAACTTTCCTCCAGGCCCTACTGGAGCATTTTGGCACAGACCAAGTCATCCAGTGTCCTGCATCATAAATATAGACACCGGAATTGGTGTGAAAATTAGGTACTGGTCATATTTTATTAAACAATTGAGGTGCAGGAGACTAAAGACATCCACTCTGACATGCTCCAGCTTGACAGAACTGCTGTAGAGACGACAAACTTTAGACAAAAGACCACGAGGTGAGTCAAAGATTTCTGGAGGTGTATTTCAAGGTACTCCTGCAGGGAGTCAATTCCAACATCAAGTAGAGGCAGGCAAAAGACTAAAGGGCATCACAGTGTTACAGGTTAAATACTAGTCAGTCATGGGAGGTTACAGTGGGGTCAAGGGTCAACATTGGGGATGTTTTTACAGGTCAAGGTTGGGCAGGGGGCGTGGGAGGGGAGGGGAGGTGACCTTCCTACGGAAGGTTCCGGAACACACACACAAAGGCAAGATGGTGGACAGATGATGTGTATCCCCCCACCTAGGGCAGGCAGGATGTCTGCTAGGGTGTCAAGAACAGACATTCATGAGGCCTACTTAGCATAGGCCATGGTTGTGGCTTCCCAAGGGTGTGCCCAGACTATCAATACACATGGCGCGCACACACACACACACACACACACACACACACACACACACACACACACAGGAGAACATACTTTCAATGCGATGGTAAGTATATAAATGAATGGTAATATCAATTTTCATCAAGCTCCAGTGTAGTCCACTCTAAATCTAGTCAGATCAGATCTAATGCAATGAAAAATGGCATTTATGTTAGGGGTTATACATTTGATATTTAAAATGAAATAACAATCACAATGTTCCTGCATGCGGCATTGTGTAAATAAACAGGGGTACGTTCGTCGTAGGATTGAAGCTAAGTTAATCAATTGGCCTTTTAGCCCGTTAAGATTAGCGAGCTGATTGAGAACAGCAAATATCGGTTCGTTAACGGCTGATCCGCATCCAAATCATGTGGTTAATTTCAACCAGGCTAAACTTACCGGGGCATTTGCGCGTGCACGTCCTACTTCAAAAGGCAGGAAAGGTCGATCACCAAAACAATGATTTGGTAACGGTATAATGGTTCTAAACTCAAAGAAAATTGCTCTTTTTTTCTCCGCTGGCGAGCAGGAGATGAACATGAACGCTTATGAAGAATACAAGACCATAATCATGGCAAAATTCAACACCGCCACCGCTGTGAGAGCAAGGTGTGTTGGGATGTTTATAGGGTGATATCTATGTATGACTAACTGATGGCAAGTGTCAACTAGTACAGAGGTTCTCTCTACCGGTTCAAAAGTACAAGGTTGCTAGTTCAAATCCCCTCACCTCCTTCCTCGATATAATTCTACATTTTCTTGTAAGTCGCTTTGAATAAAAGCGTCTGTTAAATGACTAAATGTATTAATAACAAATGCAATAAATTGAAGCAGTGAAAATAAATTGTCTGTATTTCTCTCTATTCTTATCATGAGTCCACCTTAATAATTTTCTACAATAATGATATGCTATGGTGTACTAATAACGCTCATATAATTATGAGTGCTTTGTTCTCCGCATCACCGACACTACAAAAATGTACCACTCGCAAAAAAGCGCAAGACAGTCAATGTTCGACTGTGGTGTTTGCAATTAATGACTCGAGAAGGTCTTGTAAATGAATGATTCCTTGTCGGCTGAATCGGTAGCGCTCATACAAGAATAATTGATCTTGGCGATTGCAAAGAACTCTCTCCCTCCGCTAATCTTATTAACTATCCAATATCAGTCCTTGGTCAATGGGATCCCTCCTTTTTCCGGGGGTGTGGCAAGCTCATCCAGCTACACTTAATTTAGCCTGCCCTGGAGCAGGTTAGTGCTAATCGATATGTAACTATGGTGATTTATCAAAAGTTGCTTCCACGAACCAAAAAGAGGGGCGTTTTTTATCTTAACCTGAAAAATAGCTCGCTAAACCGCTTAGCGAGCTACGACGAATACCCCCCAGGTGTTGCCTTTGTTACCTTCTTCTCTATTATGTTTACCTCATTACCAAAGAGCACAGAATAGGAAACTGACGTTTTGACTGACAGGTAGAGGTGTCTCAACAGTGACCTCAGGGTTTCTGCAGGTTTCAACGAGTTAAATTTAAGACTTTTTAAGACCTTTTTATGACCATGATGAATGCAATTTAAGACCTATTTCACGTCCTTACGGGCAAACAAAGTATGAAGGATATGAAGTAAAATCAATAGTCCCAAAATTACTTGCAAAGTTAATGAATTTATTCACATTAAACTGAACATGACTACACACATAAATGCGTGTACGCAAGAGTAACGTATACGTGTGTACACAAGAAATAGGCCACATTAGCACCCAAGTCTGGGCATACACCATCACCACTCAGACTCAGAGACAGTGGGACTGTAGACTTACCCGTACGTCGTCATTACCCCACAAGAGAACGACGACCCCCTGGCAGATTGAATATGTAGTCTAGAGACTAACCTCTAACAGTGGGGCAGAATACACCCCAGGGTTAAATCTGGGAATTGAGGCAGTCTACCCTCTTTCCATAGTTCAGGAAATGTTATTTTGTTAATTTGTTAAATGTTATTATGTAACATTGTTAAAGTAAAAAGGACTGTTATATTAAAAAGAAAAGCAAGTTTCTTTAAGGTTTAAGACTGTTAGAAACGAATAATCAATACAGCGAATATTACTTTTACTTATGGGGATTTAAAAGTAAAGGGGGAGGAATGTTGTGTATTGATTTTGAATTAAGTTTGTTCCCTCGGGGCATCCGTAATACCCCACTGTTAACCTGCATATAATGCTGGGTATTTTTGTCCTATGAAACATACAGTAAAGAATGCACGTGATTTCTATCACGGTCTCATGTCCGATCATTACTTTGTTGTATAGCACACTCTATACAGATACAACAGTCTCTCAATGAAATCTGCCAATCCAAATCGCGTAATGTAAGACGTCTTGTCCTTTCCCAACTTGAAGGTTTTTAGCGATGTCAGAATCAGGGATCATGGTTTGAAACAGCTCACCTATGTCATCATTGCTTTTATAGGACTGATGTTTTGCTACCGTGTGTAAAGTCCAGAGCACCTCTGCTTTTAATGTTGGCGTAGATGACGCTGTCCGGAGGTCGCTTACCGGAGTTGTAGGCGTCAAAGTTGATAGAGCAGACTGGGTCGCACTGGGGCCGGGTGATGCTCCCAATGAACCAGAACAAAATTGGGTGATTGCAGGTGTTTGCTGCTGGCTTTTTAGAGTGGCGTTATGTTTTTCTGACCTTCCATACGACTCTGCTTTCATACCCAAAGAAGCTGATTTCAGCGTTTTCTTGCACAAAGTGCAGGGGGCTTCAAATGGGTTATTTTCGACAGGCTTCAACCAAGCACTAAATGCACTGTTCTCGAGACCGATCTCGTTGAACTTGCACTTACCCATATTCGAAGCAACGTTAACAAACAATTTTAAGCCACCATGTTATCCCACAACGCACATCGCAACACACTACCTTAGCGTGCTCCGTCAAATCCTGACCGGGCTGAAGTTTGCCGTGTTTTTATTGTTTCCATGTGGTTTTCGTTTTGTTGTGGAGTGATCCCCAAAACAACTTTAAAACTTTATAAAAGTCACATATAATCCAATACATTTTTATGACCAGTCAAAATCGTAATTAAGACTTTTTATTACATTTTAAGGCCTAAAATTCGGATTATCTGATTTGAGACTTTTTATGACTTTTTAAGGACCCGCGGAAACCCTGGACCTTTTACAGAACTGCATATATGAACTAATATCTTCTGTGATAATGCATCATATCTGAATAGTGACAATACCTGAAGGAAACAAATGGGGTTGTCAGTGTGTGAAATCTGCTCCAGCGCAGCATCTCTCTTCTTCAGCTCAGCAATCTCCTGCTCCAGCTTCTTCATGAGTTCTTCTGCTCGACTCACTTCAGCCCTCTCCTGATCTCTGATCAGTTCTGACACCTCAGAGCGTCTTCTCTCAATGGAGCGGATCATTTCAGTAAAGATCCTCTCATTGGGCCTCATTCTCGAACGCAGTTAAGAAGAATTTAAGAGGAATTTAGGAGGAATTTCTTCTGAATTGGATTTAGGAAAACATTTGGCATTCATGAAAGTTCTCTCATCTGGGATTTGTTCTGAACTTCAGAAGACTTTCCGAACTCGAAATAGCAGTCGTAACTCGGCCAGAGTTTTCTCAAATGCGATCCCTTAAAAAAGGAATCGCATTTAAGAAAACTCTCCGTGTTAAAAGTGTTAATGAATTTGTGAGAACTCGTTGGTGATTGCGTTCACATCAACTCTACAGACATCCTCGGATTAAAGTAATTATAATAATAATAATTACGAGAATATTTGTATCATTAACAATTACGTTTCACATGTATAGTCATGATTCTACGAGGCACCGTGATGTCATAAAATAAATAAAAGGACTGCGCTCGTCTAGTGAGCGTCGTTTGGCACTGCCGTCTGTGCAAGTACGGCAATCCAGAATTTTCGACTAGTGCTTAACTTGCACTTACAGCAGTTACATTCCTGCACTTCGTTTTTATTTTCTATTTCGTTTTTCTATTTCTTATGTAAAGTAGTATTTATTGTTACACTAGGTCTCTATTGCTCGTAGCTTGACTGTTCTCTCCCTTGTACGTCGCTTTGGACAAAGGCGTCTGCTAAATGACTAAATGTAAATGTACACGAACACTGCAAATGTAAGTGAATAAATAAATAAGCACTAAACTCAATCGCGTAAAAATAGCCATAGTGGAATATAATGGACACATCTATCCTGCAACAGTACCTCCACCTCTACACCGGTTCTGCGTTTACTTGTGCTCGCTTTCCGCTTTGACATGACTCGCTTACGAGTTGCTTTCGCGTGGACTCGGTAGATTCCGACAGCACATGTCACTACGGTTGCGTGCCCTTATAAGGTGCTGGCGGGGCGTGTATGTATGCAAATCCAGGTGCACGAGAACGCGCTTTCAATTTAAGAAAACTCTTCCGGGGGAGCACAGCTCAGAACACTTCTGCTGTGTAGGAACACATGTTCAAGCGTTCATGAATTTGGTGGAGGTCTTTTTCTTACGTTGCTTTTCCGAAGCCCGTAAGAAACATTTCAGAAGAAACTTCAGAAAATGTTCGAGAATGAGGCCCACTGTCTTCCACTGCTGCCTGTGCAGAGCTCTGTTTGGACACAAGACAAGACAGGAGACATGAATTGCTACATATGTCTCTTGTTATTTCCTCTGGTTGATACAACTCACCTGAAGAGTTTTCACAGCCTGTCTCAGGTCCTGCAGTTCAGTCTCTTTTTCCTGGATGATCCGTTTGGATTTTCTCTGAGTATCAGCCAACGATTTCTGTGAACAGATGGAGCTATTAGAGTTGGGTATTTAATGTATTGAAATATTAAACAATATCATTGTTTGGAAGATTTTCACTTTCCCTGCTTCCCTCACAGACTCACTTCCACGCCCCTTTCCCAGCCTGTTCATTTCCCCATTCTGTTTCACTCAGCTTCAATTAGCCCTGATCACTTGCCTCACCAACACCCCATTTGCCCATCTCAAGCCAGCCACCCTAAACTCCAAAACTCCTTTTCATGGTCCTTCGAGCCAGAGCCCTTATGACCAATGGAGTCCAGTCATTCACTGCCTTCGCTACTTCGACCTGAGCGCCCACGCCGGCAAACCCAGCTTCCTGCTCGCTATGATGAGTTTGTCCTGCAGTATCGCCAAAGGCCTTAAGCGCCTGCAGGAGCGCAGGAGCAACAGCCCCTCTACTCTGCAGACATCTTTGGTACTGATCCTCATTATGAACCCCAACCCCAGCGGGAAGATGAGAAAGAGCCAGAGGATGCAGAACTGCCCGAAGAGAACAGAAGTCCACCTTCTTCACCTTTCCCTTCTGAGGGAGCCCCAGCCCCCCCCCCCCCCCATGACCCTCGGGCAGCTCCAGTTCCTGACCCTCAAACTGCGCTCCTACAACAGTTATTAGAAGAAGTAAGTAATCAGGGCAGATTAATCCAGCAGTGCATGATTAGAGTTAGTACCAACTCCTCGCCTTCTCGCTCATGGCCATCCCCCTGCCTTGATACCCATGGCCCCTAATAGCAGCATCCTCTCAGGCCCCTCACACTGCAGCGCCACCTCAGGCTACCACAAGTAGTCATAGGCCCTCTCCTCACCCACTTCAGCAGCGGCTTCCTTCCCCTCCTCCTGTAAGCCGGGCTCCCCCTGTCCAGCCCTTAGTTCAGTCCTGGCATACCTCAAATCTTCCTGCCCATAGTCAGTTCCCTGCCATAAGACAAGTCCCAGCCCCACATAACTCTCTGCACTCAGTCCATACACTGCCTCATCAAGCCTCGCCTAGTGCCATGACCCAGTCTGCCCAGCCTGTGTATCAGCCCCTCAATGCACAACACCACCACCTGACTTATGCTGCTCATTCAAACCATCTAGCCCCCCCTGTGGCCCGACTGCAGTTCTACAGATGGGTAGAAGGTCCCTCATTCCCTGATCTCACCAGAGAGGATGAAAGCCAGTATATGATGCTGAATATAGCCCTATCCAACCTGTTGGACCCGGGTGAGTCTGAGCAGTATAAATACCATATCTTACTGGATCACTTAAAGGTAGATCAAACAAAGCGACTTGCACTGGCTTATGTTGATGCCCCAGACCCCTACACTCAAGCTAGTAGAGCCCTAAATGAGCGTTATGGCCAACCCAGACAGCTTGCTCTTAGAGAGCTTCGAGCCATCATGGACATGCCCACTATCCGAGCAGGTGATGGTAGAGCCCTAGATCAGTTTTCACTTAGAGCGCATCCTTGAGAAACTTCCCAGTGAGCAGTTTTGCCAGTTTAAAAGAAAGTATGGATCAGAGCCAGTCAGGTTCCCTTTCCTATAACCTCCTAAACTTCTCCAACTGGCTGCAAAGAGAAGCCCGCTGTCAGCCAAGAAGGGAGAGAGTCCCTCAGCCGATCCAACCAAGGCCACCACCACTACATCCTCACTCATACAGAGGTACAGCCTCCATGGTTCCAGGAACTCCTATCAAGCACCCTCCTCCAAAGCTCAAACTGCCCCACCTAAGGCCAGTCAGCCTCCCCCTAATACCTCATCTAAACACTGTCCAGTCTTTGCGTATTGTAAATCCACTGAAGCATCATGTCAGTAAATGCGATCTATTCCTCCAGCTCCCCAATGAGCAGAGAGCAAGCTGGATCAGAGAGCAGAACCGCTGCTGGCGATGTGCACGAGACCACTTTGCAACCCAATGTGACCTGAAGGGGCGCTGTAACCAATGCAATGGGAAACATTTGCAGTTCCTATGCGACATCAACCAGCGGTCAGCTCAGAACCTTTACCTAGACCACTCCAGTGACTGCAATAAAGTGCTGCTGAAGGTAGTGGAATGCCATACTGGATGATGGGTCAGAAAGGACAGTTCTCTTGCACCCTGCAGCCCAGCTAGTGGGCGAGCCAGAGAGCCTCAGACTGCGGACTGCGAGACAGGATGTCCAGACTCTTTACGGCGCCACTGTGTCTTTCAAACTCATCCCAAAGGCCCATCCAGGGAAATCCTTTGCAATCAGCAATGCCTTCACTGCTGACAAGCTAGCTCTGTCTGAACATTCTCACCCAGTGAAATCCCTCCAGCGGCGCTATCCTCATCTAAGACAGCTCCCCCTTAAACGCCTCGACAAAGTAAGCCCCCTGCTGCTCATGGGAGCAGATCACACTCACCTTATCACTCCAACACAGCCTGTGAAGTCAGGCCCCCCTGGAGCTCCTGTAGCAATCAAGACCCAGCTTGGCTGGACACTGCAGGGACCAGCAAGAGACATAGCCACATCCCCCTCAACCAGGGTCCACTATATCTCCTTCAAATGCCCGCCGGATGACGTCCATCGCAATGTGCCGAAACTGTGGCAACTGGATGCAATGCCTCAGAGGAGCATGACCGCAGTTGTGCGCTCTAAGCAGGACCAACAGGCACTCCACCAGCTCGAGACCCAAGCCATCAGAGTCCCCGTTGATGCTATTCTTCGCTATGCCACACCTCTCCTCCGAGCAGACCCATGGGCCCACCTAAATGCCCCTAAGGAAGCAGTGATTTACCGCCTTCGCAGTTGTGAGAGACGACTACTTCAAAATACTCAACAGGCGGAGACCTATAACAGTGAGATCCAGAAATAAGTTAATGCTGGGTATGAATTGAGTTTGATTGCTCCTTTTCCTATCAGAATCAATGCCTGAATTCCCAACTGCTTCCTGGGCCAACCCTGGGGCCTTCCCTGCTTGGAGTTTTACTTCACTTCAGGCGGCACAGGATTGCCATCAGCGGAGATGTGAAATCAATGTTCCACCAAGTGTGCCTCCTGCCCCAAGACAAACCCTTTCTTCGCTTCCTCTGGCGTGACCTGGATTGCAGATCCCCTCCAACTGTGTATGAGTGGCAGGTTCTCCCATTTGGCACCACCTCCAGCCCCTGCTGTGCGATCTACACTCTCCAAAGAATTGCCAAGGATACACATGCCGAGGAACGCATTACTTATTCCATACACAATTGTTTCTATGTGGACAACTGCCTCCAAAGTCTCCCCACAACAGAGGAAGCCAAGGACCTCCTTCACAGCCTTCACACAATCCTCTCCTCTGGTGGCTTTGAGATTAGACAGTGGGCTAGTAATGACCCCAAGGTCATCTGTGACCTACCCCCAGAAGCCAGGTCAGACCAGAGCTCTGGCTGTCTAATCATCCCTCTCTTGACCCCATGGAGTCTACACTGGACCTCCACTGGAACTGCCTCTCAGACACCCTGAAATACAAGCATAGACCAATTAAAGCCACTACCCCCACAATGAGTCACATCTATAGAGTTATTGCGAGCCAATACGACCCCCTTGGCTATATCCTTGCCTACACAACAAGAGCCAAGATCATTGTCCAGCACTTCTTGGGTAAGACACTGAGAACTCGAATGCTGCTGCATGTGCTCCTCCTGTGTGCATTATCTGAGCCATAAACCACACACACAACTTCCTATCACACACACCCTCAATATACACACACATGCTTGTATACACAGACACATCCATACAGTCCTATTCATAACCTCACTGGAAACTGTGAATCCTGACTGGACAATTGTGTTCTCACCGACATCCCCATTTGGTCTCAAGCCAGCCACCCTTAACTCAAAAACTCCTTTTAATCATGTATTAGTACGGATAAAGTTACTTTTATGATTAAAAAAAGTTAGAACTCAAAGTCATCAACATAGACTTTGACTATTTTCATTTAACCATAACCCTGAACCCTAAAGATGCTGCTGTATCAAATGTGGGATTGAAATCAAGAAATGAGCCTGAGGAATAAAAACTGAGAATAAAAAAACTCACCTGTTTCTCAGTTCTCTCTGCTGCAGCTGAAACTGTATCATGTCCTTTATGTTCATCCATGACACACAGCATACAAATGCACCTCTCATCAGTGCGACAGAAGACCTCTAGTAGTTTATCATGATGAAAGCAGATCAGATCTTCTAGTTTACCAGCAGCTTCAATCACTTTGTGTTTCTTCCCTGGGTTAAGATCATTATGAACTCTGAAGTGAGTTTCACAGTAAGAGGACAGACACATCAGACAGGGCTTGACTGCCTTTCGTTTTCTCCCAATGCAGACGTCACACTCCACATCTCCAGGTCCAGCATAGAGTGGGGATGGCGAAACAGAATTTAATCCTGTCTTTTTTAACTTCTCTACCATATCAGCCAATATGGTATTTTTCCCGAGAACTGGCCTTGGTGTGAAGGTCTGTCTGCACTGTGGGCAACTGTGGACTCCCTTCAGATCTTCCTGATCCCAGCAGCTTGTGATACAATCCATACAGAAACTGTGTCCACAAGGAATTGCCACAGGATCCTTCAGTAGATCAAGACAGATTGGACAGCTAAACTGGTCCGGAGAAACTGACACACTAGCCTCCGCCATGTTGCTGAACCACAGAGACCCTCACAGACTGAACAGGAAGCAGCATTTACTTTCGTTTATCATGAAGCAAGAATATTCAGGGCAGTGGGAGTGGCTTCCTAGGACATGTGGCTTCAGATACATATGGGGGTGGTTCTAGGAAAACAAAAAAGGTTGGTTTGAAAGAGTAGAAGGGAAATATATTCATGTTTTTGTTTGACAATGCATGATTCTACTTTCTCATTTCAAACATGATTTGCTATACACTACAAATCTCCACACTCGTGTAAGCATACCCGATTAACATTATTAAATATGTTTCATGTTTGGTGTAGAATATTTATTTTAAAGATCCATAAAACATCACCGTATCTCTTCATTGTGAGGAGCTTTAAGTATAACAACATGAACATTATAAGGTATAAGAACATTATTTTGCTGAACACCAATGACAAGTTGCCTCCCTCTCTTTTCCATAGATGGAACTGTGATTGATGGAGCCCAAACACAAACACAACCACACAAGGTTTTATATTTGATTTGCATTAATGTACAGTTCTTGTATTGTACCTACAGTATATATAGCAAATGCATGTTTAAACTGAACTAGTACTAGTCAGCTAAGCTTGAGCTAAGATGAGCTTGATTACATAGTTTTTGTCCACATACATCAATAATTTAGCAGAAAAGTAATTTATTCATTTGAAATTATTTTGAATTATTATTGTCATCATTATTATTATTATACCGATAATTATCATACTGACTGATTAGATGTGAGTCATATGACACTCTCTGTCAACTGAACTACCCAGTAGCAGAACCCAATCTGCACTTTTGTCCCAGAAAATGTGCAGTTAGAGAATTGTCATATGTATAAGCGCAACAGACATGTCTCATATACAGATTATTCACATCTATTGAACAGGCATGGCGGCGGAGTTGCTGTGTAAAAAGCCATGATCAAGCCCACCACATGCAATACAGACAGGGTGTGACTGATCTGGAATTCCTGATATTAAACGTTGTGGCCCCAGTTCAGGTACTAAATGCAGTGATCTACACATCATCAGATTACAACACAAATCTATTTTTGCCAAATCTGTCAGGTATTGGACTCATTACATGTTATTGCTGATTGTGCAGTTATTGTCTGTGGGGATTTTAATGAGGACCTACTGGCCTATGGAAGGAAACCTAGAAACCCAATCTAGTGTTTTCATCCATCTCATTACCCCGTCCACCACAGAGAGGAATACATTGTTGGACAATATCTTCATTTCTGATCTGCAACACTGTGCAGATTCAGGTGTTCTCCAAACATATTACAGTTATCACAATCCTGTGTTTTGTATTCTAACTTAATTTACTCAATCCATCTCAGTTCTATTTACACTGCTGTAACCCATAAAACCACCATCACACAACAAATGTAATGATGTCAGCAGAAAGGAGTTTCATTCCATCAATGTACAGATCATCTGCGATGCACATTTGGCCCTGACGGTGCCCGGGGGCCTGGAGGACTGCATGACTCCCTTAGCCAACCTGAGGATCCAACAGGAGCAGACTTATAACCAGGGTTGGGAGGATTACTTTAAAAATGTATTCCGTTACTATTACTGATTATTACCTGTTATGTAATCAGTAATGTAACTTGATTACTTTCCGTTACTTTTGGATTTCCTCAATGCCAAATGTGCAAATGAAGACAACAGAAAAGAGACATTAATAGCCTTATCCACTGTATATTGGTGCTTTTCTCCATTTTGATGTCTGTGATGGATATAAATGCTGAAAAACATTGGTCCAACCTTGAAGACAAAGACATGTACTGCTAGAGTCATAAACTGCACAACTCAATACATTTCATGAAGTGGTTGTGCTATCCACAAACCCCTCCTAAAAGGGCACACACCAGTTTTTTCAGAAGACATACTTTCTACATTTGTGCAATAGTAGTGCTATATAATTAACATCTGGTGTGTCTGGCGTCCCACTTATTACTGAGGAAATTAACTTAGTATGTGTAACCGGGTCATATTTTGAGGTTGTTGTATGTTATCTAAGTGGTAATGGAACATGTCTCCTTTAAATGCCAGAAAACTACATTGCATCATGTTGTAGTTCCTGGGTTGGTATGTGGTGAATTCTGGGTATTAAGACTGGAGCGAGAACGCAGTGCATCAGAGAAGGTGGCTGGCGTGAGGGATATTTGGTGATACTTGGTTAATATTGCTGACATATAGCCATACTGGTATCCTGGGAGCACACGTGTGTGGAGGATAGAGATGTGTGCGTGTTAGGAACATTATCACCACTACCGTTTTGTATTGCTGAACCTTACTTTTATTTATTTTCTTATACGGCTAGTTGAGCTACAGAGTTGGGATAGGCTTAGCTTGTGTACATGTTAGTTTATCATATAAGATTTCTATTTGATGTCATTTTATTTTTGTACTTTTCTATACAAATCTTTTGTTTCTATATCTATCAGATAAAGAACCATTACTCTTAATTTTGTTGGACTTTGTGTGTTTTATTCCCTGCCAACATATGCTACAAATATCAAAATGTACTATATTGTCATAGCTATGTGTTTGACAACAAACTGAACTCTATACTTAATATGTAAAGCTCTTTTTATGTGCCACTGTATTGATTGGAATGTCAGGATTTCCTTTTTGGGCCCAAATGCAGCATTTCACCGAGTTATTGTACTAGTGAATCTACACATCATTTGCATAGAAGAAAGTATGAACCATAGAAAATAAAAATAAACCGGTCATCCCCCACTTTTCTTACCCGTAGTTGAACACTCTCTCACTGTCAACAGTTTTTTCAAACAAATACCTTGCATAATTTTACACTTTTTGCCCAATCCCCTTTGCAATATAGCGTGGGAACTGTTGGGCGGAAATGTGAACTAGTTCAGTTTGTTGCCCTGAAGGAAAATGGGCATGAGGGCCGTGTGATTGTGGTTTGATGTGTGCATATACGTGTATGTCACGCCATCGCTGAACTCTGCTCCTGCCACGCTTCCTTCGACTTTAACTCGCACACCTCCGTCTCATTCACAATCACCGGAGTACTAATCACGCACATTTGTCACCTCTTTACTTAAACCATTCACTCCTTGTCTGACCTGGCATCATCATACAGGGCCGTCCCTAGCGCATTTGGCGCCCTAGGCAAGCTTCACTCCTTAACAGTTCTACAGTACTGCACCTTTAGGAACAAGGAACGTCACACGTCACTGGCTAGCTAGCGTTAGTTAACTAGCAAGATTACATACAATCCATTCGCTAAAGTTGACAGTACAATACTTGGATTTTTACCAGTATTCCTCACTTGTTACTAGCTATTGGCTTTATCTGTGCGCCCCTGGTGTCATTTATGACTGGCTGGCCTTCAATGTCTTTTTTGTATAATGTATAATAAATAGACATATTATTTTTTATATACTCTGTAAAATCTTTAAAGAACTATGCAGGGATTAATGTATTCCGGCACCGTGCCGGATTTCCGGCGTGCGGCGTTTGGCTGCGAAAAAAAATCTTATATTAAAAAAATTTAAAAAACACGTCTCGATATTATCACCATCACTTTCGAATTCATGAGTTCGTCTGCCAATGAAATGAAAGGAGCACAACTCTCCTGCTCTCAAAATAACAGTATTAGCCAATCAGAAGTAGATTGGGGCGGGTCTTGGGAAAATGTGCTTCAGACTTTTCTCTATCGCTCTGCCTAGCGTAGCTGCCCGAGACATCACACCAAAGGAGAGTAGGATGGAAAGTAAGTTCATGAAAATAAATGGCGCTGGGCATGGATAGAAGATATGGGAAGGGAAGGACAGTAAGCCTTTTGGTAGCTGGTGTAAGAAGTTAAGAGAAGCAGGTGCTTGTTTCTGTACTTTGTGCTCGAGAAAGCTAATATATGCAACTAGCTCTCCAACACACAACGCCTTTACCGGGAGCAACATCCTCAGCTGATGTACCGGCATCAATAACTGACCGTGTGTGTGACGTGTGTTTCACTAAACTGTCAATATCCAATCAGCATGCCGCTATTTTAACACACACACGGCATAATACCAGAGTTTAAAAGACGTATTTCGGAAAAGCTAAAAAAAAAAACGGCATGTTTTCCTTAAATGTCGACGAAGCCACCAACAAGTACATGGACAAAGTCCTGTTTTGTATTTATTTCCCAACATTAGTTACCAGTTCTTGTAACATTTTAATGTTTTGTTTGTTATTTATTTTATTGATATATTTTCTGTTAATTTCCTAGTATTTAATTTACGATTATTTCTTTTGATCAAAGTAATTATGGAAATGCAATATAAAACTACATTATTATCCACAGTTCACTGTTTTAACAGTTTAAAAAGTAAATCGCTGTCCTTTTTCATATATCCTCAATTAAATGGTTACAAATCAAATCTTCTTCCACTGACATACCCTTATAACATGTCACCTTGTGATTGTAGGTCATCTTGTAACCTTTCAAGGACAAAGCTTAGCAGCTAAACTTGATATCAAAAGAAATCGTAAATGCTACATGTGTTATTACCATATTGTAGTGAGGTGGAGTACTATTGCTGACCTTTCTTGGGATTGCAGTTTCAAAAGTCTCACCATAATCTGCAATCATTCATTTCTAAATGTTTGTTTGTTTGTTTTTTTGACCCTGCGAATGTGTCCATGCCACGGGACGATCCCCCCCCCCCCCCACCCCACCCCACCCCACCCACAAAAAAAAGTTCAGGCTCAGGATTTTTTTTTGCTTCAACCCCTGACTATGTGAAAGGGAGTAGGAAGGCTTTCAATGATAAGGTACATCTTTTCTTCTTAACTCCACTAAAGTGCCCGGGGCAATTCTGGCATTCATGAAAGTTTTCTTTTCTGGGATTCATTCTTGGCTAAGAATAGGATTTAAGGATTTACCTTTCTCCTTGGCACGTTTCTCTTCTTCCTTTCTTTTCTTTTTGAATCGCGCCCCGGATGGCTTTTGCCTCTTCATAGTTTCTTTCGTCGACGCTGCTAGCATGTTCTGACAACACCAAGGAGGTACGTACCCCTTTCTCTTTCGATTTGTGGCTCATTTTTCCCTTGTGTCGATATTTTCAGCCAGGGAAAGCATTTTTTTAACTCAAGGTCATCATATGGAATTGTAGTTTTGTCTGTTGTTTTCTCGTGACGTGTTGTAAAGTGCGCATGTGGATGATCGTATAATGTCCTGCATTTTAAAATCCATATGTGATCCTGTTAATAATCCCAATTTCTGCTAAAAGTATCTGTAATCTAATTACGTAATTTTTTTTGTAACTGTAACGGAATACAGTTACACTTTTTTTGTATCCTAATTACATAACGCCGTTCCATGTATTCTGTTACTCCCCAAGCCTGGTTATAACCAGGCCCATGCACACTCTATATCCACTGTTGAGTGTGCAGTAGGCCTGCTGAAAGGTTGATGGCTTTGCCCATCTAGCACGGGGTGAACACTGCAGTATTGGCCTGGAAAGTCGTGGCTTGCCATGTGCTCCACAGCCTGGTCAGAGCCCCCATGCCTGACAAAGATCCTTTACCACCTCCTAATGCTGGGGCCATTCAGACGAGCGCTGGGGCCATACAGATGAGCGCTGGGGCCAAACCAACACTATCCCATGCAGAGATCTTAGGGAAGTCTGCCTATTAGCCAAGGTTTGAAAAATAAGAGAAAAGCATTTATTTAGCAGTATGGTCACAAAATATTAGTATTAGTATTAAAATATTAGTTAACAGTCTAAGGTTTACTAAACATTTGGATTGCACAGGAAGCTTGTTTTACTTGTTGTTTTTTTTCCATTGATACATTGGAAATATTTGAAGTTGGTCTTTTATATTACTTTGGTCGCGTCCTCGTGCAGGTTTTGTAGAACTGCGTCAGTCAGCACCCTTGGCTCCCGACGCACCGAAGAGGGTTCGGACGGCTCCTGGTCCTCCTGAGTGACCACGGACTGGACAAAGTTGGGTACTTTAAGAAAATATATTTAGAAATTTGGTTTTCTCTAAATAACAATTATTTCATGGTTGGTCTGCCATTTCAAATTATTTTATCTTACGCATCGAAATTAAGGTTTGCAAACACAGTGGTTTGTTTCTTTGGCCGACAATATAAATTGTTAGGCTTTCAGTAGTGAAGGACCCACTAGCAGACAACACAGCTCAAGGTTCAGAGTTATTTTTAATACATTTCTCAGGCAACAATCCAAAGGCAAAACAGTCTCGTAGTCAACAGGCAGGCAAAAGGTAAAAAATCCAAAAGTCCAAGGCAGAAATATCCAAAACACAGAATCCAAACAGGGTCAGGTCAAAAATCAGGCAAATGTCAAGATCACAGGCAGACAGAGTATGGTAGACTCACCTAATCGCTGGAAAGACACAGGTAATAAACTGGCACGATCTGGCAGAGACTGAAAATACCCACAAACCAATGGCAACAAACAGAAATCAGGTGTGCTCACAAAATTGCGGGAAATCAAACAAAGACAGGGTGGAGTCAGAGACACATGTCATTTCAAAACAAAAACAGAAGGCACATGACACCCCCACCTGATCAAAATGCAAACAAAAGCACATGTTGCCGGAAAAACAAGAACTCAAACAGCAGAATCACTAACAATTGATGTTTGATGGTCCAGCTTGTTCTGTGGGTACAGTGTCACTGTCTCCATGTTCAGTGATATCAGAGAGACCTTTATCACCAATGATGCTGGCAATGTGTGTGTCCAAAGGTGAGAGGAGGTCTGCTGTGCTCTGTCCTTCTCCAGTTGCACAAATGTCTTGGTTATGTGCAGTTTTTTGCCTTTCAAGATGTTCTCAATGCCATCACTACTGGTTACTGGTATGTATTAAAGAACAAACTGCTGGTAATGTGAGTAATTCGGTTATAATAACCATCAGTCAAATGAATATTCTCATCGGCACATCTTCAAGGAATGCTCCAATGAGAGTGCTTATGGATGCTGATGTAAGTGAAGATCACCCTCTGGTGGTCAAAAGGCCAAACCAGCCTAATGTGTGACTGGTCTTTACAGTCTGGCTGCACTGAGTTTATAACAGATATAAACAGACAAATCATATATAATTTATAAAAAAACAAATCTCTCAAATACAGCGAGGTAGGTTTAGATCTATTGCTCTTCAAAACTAATAAGGTAAGTATACAAGACAATAATATGTTTTCACTTATTCAACAGAAAACAATGCCTTTTTTTACCATAAACTTGAACCTGTATGCGTGTGCGTGTGTGTGCTGACTTGTTCCTGAAGCTGAGTGTTTATAGCTCATCCTTGGCTACAGCAGTTAACATGATTTTCTAACGGTACAATGACTACTAAACTCAAAGAAAGAGCCTCTTTTTTTCTCCGCTGGCGAGCAGGAGATGATCATGAACGCTTATGAAGAATACAAGACCATAATCATGGCAAAATCCAACACAGCTGCAAGAGAAAGACAAGAAGCTGTGTATGGGACGATATTTATGTATGTATATGTTATGACAAGTACAACAGTGGTACAGGGGGTAAAGGAGTTGTCAAGAGAAGTTGTTTAGTAATCGCAAGGTTGCTAGTTCAATTCCCTTCATCTCCCTACCCAGTATACTTTTACATTTCTTTGTAAGTCGCTTTGAGTAAAAGCGTCTGCTAAATGACTAAATGTAAATGTATTAATAAGAAATTCAATAAATTGAAGCAGTGAAAAGAAATTGTGTGTATTTCTCTCTATTCTTATCATGAGTCCACCTTAATCATTTTCTACAATAATGATATGCTATGGTGTACTAATAACACTGTCATATATTTATGAGTGCTTTGTTCTCCGCATCGCTGACACTACAAAAATGTACCACTCGCAAAAAAGCAAAGTGGCAGTGAATATTGTCAGTAATGTCAACACTTCTCACAGTGTTAAATGGAAGTTCACACACACAGCAATTGCAATCAGCTGAAGCCAGTTGGTTAATTAGGATTCAGTCAGAGGAGCTGTGCCTATAAAAGACCAGCTTGGTTGTTTGGGAATCAAAGCTGGGGTGTTGCTGTTGCAGTGGTGAGGAGAAGAGTGCTACTTTTGGGTCTTAGTTTCAAACCGTTGAAGTTGGTGATGACTCTTGGCATGATGTTCAGGTACACATTCAATTGTTTGTCTTTAGGTTGTCTTTTTCTCTGTCACCTGATGTAAACAAAGTGTATTCTGCAGGTTGCCTTGGATTTGCCTTTACTTCATAAGTGAAATATGCGGCCAACAACTTCAAGGTATGAGTTGGTGCTTTTTTTTTTTTTTGTTTTGTAGTAAAGTTGCATGTTAAGTATATTTTAACTGAAGCCCTTGTTTTGTTCTAGGATTGGAAGTACCCCAGAGTTCTGGGTACTTTAGCTTCAGACCCAGGCCTCCTGGCATTGGCTCTGTACCTTCCATGAATGACTTCAGCTCAATCAAAGGTCAAGCGTTACCAAGTTACAATGAACCTTCTAAGGAAAGTAAAGCAGAGACTCCTCATGCCCCAGCAAGCCAGATGCAGATGCCATCAAACCAGGTTTGGTCTCCGGTGAGCCAAGATGGCCTGGTGAACTCCGTGTGGACTCCCCTCAACCCGACTCAGGAGGGCCAGGGTCAGCAGTCTGTAAGCCCTGCGTTCAAGACGGCATGGGCCCAGATGTCCCCGCCCTCAGTGAGCCAGGCTGCCAATGTGCCCTCATCCCCAGTGAGCCAGGCAGCCAAGATGCCACAGGTGCAGATGCCCCCATCATGGGCCAAGATGCCCCTATCCCCAGTGAGCCAGGCAGCCAAGATGCCCCAGGCCAGAGTGAGCCAGACGGGTGCAGATGCCCCCAACATGAGCTCAGATGATGCCAGCCCCAGGGAGCCAGGCAGCCAAGATGCCCCAGAAGCAGGCAAAGGTGCCTCTGGCCCCAGTAAGCCAGGCAGCCAAGATGCCCCAGGTGCAGATGCCCCCAGCATGGGCCCAGATGCTTCTGGCCCCAGTGAGCCAGGCAGCCAAGATGCCCCAGGCGCAGATGCCCCCAGCATGGGCCCAGATGCCTCTGGCCCCAGTGAGCCAGGCAGCCAAGATGCCCCAGGCGCAGATGCCCCCAGCATGGGCCCAGATGCCCCCGGCCCCAGTGAGCCAGGCAGCCAAGATGCCCCAGGCGCAGATGCCCCCAGCATGGGCCCAGATGCCCCTGGCCCCAGTGAGCCAGGCAGCCAAGATGCCCCAGGCGCAGATGCCCCCAGCATGGGCCCAGATGCCCCCAGCATGGGCCCAGATGCCCCCGTCCCCAGTGAGCCAGGCAGCCAAGATGCCCCAGGCCCAGAATGGGTCCAGATGCCCCCGGCCCTAGTGAGCCAGGCAGCCAAGATGCCCCAGGCGCAGATGCCCCCAACATGGGTCCAGATGCCTCCAGCCCCAGTGAGCCAGGCAGCCAAGATGCCCCAGGCCAAGATGCCCCGAGCATGGGTCCAGATGCCCCCGGCCCCAGTGAGCCAGGCAGCCAAGATACCCCAGGTGCAGATGCCCCGAGCATGGGTCCAGATGCCCCCGGCCCCAGTGAGCCAGGCAGCCAAGATGCCCCAGGCCAAGATGCCCCGAGCATGGGTCCACATGCCCCCGGCCCCAGTGAGCCAGGCAGCCAAGATGGCCCAGGCCAAGATGGCCCAGGCCAAGATGCCCCGAGCATGGGTCCAGATTCCCCCGTCTCCAGTGGGCCAGACAGCCAAGATGCCCCAGGCGCAGATGCCCCCAACATGGGCCCAGATGCCCCCGGCCCCAGTGAGCCAGGTAGCCAAGATGCCCCAGGCCAAGATGCCCCGAGCATGGGTCCAGATGCCCCCGGCCCCAGTGAGCCAGGTAGCCAAGATGCCCCAGGCCAAGATGCCCCGAGCATGGGTCCAGCTGCCCCCGGCTCCAGTGAGCGAGACAGCCAAGATGCCCCAGGCGCAGGCAAAGGTGCCTCCGGCCCCAGTAAGCCAGACAGCCAAGATGCCCCAGGCCAAGATCTCCCGAGCATGGGTCCAGATCCCCCTGGCTCCAGTGAGCCAGGTAGCCAAGATGCCCCAGGCCAAGATCTCCCGAGCATGGGTCCAGATGCCCCCGTCCCCAGTGAGCCATGCAGCCAAGATGCCCCAGGCCAAGATGCCCCGAGCATGGGTCCAGATGCCCCCGGCCCCAGTGAGCCAGGCAGCCAAGATGAGCCAGGCAGCCAAGATGAACCAGGCAGCCAAGATGCCCCAGGCGCAGATGACTCAATCCAACTCTTTAGGTAGTCTTGGCAGCTCCTCCATGGATGTCAGTGGCGATACTGAGGGTCCCTCATCAGGGCAAGAGCACTACCTTGTGATCTCAGAGCCATTAGGTTTTCAAACGCGCTACCTGGTTAAGTCCTTCAACCGTTACGTGCGTGGAAAAAGGGTCTTTTCCCAAACCACCTACATCCCACTGGACGTTCCTCCAAGTGATGGTGCTGCTCAGCCTGCTCCAGTCCCCAGTTTTCCTGGACATGAAGCCCACACTGGCCAAACTGTAGACTACATTCCTTCAAGGTAGGCCTGGCTCTTTCTTTATGTCTGTGGCCATAAGTGAGTGAATTATAATGTGTTTCTTTCTCTTCAGGAAAGGATAAACTTGCCCAGTTGATCTTTGCCATGGAGGTATACGATTAATTTTGCACTCAAATTCTGTGTTTCATGTGGGAGGGAGTCTTGCTTTTCTCATTTTGTCTTGTCTTTTCAGGCCCTGAACTCCAACCTGAATGGATTTCTAGGATTCACTTTACATTGTGGTTAAAACAATAAAAAGATGTTCTTTAATTTTGCTCCCTAATTTCTTGACTAAACCTTTTAACCTCCTTCTAAAACTGAATGGAATTGAGGTGTAAGAGGCAGGCTATTCATGTGTAACATGGGCATTTTGTCCTGCTGTTGAAAGAAGCAAATTGATTACAGTATTAGTGGAGAAAGTTGGAACGTTCAGGAGGTAGAATTTCTTTATTGGGTTCTCTGACAAACCAAGTTTATAAGAAGCCACCTTCAGTCAAATGTCTGCTTTCTTTTGAACTGTTAAGCTGTAGGTGTGTAACATGCTGCCATTGGTTATGCTATAGAGGCAAATGCTCCATAAAATGGGCTATATTTGTAAGTACCCTGCATCAGTGTTTCAATGATATTCTCCTGTCAACCACATGCAGGCATGTTTTATTTATGTAGTAATTCAAAGCTCTTAAGAAATTAATTTCAGATGGTGTATTCTAAAGAACATTCAACATCACAAAAAAAGGATAAACTGTAATTTCAGTGAGTTTTAAATGAAATGGAGTGCATTTGATCAGCTTACAGCAAGCATCTAAGAACAGTTCAGTCTTGCTGGCTACAGCTCCTGACAACATCCTTGATGTCATCTGGAAGTTGGTTCCGACAATTTTATGACAAAAAAATGAATATGTAGTCCACTTTTCTGAAGTTATGTGAAAAGGTCACTGAAACAAATAAAGAAAGAATAATGTTAGACCCTTGAACATAGGTTAACATCAATGCTGGTGTTCACATCCTGGTGCGAGTCTTCTGACAGTAGGAATGCAATGCATATGTAAGTGATTATATAAAATATGATATAAATAGATGGCAACAACATTAGCAAACTAGTGCTCCCATTGTACAGTACAAAACAGCAATAACAGAAACTCTACAGCAATATCACAGTATCAAAATAGGTGCAATAGAAAGTACATGTGCAAAGATGAGTCTAATATTCTACTCTAAATATGCAGTATGTTATTGGTTACATGTATCAACTGCTAATTTAATCAGAATCAGAATCAGAAAGGTTTTTACTGGCAAGTAGGTTTTCACCTACGAGGAATTTTTTGTGGTACGTTGGTGCAAACAATAAACATACACAATAAACAATACACATTAAGTTACAGCAGGGGGGTATTCGTCGTAGCTCGCTAAGCGGTTTATCGAGCTAATATTCAGGCTAAGATAAAAAACGCCCCTCTTTTTGGTTCGTGGAAGAAACTTTTGATAAATCACCATAGTTACATATCGATTAGCACTAACCTACTCCAGGGCAGGCTAAATTAAGTGTAGCTGGATAAGCTTGCCACACCCCCGGAAAAAGGAGGGATCCCATTGACCAAGGACTGATATTAGATTTAGATTAGCGGAGGGAGAGAGTTCTTTGCGATCGCCAAGATCCATTATTCTTGTATGAGCGCTACCGATTCAGCCGACAAGGAATCATTAATTTACAAGACCTTCTCGAGTAATTTATTGCAAACACCACAGTCGAACATTGACTGTCTTGCGCTTTTTTGGCGAGTGGTACATTTTTGTAGTGTCGGTGATGCGGAGAACAAAGCACTCATAATTATATGAGTGTTATTAGTACACCATAGCATATCATTATTGTAGAAAATGATTAAGGTGGACTCATGATAAGAATAGAGAGAAATACAGACAATTTATTTTCACTGCTTCAATTTATTGCATTTGTTATTAATACATTTAGTAATTTAACAGACGCTTTTATTCAAAGCGACTTCCAAGGAAATGTAAAACTACATCGAGGAAGGAGGTGATGGGATTTGAACTAGCAACCGTGCAGATTCAATCCGGTAGAGGCAACCTCTGTACCAGTGGACACTTGCCGTCAGGTATTCATACATAGATATCACTCTATAAACATCCCAACACACCTTGCTCTCACAGCGGTGGTGGTGTTGAGTTTTGCCATGATTATGGTCTTGTATTCTTCATAAGTGTTCATGTTCATCTCCTACTCGCCAGCGAAGAAAAAAAAGAGCCCTTTTCTTTGAGTTTAGAACCATTATACCGTTAGAAAATCATGGTTTTGGTGATCGACCTTTCCTGCCTTTTGAAGTAGGACGTGCACGCGCAAATGCCATGATAACTTTAGCCTGGTTGAAATTAACCACATGATTAGGATGCGGATCAGCCATTAACGAACCGATATTTTCTGTTCTCAATCAGCTCGCTAATCTTAACGGGCTAAAAGGCCAATTGATTAACTTAGCTTCAACTCTACGACGAACGTACCCCAGGAGTGTGCAAAAAAGGGATTAGAGTCCGTGTTGGGGGGCGGGGGTCCCGGGCCTTGTTGATGAGGCCAACCGCAGACGGGAAGAAGCTGCTCAGGTGGCGTGAGGTTTTGGTCCTGATGGACCGCAGCCTTCTGCCGGAGGGGAGTGGCACAAGGAGTTTGTGTCCAGGGCGGGAGGGATCAGCCATAATCTTCCCTGCACGCCTCAGGGTCCTGGATGCATACAAATCCTGGAGAGATGGCAAATTGCAGCCAATCACCTTCTCCGCAGAACGAATGACACGCTGCAGTCTGCTTTTGTCTTTGGCAGTGGCAGCAGCGTACCAGATGGTGATGGAGGAGGTGAGGATGGACTCAATGATGGAGGTGTAAAAGTTCACCATCATTGCCTTTGGCAGGTTGAATTTCTTCAGCTGCCGCAGGAAGTACATCCTCTGATGTGCTTTTTTGGTGAGGGAGATGATGTTTAGCTCCCACTTGAGGTCCTGGGAGATGATAGTGCCCAGGAAGCGGATGGACTCCACACTGTCAACTGGGACGTCACTCAGGGTGATGGGGTTGGGAGGGGCTGGGTTCTTCCTGAAATCGACAACCATCTCCACTGTTTTCAGCGCGTTGAGCTCCAGATTGTTCTGTCCACACCAGGTCACCAGATGGTCAATCTCCCACCTGTAGGCAGACTCATCACCACCAGAGATGAGCCCAATGAGGGTGGTGTCGTCCGGGAACTTGAGGAGCTTGACGGACTGGTGACTGGAGGTGCAGCTGTTGGTGTACAGGGAGAAGAGAAGAGGGGAAAGAACGCAGCCTTGAGGGGAACCGGTGCTGATGGTCCGGGGGTCAGAGACATGTTTTCCCAGCCGCACGTGCTGCCTCCGGTCAGACAGGAAGTCTGTGATCCGCCTGCAGATGGAGTCAGGCACACTCAGCCGGAGAAGCTTGTCCTGTAGCAGAGCCGGGATGATAGTATTGAAGGCAGAGCTGAAGTCCACAAACAGGATCCTGGCATAGGTTCCTGAGGTGTCCAGGTGCTGGAGGATGGAGTGAAGGGCCATGTTTACTGCATCGTCTACAGACCTGTTAGCTCTGTAGGCAAACTGGAGGGGATCCAGTAGAGGGTCAGTGATGGCTTTGAGATGCCGCAACACAAGCCGCTCAAATTACTTCATCACAACAGAGGTCAGAGCAACGGGTCTGTAGTCATTAAGTCCACTGATCTTTGTTTGTTTGTCCAATGTAACAACGCTGGTAGTGTTACTGCTAATGACCATAACAAAAAGGGAATTTAACGTATACAAAATGATCACATTGTAAGAATTATATTCTTGTAACAGTTATAATTTCGTATCCACATCTGTTCAACAAAAAGATGTATTGGCGTAACTACCTTATCCATGACATAAATGGAAATATAAAACTAATTGAAAAATAAGTTAAGGACACAAATGTGCTCCCCAGAAGCCAAAAGACCCAATCGATGTCTAAATAGAATTATTAAATTATTTTGTAATTAATTTTACCTCATCAAGCTTCATTTCAAGGGAAGACTGTGTTCAAAAAGGTATGCGTTAATTCACTCTCTTACCCTGTAGGTTACAGGACATATATGTGTGTTTGATAGGGTTAATTTAGAAAATGTATAAAACTAATCCATTTTGCTACCTCACATTCTTAGGTTTTAAGCGGTTGAGACCCTCAGAAACTTAAATCCTTCTTAAGAAAATAAATTAAGTTCAGCCTAGAAATACTTCACGTCTTAGTAGTCGACTGTTCTGAATCGAAAACTAGCACTTTGGCTGTTAAGTTACAGGGGAAAGTGCCTACATGACATAGAAAAAACTGTTTGTTGTATGAGGTGTGGCAGGCTAATCTCATAAACAAAAGACAAAATAAAATTCCACTACTTTTGGGTATGCAGAACAGTGCTTAATACATTTGATAGGGTAATGCTGTGGCACATTATTCTGAAATCATAACCCAGAGGCTATATTGCTACCGCCTGGTGATCGTGCTGCTGTACAGGCACACTGTTGTTTCAGTTGAACATCTTTTTAAAGGTACTGTGTGTAGTTTTTAGTGGCATCTAACAGTGAGGTTGCAACCAATTGAATAGCACTCTCTCACTCCTCCCCTTCCAACCTAGGGTGATGATGTAAGACTACAGATGATGTCATCTTCTACGACCGCATCGAATAGTCAGTCACTTAAGGTTAAGGTCAAATTTAGGACTCTAGGTCATTAATGATGACATTAGAATATGTTATGAAATTTAACATTCCTCATTAAGCCACTTTCTCAGTATGGCATTGATATTTATAATACTTGTCAAGGCTATAACATATGGGCTTTGTTTTATACAAATGGAGCAAGCAACCGATAAGCTATCAATGCAAGCCTCCAACTGATTGGGTGGCAAAGTGCTGTATTTTTAAGACAGTAACTTAGCATTTATGGTTATTGGCCTTGCCACCCTATTTACAAGAGTGACATTTTTTTACTTCATACAATACATACAATGTCAATGCTACTGGAAAGAGGATTAAGAAAGTGGCCTAATAAAGAAACCAGCTATTAACAATCATCTTTAACAGGTCTATTGAATGGCAAAAACAAAATTACCTATTTTTTTTACCTACAAACACATTTTCTTTATTCCTGATTAACCTCTCAACTGTTACCTTGTCATTAACTATTACTGCAACGCAGACATATGGCCACTGCTTTTCTAAAGATCGCAATTCGGTACTGTTAGCCTACCTACCTATGCAATTGTGCTTACAGGCAGATTCAAATGTACTAAATAGTAGTCTTACTCTTATTCATCAACTAGGTTTACGGAGCAGCTGTGAGTGTTTGTACTAGGGTGCCAGTTACACTCTTCAGTTCAATTCAGTTTTATTTATATAGCACCAAAACAATAAAAATGGCCTCAAGGTGCTTTACAGAGCCCAGAGCCAGAACCCCCAGGAGCAAGGAAATACTCCCATTAAAAGGAAGACACGTTAACACGTTAAAAGTGGCAGGTAATATGGCCACTTTATCAATATAAATGCCCTGAAATATTTAATTATTAAATGCAGCCTAAACAAAATGAAAGGGTGTGTCTGATGTTTCATAATTGTTTTTTTTTACCTTGTTCAGCCATAGCCTTTTCCCATGATCCCCTCTGACTCTCTGTCTCGTGCTTCTAGTCTTTATCTTAGGCTATCAATCTTTCCTAGGGCAACTGTCTGAGCCTGAATTGTATTGTAGGGATTATGATTTACCAATATATTCCTTCTATTTTTTAGATGGAACACAAGACAGGCCGACTGTCCCCCTATCAGAGATCAGTGACTGTGCACCTCAAATGCGTAGAGAAAGCATCTGGAGTCATAGCTATTGAATTCCACTTTGGTGACACGGTTACTGTGGATTTAAATAATCTTTCAAATGTAATTAAAGTATTTTAAAGTTCAATAAAACAAATAAAAAATGGCAATGTAAAAGGAGGGCAGGCAAGCACAAGATCTAACCCAGGACATATGGCCATTACGTTGAGCAAGTCATCCACAGGGGCAGTGGTATAAACCGCTTCACTGAGAGGAGCTTTCAGTATGTGATACACTACTAAGCTGAATATGTCCTGGATCTGGATCCAACTAGCCCACCTGCAGAGGCACATCGTGGACCTGCTGATCGTGCCGCTCCTTCTGGTGACCAGCAGCAGCCAACAACCCTCATAAGCCACCTTGAGTCTGGCCTGGTGCTCGACCACCCAATCCTGTACCCGACCCAGGAGAAAGACTACGGGGGAAGAAAGGGGAACTCACCCGTGCCCTTATTAGGTGTGGTATTATAGCAGAAAAACACCTGAGAGAGCAGTGTGTGTAGCAGGGTGTGGAGAGTTCTATTGGAATGCTTGCACTGCAGGGTAGTACGGGTTAGTAAGGGACTTCCCTATCCCATACAAGCAGCGGAGTTGGTGGACCTGAGGGGCCTGGTGGTAGAATAAGAGGTTAAGAGGTCTGTGATACAAGACAGAGCCTGCCCACTAAGGGCTTTAAAAACGAACAGGAGCACCTTAAAATCAACACGCCAGCTGGTGAACACGCCAGTCATGATAAGGAAATTCTGTAATCCATTCTTGGATGCCTCCAGCACTGTGATATCTATGGTAAGATCTAATTTAGCCTAGCCCATTAAACATGTGTTCTGGCCTGGAATCTTTTACAACTTGCAACGATGGCATTCTTGGCACAACCACTGGATGTCCGAAGACAACCCGGGAACGCATGTCAGAGAGAGGATGGCACAGAAAGACAGATGCCATGCCATGGACTGAGTCACAGACATCATTAAGTCCAGGAATGAGGCTTGCTGGAGGGGCATTGGGACCGGAGTGTTGATAAGGGCGTGTCCCTTGTGTGCTTCACCGTCAATATTTACACCAGTGGCTATGTAAATATTACCTCTGACTAACATTGCATAAAAAAATCATCTGCACCTTCTTATGACTCAGTACATCAATTTAGTTGTTAAAAAGTCAAAGTGTCTATTGTTGCTTGAATGTGAATCTGCATACACTGACTCTGATTCTGGAGGAGCCATTTATTGTGAATCACCAAAATCTCCAGAACAGGACAGGTTTTAGATTTTAGTTTATTGCAAATAATACAAACAGTAATGAAGAACTGCAGTCATCAAAAAAGAGAGAATTCTAGGGGAGAGAAGTGGATGTGTGAGCATGTGTGGGATGAGAGCGTCACTAAAGTGTTGGAAGGAGACAGAGAGTGTCTGTAGGAGAAAAAAGGTGATAATATGGTATATGCTGATACTAGATTGTATTACAGTTTATTTATGTACTTATTTATTTTAAATATATTTGGGCTATCAAAATGTATTTATTCCTAACTGAAATATTGGTTTTGAATATTACGGTAACTTGGCCTAATAGAAGTGTCAATCCTCCCACAAACACGTGGGAATGTTTTAGTACTAGTCATGCAGATGAAAAGTAAGCTTGTGCTTTATTTATCTTCCGTCATCATGTGACCATGTGCATCTACCACATTATGCTACCACATGAAGTAAGTTTCTGTGGTAATAAACTTTCTGTGTAGATAACGGCACAAATTGCCCTGTCTTCACAACATTAAAGCAAGTGATGTTCATGCACAAATCATTGTTCTGTACAATTTAGCAACTCAAATGCAACCCAACAGCTAGGCTAGAAGGGCTGAATGAAGAAAGAAACTTTGTGTCAGGGACTTTTATCCATTCAAATTAGACATGAATGTTTTGATTCTGCTGGTATGTTGTCACTGACACAATTTGATTCTGCTTCCAATGCCGAGCCAAAAGCCAGGATACAGTGGCTCAGTGAATGTGGTGTGTACTTTGTGCAGAAGAATCATTGTATCAGAGACACTGTAGAAAGACAGAGTTCCTGCCTTGTGATCAGTGCCGCCGCTCCCATAACGCACACTACGCGCTGTGCGTAGGGCACCAACTCCTGTGGGGGCACCAAAAAATAGGCAACTGAAAAATCATCATAGTTATAATAATTATAATGCCGATATTATTTCAGTATAGAAATATTAGGGACCTTTTAGGCATGTATATCACAAAACAGGCAGAACAAGAGATATATTTAATTGCTTAAAAAAAGTTACGCTGGTGATTTGTCCCGTTAGGGACAGCTCCAGTCCCGTATTCCAATCACAGCCTTTTTTATTTGTATCCGTGAAAAGAGAAAAATATAACAGTTAAGTGTAATCTGTGCCCTGGAGACAAGCGCCTCTCAACTGCACTTGACTCCACAAGCATTTGTTACGCCAACACGAACAGGTGAAACTTGTAGCGAGAGATCATCATGCCTCGACTGAAGGACAGACTGCCCCAACTCAAATAGAGTATCTTAAATCAAATTAAATTGGAAGCTTGCACATTGACTACTGGTTGTTTTCATATTTCATATCAGCATTCTTTACACATAATGAACTGGTGTTAATATGTGTGAATATGAACTCATGAATATGAATTCGTTCATACGAAGTGTCACAGGCACCCATTATAATTGTAGAAGTTAAATCGAGGAGACTATAACATTAGCTAGATAACTAGCTATCATTTCATGCAAACGGAAATCTTCCATTTAAATCGTTTGTTATTAAAAGTTTCCTTAGCTAGCTAACCATAGCCTTAGCTAGATAACCATAGCAACCAGGAATTACAACTTTAGCTGCAAAGTTATGGATCTGGCAAGAGGTAAATAGCGCCCCCCCTTGACCCATCTAAAACAATGTTAAAACTATGGCCAGGCAGTGAACTGCAACCAGTCTGAGTTACATAGGACGTTGAGACAGAGGCCCTGTTCGAAATGGGTTAAAATGCTGATTAACGAATGACGTTCTGACTCTGATTCTGATCGGAGCGCGGGCCCCAAATTGGGCAGCCTTGGTCTAATGCTATTTCAAGAAAACAACATGAAATTTGAGAGAAACTTGTAATAATTGTCATGACTATTACTATGAACAATACATCCAAGCAAGTACAGTAGTGGTTTGCCAAAATTACACTGAAATTAATAGGTTTATGGTATGGCTAATGAAACCTTGCGATTTTCATTATTGTTGGTCAGCTGTTGGCGCGTGCGCACACCTGGAAGAAAGTGTCCCTCACTTGGGGTTGAGGAAGTTGTTCTTTTTCGTTTTAATAAAATGTTAAACTGGCAGAAACAAACTTTTTTTTGGGGGGGGCATCATAAAGGACTTATGCTTAGGGCACCAAAATGGCTAGCAGCGGCACTGCTTGTGATCAATATACACTCCTATTCTAGAGGTGGAGGTGGGCTTATAAGGAGGTGACATTTGTTCATTATTATGCCTGAAAGTGTACCAAGATAATTGGCACTGCAAACTCCAAGACTTGTTATTGTGTCCTAGTACACAATCATTAGCCCTTCATTTCCTTGTGAGCCCTCTGTATGATACAGCAATGTAAACATGTCCTGACCACTCAACCTCCCAGTAGCAGTATTTAGATACAGCTTCTCTACACAGCACCTGTTCATGTGAATAAAATCTGTCTGTATGATCAGGATATGAATGTTTCACATTAGGGCACCTTTCTACAACTCTGTTTCCCTCAGACAGTGTGAGTTCATTATGAGCAGTGCTGGGATCCAGGGATAGCTGGCAGGCATCTGAGGGAGGATAAAACATGACTTATTGAGCAGTGGTGATTAAGGGCATAATGGGTTTGTGAAAGACCGCTCAAGCCGGCCATCTCACCATGTGGGATATAGCCTGGTAGAATGGGGTTGCAGGCACAAACACACCACGCAGGAGACAGTGGCTTTCATAAAAATAGCTAGATTTATTTACAACAGGGTTTTTTAAAAACCCCAAAACATACAAACACAAACTGAACACGCTAAAGCCTATACTAGACAAGGTACACCTCTGAGCATTCAGGTTTTGTCTAGTACCTTGTCCAAGCTCCATCCAGCATGTTCAGTCTGTCCTCCATCTCCATGAAACAATGAGGTGCACCTTAAGTAAGGCCACCTTGGTCCAATTAAAAGGTAATTGGACCCTTCCACAGGGGTGGGGGAATCTGGACCCAACCATTTAGGTAGGGGAGTCCAGTCCTTCTTCCCTCCTGGACCACAGTGAGAAGAGGGAGGGACTTCACCTTTTTACAGGTTTAAATTATTAATAATAATTAATTATTGTGTGCACTACCAGATATACAAGAGGAAACATAGTGCCCTGCTCTATGTGTGTTTGTATTTTGTATGTGTGTTTATGTATTTGTACATGCAGTACCTATATGTGTATCATTTACTTACACGGCAGGAAATCCTCTCTGGTCGTGGGCTCAGGCAGGGATAGAAAGCTAACATGCTCTGCTGTAAAGACAAAAAAGACACCCATCAACAAATACAACTTCAAAAGGTCACATCAACATTGTATTCAGAAGTGATGTTTTCAAAGTCATGGTACTAATGCGTCTCATACCAGTTTTAGAAATGTCCTTTAGTCCCTGCTGGAGTGCATCCTATAGTTTCTCCCTGAGCTGAGAAAGTCTTTCTTTTACTTGATCAAAAGACAGATCTGTGTGGACCGTGTGACTGGGTGAGTTGTCAGGAGTAGAGGAGGAACAGAGAGACTGGAAACTCTACAATGACACAGAAAATGAGCCAAATGTCATTTAACAAAAATAAACCTTCCTCCAGGCCCTACTGGAGCATTTTGGCACAGACCAAGGCATACAGTGCCCTGCATCATAAATATAGACACCAGAATTGGTGTGAAAATTAGGTACTGCAAACAATTGAGGTACAGGAGACTTTTAAAGACCACTTCCACTCTGACCCGTCCAACTCCAGTCTAGTCCTATTCAGATGAGATCTAATGCCATGCATAATGGCACTGATGTTAGGGGTTATGGATGTAATATTTTTCTGCATGGGGCATGTGCAAATAAAGAAGAGTGCCTTGGTTACCTTTCTTCTCTGTTATGTTTACCTCATTACCAAAGAGCACCTGAATAGGAAACTGACATTTTGACTGACAGGTAGAGTGGTTTTAACAGTGACTTTTTACAGAACTGCATAAATAAACTAATCTCTTCTGTGATAATGCATCAAATTCAAATAGTGACAGTACCTGAAGGAAACAAATGTGGTTGTCAGTGTGTGAAAGCTGCTCCAGCTCAGCATCTCTCTTCTTCAGCTCAGCAATCTCCTGCTCCAGTTTCTCATAGAGTTCTTCTGCTCGACTCACTTCAGCCCTCTCATGATCCCTGATCAGCTCTGTCACCTCAGAGCGTCTTCTCTCAATGGAGCAGATCATTTCAGTGAAGATCCTCTCACTGTCCTCCACTGCCACCTGTGCAGAACTCTGTTTGGAAACAAGACAAAACACGAGAAATTAATTTCTACAGGAGTCTCTTGTTATTTCCTCTGGTTGATGCAACTAACCTGAAGAGTTTTCACAGCCTGTGTCAGGTCCTGCAGTTCATTCTCTTTTTCCTGGATTATCCGTTGGGATTTTCTCTGAGTATCACCCAACAGTTTCTGTGAACAGGTACATCTATTAGAGTTGTGTATTTAATGTATTGAAAGTATAAACCAATGTCATGTATAAGTACAGATAAAAATCACTTTCATCAACATAGACTTTGACTATTATTATTTAACCATAACCATGAACCCTATATATGTTGATGCATCAAATGTGGGATTGAAATCAAGAAATGAGTCTGAGGAAAAAAAACTGAGAAAATCAGAGAATACTGCTGCTATTCAATAACACATTTTAGCTGGAAGCTGTCAGAATCAGGAGTACCGGCTAAGGGAGTATCACCTGTTTCTCAGTTCTCTCTGCTGCAGCTGAAACTGTATCATGTCCTTTATGTTCATCCATGACACACAGCACACATATGCATCTCTGATCCGTGCGACAGAAGACCTCTAGTAGTTTATCATGATGAGAGCAGATCAGATCTTCTAGTTTACCGGCAGCTTCAATCACTTTGTGTTTCTTCCCTGGGTTGAGATCATTTTGAACTCTGAAGTGAGTTTCACAGTAAGAGGCCAAACACACCAGACAGGACTTGATTGCCTTTCGTTTTCTCCCAATGCAGACGTCACACTCCACATCTCTAGGTCCAGCATAACAGTGAGCGGGCTTGTTCTTGTAGAGTCCGGCTGGGGATTCTTCTCCTCCTCTGTCCTCGGACGCAACCACAGGGAGTTGTCGTCCTCCACGGCCCCGTACATCTGGGCCAGCTTGCAGAAGCGCTCAGGTAGTCATAGTCGTGGTCGGCGTGTGAGGCGCTGGACTGCAGTGAGCTGAGCGACTCGGCCACTGAGCCCTCGCCTTCGTAGGCGTACGTCTGCAGCGAGTCATAGGGCGGTGCGCACAGGTCCAGGTCCGCCTCGTACAGCTTGGCCAGCACATAGCCGTGGACGCCGGCACCGCCGTCGGCGAGGGCAAACGCCGTTCCCACGGGGACCTGCGGCACGTGGCGTGACAGGGTCTGGATCTCAGGCTGCATATCCTGGCGGCCCGGGTGGCGCCCAGGCGGCTGGGCCTCGCGCAGGTACCAGAGCGCAGCGATGTCAAAGGCCTCTGTGTCCTCCTCGCCACCACCCTCGTCGTCATAGCGCACGATGTTCTCGTGCACGTTCTCCTCCTCGTCCGTCAGGTAGGGCTTCTTGCGCTGGCTCCTCAGGGAGAGCATCAGCAGGATCATAACTGGAGGGGAAAAGGAAAGATGGAAGGAGGGAGAGAGGGAAGGAGGGAGAGAGATAAGGAGTTTATTAAAATTACAGTGATTAGAATGTAGGCCATGAATCCTTTTGTCAGGACTTTGAAACAGACAGATATATATATACATATATATATATATATATATATATATATATATATATATATATACATCAATCAATGAATCATGTCATCAGTTTCATGAAAACACACCTTGATTATCTCTGAGTGTGAAGTTGGGATTTTTTGCAGCTTCGGGGTCAAGACTGTAGTAAAAATGTTGTCCTCCAAATGGGTCGTCCGCATCCTTCGCCGTGAGGGTGTGAATCAACTTAGAACGGCAAGTAACAGAACATCAGAAATTTGGTCCTTGACTGTGTGTGTGTGTGTGTTTCTTGGCTATGCGAGGTCTTACCTGTCCTGCTTTAGCATTCTCGCACACAAAGGCTTCATAGTACGGAGTGAGTGAAGGAGGATTGTCGTTAATGTCCATGATCCTTATTGCCACAGACACACAAACACTGAGTGATCAGATATAAAAAGAATAGAATGTTGTTTTAAACATCTCTGTCCTGTTCCCTCTTCATTGCTCTATGTATATCACAACGGCTTTGAACAATCACATTGGACTGCTACAAGTAACACACTGATGTAGTTTGTTTGGCAGTGACCAAACTTCTGAGATGGATCTATTTTTTGATTCAGAACTGATTGTCCTTTGCTCATGGACATGTTTGTTTGTATGTATATGTGAGATTGACTGCTTACTCATCTCCATGGCCAGTACACTGATGTTGTGCCAGTCATCAGTGACCTGGAAGTGATGTCAATGTAGAAGTACTTCCCAGGGTCACTCATCCTCTCCATGGAGTACCTGGCAAACCAAAGGAGAAATTGCTTAAAAATAATAAATGCATTTCCACCAATGTCCACTAAGGGGAACCCTAACAACAGTTGTGGATGTGAGTGTCCTGATGGAACCACTATGCCTGTGCTGTTATAACAGCATCAGCCCCTGAGCAGTCACATTCTGGTTCAGTGGCCTGAGTGTTATGGCCTGTTCAATAACATTTCCCTCAGTAACTTTTTAATTAGGCGTGAAAATGCTTTCTGAGGGGAACAACTACTCTGTTTGTTAGTATAGATATATAAAGATAATATGTAAATATTTAAATATTAAAATCATTTGAACCTTCTTATGGCTTAGTTCATCAATCTAGTTGTTACAAAGTAAAATTGTCTATTGTTGCTTGAATGTGAATCTGCACACTGACAGATTCTGGAGGAGAAATTCATTGTGAATCACCAAAATCTCCAAAACAGGGCAGGTACTCTGTTCACCTGTTACAATTAGGTTTCACATCCGTCCATGTTTTTTATATGTTACCATCTGACGTTTTTGACTGCACAGATCGACAACAACAGTTATATATTTGAAAGATTTTAGTTTATTGCAAATAATACAAACATTAATGAAGAACATTAGTCATCAAAAAAAGAGAAAATTCTAGGGGAGAGAAGTGGATGTGTGAGCATATGTGCAATGAGAGTGTCACTAGAGTGTTGGAGAGAGACAGAGAAAGTGTGTGGGAGAAAAAAGGTGATAATATGGTGTATGGAGAGAATACATTGTTAAATTAATTAAAAATATATTTGGGCTATCAACATTTATTTATTCCTAACTGAAATATTGTTTTTTGAATATTACAGGAACTCGGCCAAATAGAAGCGACAACCCTCCTACAAACACTTATGAGGTCAAATTAATATTTTAGTTCTAGTCATGCAGATGAAAAGTAAGCTCGTGCTTTATTTATCTTCCATCATCATTTGACCATGTGCATCTACCACATTATGTTACCACATGAAGTAAGTTTATGCGGTAATAAACCTTCTGTGTAGATAACGGCACAAATTGTCCTGTCCTCACGACATTAAAGCAAGTGATGTTCATGCACAATCACTGTTCATTCTTCTGTACAATTTAGTAACTCAAATGCAACCCAAAAGCTAGTCTAGAAGGGCTGAATGAAGATAGAAACTTTGTGTCAGGGACTTCTATCCATTCAAATTGAATTGAAATTAATGTTTTGATTCTGCTGGTATGTGGTCACTGACACAATTTGATTTTGCCGCCAGTTCTGAGCCAAAAGGCAGGATACAGTGGCTCAGTGAATGTGGTGCGTATTTTGTGCAGAAGAGTCATTGTATCAGAGACACTGTAGAAAGACAGAGTTCCTGTCTTGTGATCAACATACACTCCTATTCTAGAGGTGGAGGTGGGCTTATGAGGGAGTGACATTTTATTATTATCATGTATGAATGTGTAGCCAGATGAAGAGCAGTCCAAACTCCAAGACTTGTTATTGTATCCTAGTAGACAATCTTTAGCCCCTCCTTTCCTTGTGAGCCCTTTGTATGATACAGCAATGTAAACATTTGGTCCTGACCACTCAACCTCCCAGTAGCAGTGTTTAGATACAGCTTCTCTACACAGCACCTGACCCACTGAATTAAATCTGTCTGGATGGTCAGGATATGAATGTTTCACATTAGGGCACCTTTCTACAACTCTGTTTCCCTCAGACAGTGTGAGGTCATTATGAGCAGTGTTGGGATCCAGGGTTAGCTGGCAAGCATCTGAGGGAGGATAAAACATGACTCATTGAGCAGTGGTGATTAGGGGCATAATGGTTTAAGTTATAACTATTAATGAATTATTATATGAACTACCAGATAGAGCACTATGTTCTCCCCTTGTATATGTGTGTTTGTATTTTGTATGTGTTTATGTATTTGTACATGCAGTACATATATATGTATCATATACTTACACGCCAGGAAATCCTCTCTGGTCGTGGGCTCAGGCAGTGATAGAAAGCTAACAAGCTCTGCTGTAAAGACAAAAAGACACCTATCAACAACCACAACTTTCTGGGTCACATCAACATTGTATTCAGAAGTGATGTTTTCAAAGTCATGGCACTAATGCGTCTCATACCAGTTTTAGAAATGTCCTTTAGTCCCTGCTGGAGTGCATCCTCTAGTTTCTCTCTGAGCTGAGAAAGTCTTTCTTTTACTTCATCAAAAGACAGATCAGTGTGGACCGTGTGTCTGGATGAGTTGTCAGTTGCAGATGAGGAACAGAGAGACTGGAAACTCTACAGTGAGACAGAAAATGAGGCAAATAAACTAATCTCTTCTGTGATAATGCATAATATCTGAGTAGTGACAGTACCTGAAGGAAACAAATGTGGTTGTCAGTGTGTGAAAGCTGCTCCAGCTCAGCATCTCTCTTCTTCACGTCAGCAATCTCCTTCTCCAGTTTCTCCATGAGTTCTTCAGCTCGACTCATCTCAGCCCTCTCCTGGTCTCTGATCAGTTCTGTCACCTCAGAGAGTCTTCTCTCAATGGAGCGGATCATTTCAGTAAAGATCCTGTCACTGTCCTCCACTGCTGCCTGTGCAGAACTCTGTTTGGACACAACAACGAAGAAGGCTGACTGCAGTCAGTTTTTTATTGCACAACACAACTCACAGCAACACACGTGTTATATATATGGAGGCGACCAGGACACACTACACACACACACACACGCGCAGGCAGGCCTGAGGTCACCGTGAATTCTTGCTCTGCTTTTTTCCCATCCCGGGACTTCCTTCCTCCAGGACCCCCCATGAGCAGTGGGCAGCTTCTCAGCGCCCGGGGACCAAGTGAACCGTCCGTCTCGGTCAGGGACGGACAGGATTGTTCTGTTCTTTCTCTTCACATGTTTTTCTGTTGTGGTTCTTAGTGGACGAAACCCCTTGTGAACACAGGGAGAACATGCAAACTCCACGCAGCCCGGGAGATAACCCACCTGAGCACTGAAGGTCTGGGGAGGACCTGAGCCAACAGCGCCCCATGCAGGAATCAAACCCATGACCTTCTTGCTGTGAGGCAGCAGTGCAAGCACCTGAGCCACCGTGACACAAGACAAGACACCAGACATGAATTGCTACAGCAGTCTCATTATTTCCTCTGGTTGATACAACTCACCTGAAGAGTTTTCACAGCCTGTCTCAGGTCCTGCAGTTCAGTCTCTTTTTCCTGGATTATCCGTTGGGATTTTTTCTGAGTATCACCTAACAGTTTCTGTGAACAGGTGAATCTATTAGAGTTGTGTATTTAATGTATTTAAAGAATAAAACATATCATGTATTAGTACTGATAGTCACTTTCATGATTAAAAAGGTTAGAACCCAAAGTCATCAACATCAACACTTTGACTATTTTAATTTAACTATAACCATGAACCCTATATATGTTGATGTACAAAATGTGGGATTGAAATCAAGGAATTAACCCTAGGATCAAAAACTGAGAAAAAAGTCACAGAATGCTGCTGTTATCAGTGAACAATAACATTTTAGTTGGAAGGCCTTTGCCAGAATCAGGAGTACCGGCTAAGCGAGTCTCACCTGTTTCTCAGTTCTCTCTGCTGCGACTGAGACTGTTTTATGTCCATTATGTTCATCAATGACACACAGCATACATATGCATCTCTGATCAGTGCGACAGAAGACCTCTAGTAGTTTATCATGATGAGAACAGATCAGATCTTCTAGTTTACCAGCCGCTTCAATCACTTTGTGTTTCTTCCCTGGGTTGAGATCATTATGAACTCTGAAGTGAGTTTCACAGTAAGAGGCCAAACACACTAGACAGGACTTGATTGCCTTTCGTTTTCTCCCGATGCAGACGTCACACTCCACATCTCTAGGTCCAGCATAACAGTGAGCGGGTGGAGCATCCTGGAGTCCCATAATCGTCAGCTTCTCCACCACTTCAGCCAGCATGGTGTTTCTGCCCAGAACTGGCCTTGGAGTGAAGGTCTGTCTGCACTGTGGGCAGCTGTGGACTCCCTTCAGATATTCCTGATCCCAGCAGCCCTTGATACAATCCATACAGAAACTGTGTCCACAGTTAATAGTCACAGGATCCTTCAGTAGATCAAGACAGATTGGACAGCTAAACTGGTCCTGACCCCATAAAACACTGGCCTCTGCCATTTTGCGTTACTCTCTGTCTGTCTCTGTGTATTTTCCTCTTTCTCTCTCTGTTCCTGTTACTGTTGTGATCTCTTCCTGACAGTCAAGTTAGAGGCAGAACTGAGTTTCGTTTCTCTGGAAAGGGCTGAGCACTGAGGGGTGGGAGTGGCTTCCTAAGTCTGTGAGAGTGGGAGGAAGTGGGAGGGGCAGCAGTGCAGAGAGCACAAGAGAACAACACTACCTCGGGTGAACCCAAGAGAAGGATTATGGGAAAACAGGACGCATAGGATAAATATCACATAGAAAAGCAGGCAGTAGGTTCACATTATAACAAATAACAAATTATTAATAATTTTTTCGAGACACTGTAGGGGTGCAAATTTTCAACAATAAGACACTTTCCTCACTTCTCAAAATTTAAAGACAATCATCAAGAAATACACATGGCAATAATTCTGAAAAAACTAAATAACAAAGAAATTACATAACAAACCTTGCATTAACTCTCTTGATGCTTTAGGCCATCGGTTCCCAAACTGGGGTACGCGTACCCCCAGGGGTACGCAAAGTGGTTCAGGGGGTACGCGGGGAGAAAATGTCCGCGATAACGGCAAACGGACGGAATTCGCGGAATGTAAAACAGAATTGCAACTTTCAGGCGGAATCATCATTTTGTGCATCAAAATCGCCCAAATTCCCCTGTATTTTGCCCTGCAAGGCTGTATTTCTTTCTAATAAACACAACAACGATTGCAACGATGAACAAGCATTAAATAAAAAACAAAACCACTGAGAAAATGTCACGTCTGTGCTGAACTCCGCTCTGGCCACGCCCCCCTGTCCAACGGCCTGTAAAATGAATTCGCTCATCTTCCCAATCGCCTGCAAATAATGTTTTTTTTAGTCTTCTGTTCTGTTGATGGCTGGCAAACAACAACCTTAGAAGTTTTCGGTCACTTGTGGCACATATTATTCACTCGTTTTCAGCCATCAATCTACCTCACAAAACAAAATGAGCAAAACGAAAACGAAGAAAAAAAAACGAAATTCACCTAAAAGGTGAAAAGGAAAGTAGCTGGAGATTGAATGTCTGAAGGGGTACGGGACTGTAAAAAGTTTGGGAACCACTGCTTTAGGTCATTATGAGGTTGAACAAAGGAGAGCCCAAAAACAAAAAGTAGGCCTTCAAACAATATCCAGCCCTTGTTTAGCAACAAACTAAAAGATTGGTCTCACCCAAAAATAAACTCTTCTCGTGCAAAAAAGGATCTAAAAATCAAAGTACCATATATTCCAATGATCCCCAAACAGGCAAGTACGAGAGGAAATAAACTGGCCACAGGCTCCTTACAGAGTTTTGTTTGGCACACACAATGGCTTCTCCACCTGTCAGGAAAGTCTTCCAGGTGTCCCACACATGCACTGGTTTCCTGCTTCCTCAGATATGCTTTTTATTAGAAAATGTAAAAGTCCCACTTCCTGTTAGAATCAAGTCCTGATAGCAATTATAATTATACAGAAAAATAAATAAAGAATGCAATGTCACCATTTACCAGTAACTAATAAGTAAAGAGTAGATTTTCCTTTAGGACTTTATGTAGACTCCCTCACTACTAATAGTTTAACATACACTTTGTTACTTAACTGGGGTGTATGTGTGAGGGTGTGAACTGCGTCCTACTTAAAGCAACAATACGGAGTTCTGTTCCAAAGCTAGTAAGCTAACTACCTAAAAGTAGGGATGCACCGATACCACTTTTTTACAAACCGATACGAGTACGAGTATTTTTATTTGTGTACTTGCCGATACCGAGTACCGATACCGATACTTCTTAGATTTGGTCTCCATGAAAGTGCAATTAATTTGGAGGCAGATTTTATTTTATCCTCTGCAGATTATGTCAAGCCTATTGTACAAAATTAACAGAAGGCTATCCCAAGCCAAAAATAAACAGAGCTTTCTGGTTTTAACACACAAAAAAGCCTTCAAACAGACAATATCATCACATTAGACAAAATGCAAATATAACCAGATGAAGGCAATTCAATTTGCTGCATAGTTAACAACAGTCTGCTTAACAAAAAGTGAACAGAACTATTACTGGATTAGCACAAGAGCACATTTCAGTTACAAAAGGATCAGAAGAATCTCCTGCTCAAGTACACAAACAATCACTTAACCTATGTGGCACAGTCTTTCTCTCTACCTCTCTCTCTCTGTGTGTGCGTGCGCGTTTTTTTCTTTTGCAAGACGTCAGTTAAGATTGGTTACTTCGGTCTTGCGCCACTAGCATCAGTGAACTCTGTGTACTTAGCACTATGGCAGGGCTCTCAAGTGTCACGCATTGAGCGTGACAGTCACTCATTTCGGTCTTTAATCACGCACTCCCGCCACACATCGTATTTCTCACGCTGAAAAAAAATCTAGGCTATTTAATGTGCCGCAGCGCGCAAACATGACCTGGCCGCGCTGCCCTCACCATGGAGGAATCAAGCACGTCTCCCCGAATCCCCTGGAGTTCTGCCGTGAGGTGCCAATTATCAGCCAATCAAAAAAATAAAAAATAGCCAATCAGAAAAAAAAAGTGTCTTTTGTATCTGTTGTATCTGGGTAAGATTTAATCCAGCAACCAATGAAAATAAAGCATCCTGGAATTGCGCGGACTGATCTTCCGAAAGTTTCGTTAACCTGAGGAAACCACTGGAGCTCCGAGCATCAGTCTTCTACAAAGAGCAAGTCGTCTCCTGTTTTAATGTTACAACAAATTCACAATGGTTTGACACAAGCAATGACAACTTGACTGCAGTTAGAGAATATTTCCCAGATAATTAGCATCAGTTTTTAATGAGTTTTTGTAGCCAACACAGTTTGCCTTTTCACTATAGCTTTGACTCCGAACTTCGTTAATAGGCTATAATAAATTCGAGTAGGCCTATTAAAAATATATATAGCCTATAATTTGAACGAATATTAGGCAGCCCTTAATATTCAATGATGTTATGGGAATTATTTTTTGTAAATGTGTTTGCTTGAACATTCTATTCAGATTCCGAGGCTTCTTCACGTGAAGTTGTGAATCGCGAGCTCATTAGGCATACTAGCATGTTATAAATATCCTGGCCATGGATGCATTAATCATTGCATCTGTCTTTCAAAGATGTCAGGTAAAAAACAAATAAGCATCCTGTCCTTCGCCCAAAGAGGAAAGCCCCCTAAAAAGGCCAGATTAGGCCCAGAGAACGTAAACACATTAGAGGAGGAGATGGTGGAAGAGGAAGAGACAGTACAGGTGGAAGAGGAAGAGACAGTACAGGTGGAGGAGGAAGAGGAGATGGTGCAGGTGGAAGAGGAGGAGACAGTACAGGTGGAGGAGGAAGAGGAGATGGTGCAGGTGGAAGAGGAGGAGACAGTGGAAGACATGGTGGAAGAAACAGTGGAGGAGATGGCTAGAACAAAAGGGAGAATAGTCCCAGGAGCAGCCACCTACAAGACCTCTTTTAATAGTGAATGGACCTCTAAATGGCCATTTATTACTGTAGGAAGCACCAGCTCATATTACTGGTGCTCTATCTGCCGCCAAGAGAACTCCTGTGCCCATCCAGGTGTGCGGGATGTGACAAGGCACATAGGCAGTAAGGGGCATCAGGCCAAACAGCAGGCACTGAAGTCAACCAGCGCAGTCAAAAACTTTGACTTGCCAGTGACTGCAGAGATGAGTGTGCAAGAGGTCAAGGTACATTTAAATGCATAAGGTTGACTACAATGTTCATGAATACAATTTTTCCTAATTAATACATCCAATTCTATGACTATGGCATATATAATGGGAACCAACACCGAAAATGATAAGAGTCCAAAAAGGCAAGAAACACCTACAATAAACAACACAAGTCATAATTCTCTCCCAAATTGAATAAATACTTAGTAATTGGTTGAATTGTCAGTGCCATGTGTCAAATCTTTTCTGCAAGTCTGATCAATTATTAACAACAACAAAACACTAATATAATATGGGGGGAGGGGGGGGGGCAGGGCTGGTCTGTGGGCATACGGCAGGGGAGGAGCGGGCGGAATGGGGGCGTGGCCGGGAGGGGGGGAGATATGTCACTCTTGCCTCACTTCAAAACTTGAGAGCCCTGCTATGGTGTGTTTTCAGGAGTTTAATCAAATTGCTTGTGTTAAACAAAGTACTTTCCGTTCCGCCCCTCGACACCGTAGCAGTGCAGATCTTACACTGTGCCTTACTCCTGTCGTCGTCATTTATCTTAAAATGAGCCCAAATCGCCGTTAAGGCAGCATAACGGAATTGCTAATCGCTAACGAGATGCTAGCAGCTAAATTTAGCGAAACCTGTATACTGAAATACTTTGACACTATGACAAACTTTCCTAACACAGTCAAACATCAAGCAAATGCAACACAAGACGGCAAATAAGCTACTTACTAGTCTGGCAGAGAGTGGTAGGACAGGTAGGACAATACATTTTGTGTCAGCATAGCCCGGCCAGTTTGATGCAGTGAAATACTGATGAGTGGTGTCCGTGCTTGGTATCGGCAATTCAAAACGAGTACGAGCACGAGTATTTTAACGAAGTATCGGCACCGATACCGATACTGGTATCGGTATCGGTGCATCCCTACCTAAAAGGCATGCAAAAACCTTGCAAACACCACCAACAGCCCAGTTGACACTGATAGAAGCTTGCCAACACACTAACTGGTGTCTTTTGGCAGTATAGCTGCGAATGTCATGCGTGTGAAGGCTTTTCTTCCATTTTTGCAGTGGGTTCCAGCCCGTTACACAGAACTATATAAGGCATATCTTGGATGGCTAGTGGGGAAGACAGAGGTGTTTATCTGTCCTTCACATGACCATATGCTATCAAAGTGAATTTGAGGATGGTACCAAAACCAGTTGCCCATAAAACCATACCTCAAAAAGTGTCAAATTGTTGCATAGTGTTACTTTAATCTGTGGCAGTGCCACAACATCAAACCAAACTTGTCCACAGTCCTGCACGGTTCTTCTGTTTTTTGTTGTCTTGAATCCACTTCAGACCTTTCAGTCCTTCATTGTTATCATGAGTAGTCCACTAGAATCATGTGTCTTTGCACTAATGTCACAGCTGATCAGGCTGTTCAACCAACATGATTTTACCATTTATATGTATATGAGAATAAATCAACAGGACAAGGACTGATTTATCATCTTTTATTACCAAGTATACAAAAAAATCTGTACATTCAAATACCACTTGGCTTGACTGACACTGTGTACAGTTCTCAGGTAGATTCCACCCATACTGTCAGTCTGCTCTGGTTCTCTCTGTCATCACCCGTCACAGTTATGTGTATTTGGTGTTCTGAAGAGAACTCTCATCATATTTTGGCACTTGATGCGGATTCTCAGACTCCAAGAAAGGAAGGACTCTGGTGATTTTTTTAAGCCACTGGTGAAACTGATTGTGGTGTGGTTTGGTGAAATGTTTACGTCTGTCTGCGGCGTCTTCTCCACTCCAGGAGGGTTACCGGCCCACTGGTATGTGTCTCCCCTCCAGCTCTACCAGCTCCACTTCCTTGAGAATGAAGGCTTTGTATTTTCAGGAAAACATAAACACAGTTTGACTAAATGGCTTTGCGTGTGTCAATAATCCCCTCGCTTTTCAGCTTGTATTCGGGGTAGGGGGGCTTCCACCGTGTTTTCGTCTGACTACCGAACAAACCTAACATGAAGAGAAACACCATGGAAGTCATGGATAAATGTACACACATCTAACTGGGTCAATAAATGAAACGAAACCCCAAAGGAATAACAGAGGCTCTGACTCCTCCTCACATTAAGTCAAAATAAGTGACCACGACATGTGTGATCAAAGGCTGGGCTACTGCATTCAGTTTTTGATCAACACCCAGTGCTTCTTTTAGAAAATAATAATTTAGAAAAATAAAAACATAAATACCAGCGCAAATAAATAAAACCATCTTACAGGGAGCTGCTGAGTAAATGACTGAGTGAGATGTTTCACCAAATATAAGAATAAAACATCAGAACAAAAAAACAGCTTCACAGTTCTTAACACCATGGTTTAGCATGACACAGAGATAAAAAGATAAAATGACTGCCAGAACAATCCAATATGAACCAGCATTTCAGAGATTCAGTCACAGTCATTTGGCTGATTCCTAGAGAGAAATTCATGATTATTTTTCTTTCCCTCGCCTTTTTCTGTATGCATTTCTTTCTGATTTGCTGATAGGCTGTTACTAGCTGTAGCATTTGTGCAGAAGTGCCATTACTTTCTCTCTAGAGAAATCACTTTCATTCTTCTGTTTTTTTTTAATCTTTGTCTATGTTTGTTCGTCTTGCTCTTTCCTTTTCTATCAAATGCTCTCTCTCTCTCTCTTTCTCTCTCACACACACATATGAACACATCGAGGATTGTGAAGTTCATTGCCAGGCCATAACAAGCCGGTCATGTAGGCTGTCAATAGCAGTGAAAATGAGGGACACCGTCATTCCTCTTCATGCCTGCCTCCCTCTCTATATCCTCATCTCTCTGCTTGCCTTGCTTCCTCCCCTCGCCCCTTCTCTATCTCTCCTCTCCAGGGCTTGTTCTTCTAGAGTCCGTCTGGGGAATCTTCTCCTCCGTCCTCGGACGCTACCACAGGGAGTTGTCGTCCTCCACGGCCCCGTACATCTGGGCCAGCTTGCAGAAGCGCGGCCCCCAGTCGCTCAGGTAGTCATAGTCGTGGTCGGCGTGTGAGGCGCTGGACTGCAGTGAGCTGAGCGACTCGGCCACTGAGCCCTCGCCTTCGTAGGCGTACGTCTGCAGCGAGTCATAGGGCGGTGCGCACAGGTCCAGGTCCGCCTCGTACAGCTTGGCCAGCACATAGCCGTGGACGCCGGCACCACCGTCGGCGAGGGCAAACGCCGTTCCCACGGGGACCTGCGGCACGTGACGTGACAGGGTCTGGATCTCCGGCTGCATGTCCTGGCGGCCCGGGTGGCGCCCAGGCGGCTGGGCCTCACGGGGGTTCCAGAGCGCAGCGATGTCAAAGGCCTCTGTGTCCTCCTCGCCACCACCCTCGTCGTCATAGCGCACGATGTTCTCGTGCACGTTCTCCTCCTCGTCCGTCAGGTAGGGCTTCTTGCGCTGGCTCCTCAGGGAGAGCATCAGCAGGATCATAACTGGAGGGGAAAAGGAAAGATGGAAGGAGGGAGAGAGATAAGGTTTATTAAAATTACAGTGGTTAGAGTTTTGGCCATAAATCCTTTTGTCAGAAGGACTTTGAAACAGACAGACGCTTCAAATGTGAAACTTGACTTGACATGAAGTAATAAGACAGGAATGCTATGTCAATCATTCACCTCTGAATTTCCTCTGAACTGAAAAAAAATAATTTTACTACAGCAAAAAAGCTTCTTTTCCATAGGGAAACTGGCAAAGGTGTAGGAAATAGGAATAGGTATAAGTTGTGGCATCACGTCAGGCCAGCTAGTAGAGGGGTGTGACATTCCCCTCGAGGACTGGCTGCCACACCACTAGATAGCCGCCATTCAAAATACTACATCTCCCAGAATGCCTCAGGACCCACCCAGCTGTAGGTGCTTATGACACCTAATGGTAACGGTACTTAAGAGCGGTGGTTCCTGTTGTACGAGAGCACCTGGAGCTTGGTGAATCGCTTGGCGAAACTGAGGGACAGAGATCCCACAAACGGCAGAAACCGAAGGACAGAGATTCCCCGGCAAGAGAGCCTGAGGGGGGGGAAGGATAGCCCCACGGCTGGAAGGAGCTGGACGGACCAACTGGGAACCGACAGTCATACAGGAAAGTAACTAACAGACTTGACAATTGTTTAAGCGGAGGAAGACCCTGACTGAAGAGGGGAAAAGGGACATTTTGTGTTTGGTGTAGGACTTTTGAATTTGTGTGAAGAAATACCTGAGTTGTGCTTTTGAGTGAAGTACCGAATTAAAAACCTTCTTTTAACCTCCCATTGTGACTGTTTCCTCAGTTAGACTGCACTCCCCCACCCTTAAACCTGTTACAAAGTGTATGTGTGTGTAGGTATCTGCATATCCTCTCACCTAGCAGGACCAGGATGCATGCCAGGATGGCAATGAGTGCCCCTCGGCTCAGGCTGGCGTGCAGCGTGTAGGCCTCCGCACTGCACGAGAGCACGTTGCCGTCGGCATCGCAGCTGCACACACGCACGGTGAGCGTGGCCGTGCTGCTCTGCATCGGCAGCTCGCCGTCCGACACCTGGATGGGCAGGTGGTAGACGCTCTGCTCCTGCTGCGACCAGCCGCCACGTCGCGTCAGCACCCACGCCGAGTTATCTGCCACGGAGAGGGGAAAACGCTGGTCAGATCAATCGATCAATGCCTCACTCACTCACTAACTCACTTTCACTCTCACTTAATCAATCAGTCAAGCAGTCAATTCTCAGTATAAATCAATGAATCAAGTGATCAGTTTCATCAAAGCACACCTTGGTTATCTCTGAGTGTGAAGTTGGGGTTTTTTGCAGCTTCGGGGGCAAGACTGTAGTAAAAATGTTGTCCTCCAATTGGGTCGTCCGCATCCGTCGCCGTGAGGGTGTGAATCAACTTAGAACGGCAAGTAACAGAACATCAGACATTTGGTCCTTGAATGTGTGTGTGTGTGTGTGTGTGTGTGTGTGTGTGTGTGTGTGTGTGTGTTTCTTGGCTATGCAAGGTCTTACCTGTCCTGCTTTAGCATTCTCGCACACAAAGGCTTCATAGTACGGAGTGAGTGAAGGAGGATTGTCGTTAATGTCCATGATCCTTATCGCCACAGACACACTTCCGATTTGGCTGGGATTGTCTGAGCAGAGAAGGCACATAAACACTGAGTGATCAGATATAAAAATAATAGAATGTTTTAAACAGCTCCGTCCTGTTGCCTCTTCATTGTTCAAAGCCGTTGTGATGTACATTGAACAATCACATTGGACTGCAACAAGTAAAATACTGATGTAGTTTGTTTGGCAGTGACCAAACTTCTGAGATGGATCACATTTTTGATTCAGAACTGATTGTCCTTTGCTCATGGACATGTTTGTTTGTATGTATATGTGAGATTGACTACTTACTCATCTCCATGGCCAGTACACTGATGTTGTGCCAGGCCATCTCCTCTCTGTCCAATGGCAGTACGGTCATCAGTGACCCGGATGTGATGTCAATGTAGAAGTACTTCCCAAGGTCACTCATCCTCTCTATGGAGTACCTGGCAAACCAAAGGAGAAATTGCTTAAAAATAATATATGCATTTCCACCAATGTCCACTAAGGGGAACCCTCACAACAGTTGTGGATGTGAGTGTCCTGATGGAACCACTATGCCTGTGCTGTTATAACAGCATTAGCCCCTGAGCAGTCACATTCTGGTTCAGTGGCGTGTTATCGCCTGTTCAATAACATTTCCCTGAGTAACTTTTTAATTTGGTGCAAAAATGCTTTCTGAGGGGAACAACTACTCTGTTCGTTAGTATAGAGTAGTTGTTCCCCTCAGAAAGTATCCATTCCATGTATGTACCTAATGGAGTTGTTGGCCACGTCAGGGTCTCGAGCGGTCACAGACGTGAAGATGGTTCCGATCTCAACGTCCTCTGGAACCTCCACATAGTAGAATGGCACACGGAACTCTGGTGGTTCGTCCACATCCTCGACGCTAACGTGCACGATGGTGACGTCCCTGAAGGGGCCCTTGCTGAGGTAGCGAGGGTCCAGGTGGGTGTTGGAGCCCTCAATCTTCAGCGTGTAGCTCCGCTTGCTCTCAAAGTCCAGGCTCTAAGACACAGCCCACAAACACACTCTTAGAAACACTCTCTTGTTTTGAGGAATTGCCAAAAGAGCACAGCAGTGACTCTCTGGAGCTATCGAGACCCATTGGGATACTTTTCCTTGCCCTGATTATGTCATCTGTCTTTAACATTGAGACCAAAAGAACAAAAAAAACTTTGACTTATATATACAATATTTCAATTCATTTTGTATTGTGTAGAATTTGTATATATGTTATTCATGAGAACACACTAGTATAATATTGCTTGCTCTGTAGAGGAATCTAATAGGATTCTGTTGAGTCCAGGATTCTTCAATAGAGACTGTATTTGCAGGTACCTTCTTAATGGTGATGATGCCAAACATGTTGGTAGGGTCATTGCTGATTTTGAAGGTGTCTCGACCATCACCATCGATGATTCTGTAGGTCATCTCGGCGTTAACGCCCTCATCACGGTCCTTTGCCTGGATGCGACCCACTGCAGACCCAGCCTGGGCAGATTCAGGAACACTCATCTGGTAAAGCTCTGAGGGAGGAACAGAGAGATGGAGAAAGAGAGGGAGAGTGTGGGAGGTCAGCATGACAGATTTCATTTGGGCTACATCTTCCCTAGATGACTTGCACTCAGACACAGGTCTACTGATCCCCATGGAAAACCCACTGATCCCCGAAGCTCAAGTAAAACTAGAGCAAGTCACATACGAGACTCCCCAGCAGAGGGTGCCAGAGCATCCCCCAGCAGCATGCCAGTCTGCAGTCATTACACAAATCTGCAAGAGGAAGCATGAGCCATCTTAATAGGGTCTTCATTAGTCTGGACTGAGCCAGCCACATTAGTGTACGGGTCAAATCACCTGACACAGACACCAGTCGCCTCTGCCCTGTTTGCAGTACTGAGTGAGAGGTCATTAAGGAAAGCCCCTGAGGCATGTTGGTCTAGGGCTGGGCCCAGTGTATTGGAGATGTCTACTCGCCAAGGAATTATGGGAATAATTGGGGATCCCCAGTGCTCGGGGACAAGACCACCAGTCAGAGACTGACAGCGTCAGTGGGGCAACCAGCTGACCACGTGACCTCTCAGGGCTGTTAATGAACTGTAGGGCAATGAGTAGAACGGGGTGACAGGTGATGGGACGAAGAGAGTGACTCTGAAGGGGAGTGAGGTGATTATCATGGGATTTGTGAGGGTGAAGCCACTCCATAACTGGAGTAAGATTCAAAAGGAATTTTAGGCTTGCTTGGATACTAAATGTATCAGTTATCTGGAATTGCACAGACAGTGACATTCCGTTTGAGTCCATTGCACAACACTGAAATGCTACCTAGTCCTCCCACATGGATTGGTAAACCTGGACAAAAAACATGAGAAACATAACTGAGAAAAATGGTGGAGAATACTGGAAAAGAGAGACAAACAAAGGTCCTTACTCTGGGAGAATTTGGGTGGGTTGTCGTTGACGTCGCTGAGCGAGATGTTGACGGTGGTGGTACCAGCTAGGCCCCCCATCTGTCCCCCCATGTCTTTGGCCTGGATGACCACTTGGTACATATCCCTGACCTCACGGTCCATATCTGCCAGGGATACACGTACAATCCCTAAAAAAAAAGAGAGAAAGAAATAGAGAGAAAGGGAGACAGATGTAATTGCTGTTATCTGTGTTGTATGGTGAGCATAACTATGAACATGAATAATTCAAGTTTGAAAATATGAAGTATTGTCAAGTCTTATGACTGGCCTAATTTACAATTGATCCAATTGATTTTGTAGAGCAGGGAATAGCAGGACACGAGAACTCTCAGAGAGGAGTGAGGATGACCGCGAAGAGAAGAAGGGGCGTCACACGAGGATGACAACAACGACTGAGAAAAGAAAGACGAGAGCATGGGGCTAATGATGGATGGCTGAAAAGAGGGGGATGACAGGAGAAGAAGGACAGAGGAGGGAGAGGCAATTCAGATGACAGGTTGAAGTGTTGGCCATTAATGATCACTCCACACTCGCACATTAAGCTGTAATTGCCTTGGAGACAGTATCTATGGTAACTAACCTCTTGTCCTAAACCTTTTAACCCAGACATACTAAACCCCAACTGACCTTCATGCGCACACACACACAAACACACACGCACACACGCACGCACACACGCACACACACACGCACACACACACACGCACACACACACACTCCCACATAAACAAATAATTGTTGCCAGTCCTACAGGCTCATTTACATCAACCTAATATTTCAGATAAAAAAATGAACACACATTCTTGCTGTCTCCGACAGACATCCAGTTCTAACACTAACATCTTTGTATTGTGCTTTGTTATGCACATCCATACGCACATTTACAGACACACCCGTACTCACACACACACACACACACACTGGCATAAAGCCACGAAAACACAAACACACTGCCCATAGTTTCAGGTTTTTTGTCTTCGTCAGCACTTTCGGTCCCTCCCTGGTGACACTAAAAGCCTTGCGAGGATCCTGCACACGACAGCCAAAGAGTCATCATGATCTATGATGACACGGCCGGCCAAAGCTGAAAAACACCGCTAACCAACACTCCCCGGTGTAGCCATTGTTGGTCTGGGAGGCCATACCACGCCCCACAGAGCTGGACCGCAATGGACAGTCCATAGCTTAGCGCATCAGTCACTAAAAGCTCACTGGTTGGCCCGTGATTGGAGTTGGTTGATTTTGATATGACAGAAAGGTGAGAAGACCAGGTCACTAGGGGGTCGCGAGGTCGGACCGCTTGTGTTCCTAACTGGTGCTTGATCAATGTGTTATTGATTGGTTGAGAAGCCATGGCCTCCGCTTTGGGAGGCTTTACGAGCCCTGGGGTTAACAAGCATCGGAGAAGGGGCGAGCGGGAGTCAGTTTGTTAGTCACTGCTGAGGGATTTGTTAACTGGTGTTCATTCCAATCTGTTTCCAGTAATTCATTAAATGGCATTGGTTAGTGGGAACTCAGGGAACTCATTAACTCTAACAGCTTTGCTCTAACAAAGGAGCAACAGGAGAATAAACACGGACTGTGCAAAGACTACGCAATGTTAACATTACGTAGTGTAGCTTTAAAAGTGAGCCCAGAGAGGGAACTGAGAGAATACTAGGGTTAAACTGTCATGCAGTTCACATGTATATTCACTAGGGGGTGATGCATCCACAGCCAGGCTGCATGTCCATGACTAATTTCAGACAGAAGGTTTCACATATTCTACACTCTAGCGAATAGAGAGTCAGAGTATGCACACACACAAACAGGAAGAGAGAGAGACAGACACACACGCACACGCACACGCACACGCACACGCACACGCACACGCAAACACACACATACACGTACACACCTGTTTTAGGCTCTACAGAGAAGTAGGGCTGGCCCTGCAGGATGCTGTAAACCACTCGAGCGCTGTTCCCATACGTGGGGTCATCCGCATCGGTCGCAGTTAACTGGATTACAGATGTCCCTTAGTAGCAAAGCAAACGGTGGATGATAAAGGAATACGAGAAAGAGAGAAGATAAGAAGAGAATGTTATAATGTCTGATTTATCTTTCTTTTAAGACCAGATTTGACATACACACACCAAACAGAATCCTTTAGAAAAGTATTTTACTACAGAAGAATCTCAATAACAACCTTTAGCTACTTTAACCTCACTTTGAATTACCTATAGAAGACATCTCTGGTACGGTGGCCTGGTAGGGTCCATCCAGGAACTTGGGCTCGTTGTCGTTGATGTCCTGGATCTTGACGATGAACTCAGACTCGGGCTCCAGGGGCAGGCCAGTCAGCCGGTGGCGGGCCTGGGCTCGTAGCAGATACTGGGCCTTGACCTCCCGGTCCAGCCTCTGGATGGCGTGGATATCCCCCGTGCTGTCATCAATGGTGAAGGTGGTGTTGGCGCCATCGCCTGAAAGGATGTAGCGGATGTCGCCGTCGCCATGGTCCATGTCTGAGTGTAGCTGTGTAGAAAGAGTTCAGCAATATACTCTTGAAACCGTTCCCTGTATCTGTAGTACTTGTGTTTACCTTAAGAAAGGTCCCTTGTATGTACTGTGTCCATACATTGGTTATATCACATACAAGTATTTTTATACAAAATTACTTGTCTGGAGAAGGACCAGCGAAGGTATACATTTAATCGGTATGTAAATCAATGAGCAATTAACCCTAGGTCCATAGTTTTGCTACAATCTTTATTTACTGCTTTAACCCAGGAAAAAAGAGGACAGGAACTAATTTGACAGAGCTGAGGCCGAGATCAGAATCTGGTGGTTCTGACAGTCTGGTGGTTCTGAGTCTGACAGTCTGTTTAGCCTGAAAAGGCGGAAGATGCTGGTAAAATCTTGAGCATAACAGAGTTGATATAGAAATGTTAAACAGACCATGGAAGAGACAGGCTGAGCAGTATGTACACACAGGTCCATTTAGCTGACAGTCAGACCTTTTTGGTTGTGAGAATCTGTTCATCCTCAGAGGACTCCAGATGGAACCAGCTGGCAGCAGTGACAAGAAACTCTCAGATTTCCCTAATAGGCACAGAAGGTCATTCACTCAGAAGCTAATGCTATCAGCAGGTAGACACAGAGTTTAAGTTTTTGCACAGGTAAACAGCCATTTTTCTGAAATGTATTCAAACCACAATATACATTCCCTTCCAGTTCAGTCTGTTGTTGGTGTACTGGTGTACTAGATCAACTTCACATAGCAGAACAAGCTGAGGACTTGCCCAACAGGCCAGCACAGCACAGCCCTCATGTAATACAGCAACATGTCTGCATGGGTGTCTTCCAGGGCCTTTTAATGACCCATTTAGTGAGAGCTTCTGCACGTCTCCTAGAAAGCCAGTGAGCCCGGCAACACTTCAGGGGAAGAATGGCTCATCCAGCGCCGAACCTGGGGCATGGTGCCACCACCGGTCCTGCTATGCGCTTTTGGGCAAAACCCATTTCCCATTCAGCCTTCAGCTAAAGCATTTCCAGCCGTCACCATGGTGATTGATGACTTCCCTAAGGGCCCTGATGCTAATATAGCATCTGAATGAGACTCTGATCAATGCACACACACATACACATAGACACACGCACAGACACACACACTCACACACACATACACACACAAACAAGAAAAAACACACATATACACACACACACACACTTTGTTGTTTTGATTATGAAAGTGAGTTTCCATTTAGTGATTTGCGGGCGGGGTAAGGGTTGATTGCTATCTGGAGCATCAGACTAGCGATTCCCCTTTGAGCACTCAGGAATACAATCATACATCAGCCCAAAAGATGTGATTTTCCCTCAAGGCCTCTGCTAACTCTGATCATGGTGGAATTACCACAGAGAGCACACAGACAATTACCGCCTTTGTTGCAAATGCCAAGGGTCTATTCAAGTGATGTCTGGAGAAATGGGAAGAAAGAGCAGGACCGAGGGTTTGGAGGCTGAGTGCACCTACACGAGTCTCCACAGGCTCAGTCAGACATTCACTTTTTTCTCTTTCTTTCTTTCTGTCCTTCTTTCTTTCTTTCTCTTCTTCTTTCTTTCCTACCTTCCTTCCTCAGATTTAAAGCTGGAATGTTCTCACCGCAGTAATTAAACTTCATTACGACTCTGACGACCATGTCCCCCTCATCATGGGTAAGATTCCAGCCACACACAACAGCGTGGAGGGATGAGTTCATCCATTCTTCCTTCTCCAAACCCCAAACTCTGACCTTCTTTTCCGACCTTCAATCCAAGCCCCATCCTGCTCTTGTCCTTGTGGGACGATGTGCCCAGTGCAGTCTCATAATTGCCTTGCCTTCTCTTTATGTGAACAAAAACGCTTCTCAACGGAAATTGATTAGACCGAAATTAAGAGGTATTGAGCCTCTTTGAGAGCCACAGTGGTGTGGAGGGCGTCACGGCCTCCCAGTGTTGGAGCATTCAATCTGGTAAATGGATAAGTGCTTCTGTGACAACCCCAGATAATGAACTTTTCTTGTCTTTTCATAACAATGAAGGACAGGGAAAGTGAATCATTTTGAATATGTGTCATTTTGTGTTTGTGATTGCAATTACAATCAGTTTGACCACCGCTTCCATACTGGTTTGGCTTGGAGTAGTGTGTTTGTGTGTCCTCTGAGTTTGATTGCAGTGGGTTCAAGGAACAATTACATCCAGGAGATAGTGGGCACCTCAGGTCTCTCCTCTTTGTGTTTATGCGTATGTGGCCTACAAACATGTTTTATATTGCGTCGAAAAACTTGCTTTTGTATCCAAAAGAACTCAAGTCAGTCAGATACACACCCACTCTGACAACCTCTCTCTCCTCCTCTCTGTGTGCCACTTAAAATACAGTTTCTGGACTCTTATATTCTCCTCTCATATCTCTCCTTACAGTCCCTCTATCCACATGGCCTGTGAGGGCAGAGCCACAGTGAGTGTCCCCGTCTTCACACAGAGAGGTTGAGAGAGAGAGAGACAGAGGAGACAAGGGATGATCGTCAGGCTTTCAATTACTGGCCCCCCCTCTCTCTCACAGAGATGGCTGAGGCCTGAACCTGGGAACACTGTTTGAACACAGAGGACAAAGAGAAGGAGGGAAGGAGCGAGGGAGGAAGAGAGAGGCAGGGAGGAGGGTGAACTCTTTCCCTGGGACATGTCATATCCCACAAAGCCTCTCTTGGTAATATGACAGAGGGATTAGGCTGTCATAGACACAGATAGGAGGGAGAGAGAGAGAGAGGAGTAGGCACTATATTAGGGCTCTTTGGTGAATAGAAAGCAAGATGAGTATGGTGAAAGTGAAGGAGTTAGATGGTGGAGGAGGGGCAGGGACTGATTGTGGATGGGGGCAGGGACTGATGGTAAGATGCCAGTGGATGTGCCATGGAAACTGGCGAGATGTGAATCTTTCACAAGAATTCCCATCCCTTTTAGCTGATTGATGCAGCCTTTTGTTACACGATATCAGGGCTCAACATTAACTTTAAAAAGCACGGCAACCAGGCATGAGCTTTTGTTTGCCAAATCCCATTAAAGTTAAGTGAGAATGGCAATTCGTTATCGATTACTAATTGCTTGTAATCTGACATTATTGTGGATTCTATATGTGAGAGAGACTGAAGTCTGACTGTAATTCACCTTAACCATTTGTGATAACAAAAGCTTCAGTTTGATTGCTTACATAACCATTTGTAAGATAAAAGAAGAAAGATGCTAAGATGCCTAAGAGGCTAGTTACATTCTGTCAGGCTATAAGTTAGTGACCTGTCGTTTGTGAAAGATGGCTGTATTGCATAGACTGACTGAAGACATGACCTCATTCAATAAACTGCAATAAACAAGTGTTTATTTGTGAGTTTTCGTGAGTCCATGAGTCTGTTTGCATTGAGCAGCAGGTTGGGATATCATTAATCAAACAGTGGTATAGGCTAAATTTTTACAATAGCGTAATATAGGTGTGAAATGCTGTGCAGTGGGTCCTAGATGAGAAATTTATTTTATTTTCATTCAATATCATAAATATACAGCGAATATGTGGTTGCCACAGGGGGATAATGGGTCCACCAGGGATAATGAAATGGTTGCCACTTGTCTCAATTTGAAATGCTTGAACCGTAAATGTCGAGCCCTGGATATGTAATGTTAGCCTGGTTTTATCTGAACTGTGAAGGGGTGTGCACAGAGAGAATCTGCTGTCACTGCGCAGAAATGGTATTAGCTTACAGAAACCTCTGCTAAAGGCTTTCATGGGCCATGAGATTGAAAAGATTTTTTCCATCAAAAGACTCTAATTTCAGCTTGTTCAAGCCCTTCAAGTGATGAATCATCTAGGTTCATGTCGTTTTGTGGCATGCTTTGACCGGAGCATCAGCCTTTCCGAAACTGATATGAAAAGGTTTTGTGAGTCTCAATGTCTAATTATAAATATTCGAACGATGTATTTTTTTAAATATTTTTTCGCTTCATCTTTTCAGAGCTTTGCCAGCTACTTAGGAACTGGTACTGTATATAGCACACTTCACAGGGAGTTCTTGGCACTGTCAGATTGTATGAGTCTGACCGACAGCGTCTGAGCACAGATCTACATGATATCTTATGCAGTGGCTAATTAGTCAGATATGCCAGCAGCAAAACCTGTAGAGGGGCCTACCCGAACATGCCATTGCTGATTACATCTATACATCCCTATGAGACGATGCTAATGACCTTGTTAACTCCATGTCATCAAACTCATCAAAGTGAGACCAGCAACTTTCATAACCGCTCACAGGGAAGACCCTCTTTCAGTGACGAGACATGTATAACCTCATAGACGGAGTAAATATTTTTATATTTACTGTTATGTTATAAAGTAACAAAAAAAGAATACTATTTTGAATACTCCCCACACTATGTACATACTGCATACTGCATACTGCTATGGACACAGAGTGTGGAGAGATACTGGGTTTTCTTCATGTGTCCCTTACCTTGCCTATGTAGAGGGGCTCCAGGCCGGTGTACTCCTCCAGGACAAAGAACTGATTCCACACCCAGCCCCTCTTAACCCTCCTCAGGAGCTCTTTCACGCCGTCGTCGCCTGGCAACCGTCGGACCATCAGCCCTTGTGCCAACGCTGCCAGGGTGAATAGCAGGGCGACCAGTGCTTGGGTCCTCCCCCTCACCAGCAAAATGTCTCCCATGATGGGCCCGTCAGGTAGAAGTCAAGATTTTTTTTCTCCCCCTTTTTCTTGTCTTTCTTTAGTGTCTTTCTTTAGTGTCTTCACCACGCTGTTTTGAGTTCTACTGGTTCTGTTCTGACAGTAGTTGTGAAGTATCTGTGCCTGTGAGAAAAAAAAAGAAAGAAAAAAAAAAACAGTGCAACAATTTAAAGAAATAAATACATAAACGTTTGGTTGAGCTACCTTTTGATCAGATCAACAGATATGTCTGGCTGGCATTTAAAACCTACACTGCAGACCAAAACACTCAACTGCACCTCTTCCTGATAAGGGGGAGGGGGGAGGGGGGAGGGAAGACGACTCACAGAACAATCCTTGATTGCTTGTGTGAGTCTGCTGTCAGAGAGTTCACTGTGGGGCTGATTGTTTGTTTGCACTGGGAAGCTTTGTGCAGATTGTGTTTGAATGGCAGTTAAGCGCTGGGCTGGGATGTGAGAGGCTTTTACCTCCCGTTCATCACGCCGCATGACTTCCTCAGCAAGAGACACGCACTGATCACTCGCATCTTTTTGTAGTGCGACGTAGATAAGCTGCCACACACACACACACACACACACACACACACACACACACACACACACACACACATACACGCATCCTCTCAGGTTTTTTTCGACAATGGTAATGAGACCCCAACCTTGCAACTGAGCGGCTTGGATTATGACTTAACAAAGGGTGTGTGTATCACACACACACACATGCACACACACACACACATATGCACATGCACACACAACACACACCCTGCTGTGTCCTCTTGTGTCGGGCAGACATGATGCTGCACAAGAGTGTAAGATTTGGAAGAGAGCCATCTCGCTCTTTCCATTTCTCTCCTCCCGATAATCTTTCATCCTTATCTCTCATTCCCTCTCTTCCTCATTCTCCCACTGTGTCTTTTGCCCTCTAATTCTCCCACATGAATTATGCAAATGCACACATGCAGACGCATGCACACACAGCAACCAGTCCAAAACGAGATGTTCTGCTTGTACTACACCTCCCCAACTACAAGATACAATCTGCAACCATGTTAAACACGCTTGCACTTGGCAGGGTGACCAGCACACACACACTTTCTTTTCCTCATACACACACACACACAGGCTTACACACATACACTTAAGCAGAAATGTGTAATCAACATCAGCATCTGGGATCCCACTTTTTCCCACTTTTTCCTCAGTATCTTTCCTCTCGTTTAGCATCTGCTGCCCCAGTCAATTTGTTTTGTGACCTCTGGAAAGTAAGCACTGCTCACTTCAGCTCCTTATCCATGAAACAGAAACCTCCTGTGAGGATGACTGACAGGTTTTACACTCCCTCTCTGTTTACTCATTTACATTTTTAACACACATTATCGACCTGAGTTAACGGTTTACATTTAATCAATGTCTGGGGTTTGGTGTGGGGGCTGAAAAGCGAGAGATGAAACCTGTATGATTTTTTCTTTTTTTTTTGTCCGAGTTGTTGCTTTTTGATCCGGTGGGATGCAAACATCTGTTGGCCTTTGGCACCTCCTCTCCCACATTTAAACGGAACTACAAAAACACCACCATCAGGTTTCTTGTGCTCGGAAAGCAGGAAGCAACAGAGACGGAGAGAAGAAAATAACAAAGCGGGGGAAAAAAAAGAGAGAGATGGGAGAAGAATTAGGGAGAAAGAGAGAGAGGGGGCGGGGGAGGCTGCCACCGAGTGAAACATGGAGAGGTGGAGACAAAGAAAGAGTGCGGAGAAAAAGAGAGACTCTGACTCCATTATGGGTTTGAAGAGGGAGCTCATTGTGTGCTAGTGGACTCCATCTGAATCTCAGGCTCACTTCATCAGCGCTCAAGGGCCACAAAAGAGGGGCCAGGGCCAGAGGTGGAGCCGCATTGTGAACAGGGGTCCCAAAGCAGGGGCTGCAGTGGGAGGAGGAGAAGTTGGTGACGGCTGGAGGGGTGTGTTTGTATGAGTGTGTGTGTGTGTGTGTGTGTGTGTGTGTGTGAGGGTGAGGCGGGCATGGGGGTGGGGGTGCGGTGGTGGTTCTCTCTTAATTCTTACTTTTGAGCTCCCAGTCCCCATGGGAGCCCCTCCCTGACAAAACGACGCATCCGTGCCAGTCCCTGCCCACTCCTTTCTTCTCCGCTCAAACGGCCCTTTGTCATTATGAAGTCAAATTAGCTACCAGCTTAGCCCTCCCCCCCTCCAAACACACACCCCCACCCCCACCACCACCCCTCTCCACCTCTCCTTCACGGTTGCCCCCTAAAATCGGCCCACCACCTCCAGCCATGGTAGGGGTCAGTCTGTGCACCCCGTGCATTTGCTCCCATTTTGTCGTGCCTAATGAGCTGACATGCTACATGATTGTGCTGGCAAAACATTCCACGCAGCTTTCAGCGGCTAATCTGATGGCTTTTCACTTGTTAGCGAGGGCAGCTGCGCCTCCAGCTCTGCCTCTCTTCGCAGTGCCTTTCTACACCCCTTTTCTTTTTCCCGTCTCTGCCCTTGATTGCAGAATTGAGGAATTGAGACTGGAGAAGGAGGGGAAAACACAGAGGAAAGAGGGTGGACAGTGGAGGAGGAATCATGAGAAAGATTGGACTGATTTCACCGGGGGAAAGTAGGGGGTAGGAGCGGATGAGAACCAGAGGGGAGATGGAGAGAGATTTAAGTGTGTGTGTGTGTGTGTTTGTGTGAGCGCGTGTGTGTATGTGTGTGTGTGTGTGTGTGCGTGTGCGTGTGCGTGTGCGCGTGCGCGTGCGTGCGTCCGTGCGTGCGTGCGTGCGTGCGTGCGTGCGTGCGTGCGTGCGTTAGATGGAGTTTGCGTGTACATTTAGGCATATATTTGTTTAAGTGTGTGGGAGCAGCTGGTGAAGAGAGAGCTGAAATACCATATTGTTAAGGTGTCTCATTTTCAGCCTGGCTGCATCCTCAGGAGAGAATACATGAGTGTGTATGTGTATGTGTATGTGTATGTGTATGTGTATGTGTATGTGTAAAAAAGATGGCTGATACGTTTCACTTCCCTAAACATAGACACGCACACACACACACACACACAATCCCAGACAACCACTGTGGAATCAGAGAAGTGTTGACACCAGCTCCATCTCTCCCTGCTTCTGTGGGTGGCCGAGCCTGTTAGCCTGAGCGTATTAGTGCATTGTTGCGTTAGCACATTAGGAAGGCTTGATGTCACACTCGGCATGTCCGTGTCCTCCACTCTCTGTCCCGCAAAAGGGCCGTTAAACGGGGGAGGATCCATGAAGAGGCACCCTAGTCTGGGCTCCCACGCTACGGCTCGGGTGGCCAGGGGGGCTAGCGTAGCGTCATGGCCAATTTGTTAACCTGAATTGATTTGCATGGTAGGGGGCATAATGGCACCAGGGTGGCGCTTCATATCTTTGACCTCGTCGAAGATGCTCCTTCTCAGGCAGACCGGCCAGGATGTCTAGGCCAGGCCACCAGCTAGATGAGCCGAGTGACCCACAAACATCTCTAATGATTTCTCCTTAAGAAACATTGCAAACACGAAGTGGATGATTCATGCTACCACTCTGACTACTCCTTCGGGCTGCATTATGCATTTGTGAAAAGATTAGGTGTTGTTGCTGTATTTCTTTCCTTTGATTGCTAAAGGGAATATATGATTAAGGAACTGGGTGGCGATTGTGAGAATGGTCTCTTGAGGTCCTTAAATAGCATTTTGATCACAGAGTGGGTGGATTGCCATTCTGTTTTGTTTTGCCAATGTTAGAATCAAAACGGTGTTGTTTGTTGCTTCCACTCTTCCCCACCCGCCCCTCAAAAATACCTCTGTGTGGGAGCTCAAATTATACAGTAGACTATCCAACGGTGACCATCAAAGTAAGCTGTAGTTTACTGAAGTGGTAAAGCTAATTCTCTACAGCACTTTATAAATGCTAAATCTGTTGTTAACTGAAGATTGCTTCCTGCCAAACAGCATGGTCCTCTTTTAGTCTAGTTGCAAGGTTTTCCTCCAAGTCAGACATTCCACAATGGCAACGTTGTGTTTGTCCTTGCACTGCCTGTCAATCATGTTGTTTCAGAACCCTCTGTGAGTGGACACAGGAAGTGAGGCGCTCAATACTTCTGAAGGAAATGTCTACAACCCTAGCAGGTGCAATGATTACCTTTGTGTGAGATTTATCTCCGGATTGATTTAGCGACCTTGGTGTACAAGCCTACAGCGAAGGCTCTTGTGTTAGCTCATGGTAGGAGTATGCAAGTCTTTAGAGGTGCCTCATATCTCACATCTGTCACATCAGTGTGTGTGTGTGTGTGTGTGTGTGTGTGTGTGTGTGTGTGTGTGTCTGCACATGTGTGCCTCACAGTAAGGTCTTTGTCTAAGTTTGTGAATTTATGCCTGTGATAGTGACTTCATCCTCTTTTTTTGAGCTCCGCTTTCACTTTTAATAGCTTTGAGCCTTGACTCTCTCTCGCTCTCTCTCTCCCTCACTCTATCTCCCTCTCCTTCTCATTAAAGATGGTGTGACTCAGGACACCGACTCAGCTCTCCCTCCTCCCCTCTTGCATATTGTGTGAAATGACAGAAATCCTTAGGTACTGTAATTCGTTCGTTTCATCTTTCCCAAACACTGCTTCTCGTTGCAATCTATCCCTCCCTCTATATTGCAATACTTAAACTTTATTTACCTAAGTTTGTCTTTGTTTTCAATCTGCACAATACAAGAAATTCTCTTACTTTCTTTCTTTCTTTCTTTCTGTTTTCCTTTCTTTCTTACTGACCCCCCCTTTCTGTCTCTTTGGCTATTCTTAGAATGTCCTTTATGGAAAAATGAAATCATTCCCCATCACACTCTCTCTCCTCCACAGAAGCTGTAGTGTGTGGCACTGATGTCATCCTTCATGCATGTCGTTTGGAAAGTTGGCTACCAGAGTCACCAAACCACAAGCCAAATTCTCTAGTCTCCAGGACAACCAGCCTCGTGTGAGCAAGCGTGGATCTTTTTTTTTAAAAAGGCCTCCTCTGTCTCTCTGTTTGCTTGTGAAGAGGGTTTCTGCAGAACTCAGATAGGGACGTTTGACCAGCTACAGGTTCTGCTTAAAGACAGCGCTTAAACACTGCTGGGATGAGGGCAAACACTGTCCTCTCAACTCCTCACTCCTCTCTTCTCCTCTCTTCTCTTCTCTTCAGCAGTCTTGTTTTACGTTCATCTCCCCAGCAGCCCGTCCTCTCCTCTTCTATTTTCTTCTTTTCTCTTTTGCTTTCAACACTTTTTTCCACTCCTTTCCACACACAATATTCACCCCTTCATTATCATCTCTTTTTACCCTTCTCCTCTCTCCACTACTCTCCTCTCCTTGTGTCTCCTTCCCTCCTTATACTAGCCATTACCTTCTCTCCTCCCATCGGATATCCTCCACCTCTCCATACTCATCTCTCCTCCTGTCCTCTCCTCATCTGTCTCCTCAGGCCTGGCGTTGTTGTGTTCAGGCGATGTGAATAATGCGTGTCATTTTGAGGGTCGTTAATCGCCAGCTCTGACATCGATAATGGCCTGAACGTCTTTGTGCCCTGTGAGAGCGTACTTGTCAATCTCCTCACTTATTTTCATTTTTTTTTCTCCCCTCCAGAAAGGAGACAGCTTAATGGCTCTCGAGAAACACACAAAAAGAGAGAGAGAGAGAGAGAGTGAGAGAGAGAGAGAATGAAAGAACGAGAGGACCAAAGGAAATAAGAGGGTGAAGATTCTTGAAAAATTAAACCCTCGAGACTGACGGCTGAATGAGCATCTGAATGTTAAACAAGAGCCCCCGAAAAATAAAAACTCCCACGTTTTTCCCATAGAGCCAAACACACACACACACACACACACACACACACACACACACACACACACACACACACACACACACACACACACACACAATATTCTCAACTGCAGACAGCATTGAACAGCACACACCTTAACACTTTCCTAAAAAACTAAAGTTGACAAAGTTCAGCTCTGCAGCACAAACACACAAACAAACAATCCAATACAACACCCTGCAGGTTCAACTGCACCAGTAGCTCTGACAACCCATCATGTCTGCCTGGCCTGCTTCTCTGCTGATTACAACAAGCAAAGACTCCGGCAGCATACCTGCCCACAGCCACTGTGATTCTGCAAAGCTGTCATGTTCTTCATCTCTAAACATCAGATGTTATTCTAACCCTATAAACAGGCCACCACTCTAACACAGACTTTAAAGCTGAAGAGGACACCCTTTTCTCCATCACACAAGTAAAAAGGGCACCTTAGGACCTGTTAGAATTCTACTCCTCACCTATTCCTCCTCTCTCTCTCTCTCTCTCTCTCTCTTGTCCTCGGCCTCCTCGTCTGTTTCTCCCTTGGGTCTTTGGTGTTGCTTTTTTTCTTCCTTTTTCAGTGTCCCCTTCTTTCGGTCACGTCCTGCCTCCTTGGGTCCTCTCCTGTCCTCTCCACGCTCACTAAATCCCCTGGCTGCTCGGGTGCCTCTGTTCTCCAGCAGTCACCTTCAGCTTCTGACTTAGCCCTTGCTCCTCCTGCAAACTTTCCCCAGCGCTCGTCTCCTCCCTGCCTCCCTCCCTCCCTCCCTCCCTTTCTCGTGCCCTCCCTTCTTCCTCCTGGGACACAGCCAATCAGAGGGGGATGCTGTGACCTATGTGTTAGCTCAGTAGAGTGCGGCTGCCACACAATATTCAAATAAATACACACAAAGACATGTGCACACACACACAACCACACACACACACACACACACACACACACACACATAAAGAAGCATTTGCCTGGAGTATTAGATTCTTGAAAAGATGGGGTACTTCGGGATACAAACACACGCGCACACGCACACACACACACACACACACACACACGCACAAGAGAGAAGTGGAAGAGGGGGAGAAAGAGAGGGAGGGAGGGTACAGTATCAGGTCTGTTACCCTGCCACAAAAGCCTTTCCTTTCATCATTAGCTTTCTGGAAGTGAATAAAGCATCCTGTGTGTGTCTCTGTGTGTGTGTGTGTGTGTGTGTGTGTGTGTGTGTGTGTGTGTGTGTGTGTGTCTGAGAGAGAGCAGTGATTCCCTTGAGCAGTGAAGGAGAAAACAGGGGAAAGAGGTGAGCGTGCAGGAGAGGGGTGTGGGAGTGGAGAGGGGAGAAAGTCGTCTCCTGTCTAAGAGATCACCTGGACTCATGCATTTTAATGAACTTCGGGAAGTCACCAACCACGGGCGGTATTTATGGCCATAGAGACGAAGCTTAAATCCACATTATACATCACCGTCTGCTCACACGCACCAGACAAGCAATTAGCTCTCCAAATTGGTGTAAAGATTCTGAAAATGAGCTACACGGCAGCGCGCTAAGTGCACATTCTGTGGATTCGTCGTGGTCACGCAAATCTGATCACTCTGCGGAGCCTCGACTGTGAGAGAGAGGAGGGGGAAAAATTGAGGAATTTTTAAAAAGCCTTTCCACTGAGTGAAATGGATGCTCTCGGAGAGCAGATTAATACGGTAAAGTGGTAATGCGAATGGCGTGGCCCCAAGCAAACATGAGGCAAAGCTGAATATTGATGATGGCAATGTAGGATAAATTGCTTTTGAATCACCACTTGTTCCGCCTGTGAACTCAAACTGTTTAAAACCGAGGCAAGTCATTGCACCGGAACATTCTTTCCTTCCAAACATCATAGAACAATTTGGAATGTCAAAATGTTTGGGTAGATAGCCTTTGAACTCCGGAGGGCGCTATAGAGTCCTTCTGGCAACTAAAAATGCATTTAAGAAATCCTTCATCTCTATTTCTTTTATTAACTGCCTGTTTGCTTCTTATGTTGTTGTTTCGTGTCTACTGAGCCGAAGACAAATTTCCACCCTGGTGAACAGTAAAGATACATACGATTTCATTCTATTCATCCTTGCCTGGGTTTACTAAGCATCTTTACTTGCATTTTTGTCTCACCCCACAATTTTCCCACATGCAATCGGTATTTAAACAGGTCATTTTGCTGCTCTATTCGCTCGCAAAGCAACGGGATTTGTCAGCACAATCACCCGGATTATGTAGCGGGCGGGAGGTTATTAACCTTCAGTTTGTCATACAAGCAGGTCAGCCACTTGAAAAGTAATTGGAACTCACGGGCAGAAGGGAGACTTGGGAAGAGCTGCAAAGCTTGATCAGAATTTCAGTGCCGCACCACAACAGTGTTGCTGCCGATTAACACATGCTAGAAAAATGTGTTTCAGTCTCCCGTTAGTGTAAAGCGCAGCACTATGGGTGATGACTTGGGGAGAATGATGGGTGGTTTAAAATTCCAACACACTACTGCTCCTCTGCCTGATCGCCCCCCACCCCACCGAATACACATGCTGTCACACACACACTTAAACACAAACTCATGCCCCCCCCCCCCCCCCCATCTGAAACTTACAAATCCATTTAATTAACACACAGGGCTCTAACACCACAGATGACAGACTGTGGCTGGCCAGCGAGGCAGATGGTCCACGTCACTCTCTCTCTTCATCAGTTCAATATAATTTTCTTTTTTCTCTTTCTCTCTTTTACTCTGCTGCCTCCCTCCCTTCAGACCTCCCTCTCTTTTGCTTTCCTTCTTGCCCCCCCCCCCCTTCTGCATCCCCTTTTCAGTCGGTCTTTTTTGCATTTGGCAGTCCATTCTTCTGTGGGTGATCCCTCTCCACCTCTTTGTCTCCTTCAAGGGGTCCTGGCTGGTTAGCGCCCAAGCCAATCTGTCAGAGTATGCCTCACTGGAGCCACAAAAAGGCCACGCCGTTTGCTTTTGTTATGAGAGGCTGGGAGAGGAGTGTGTATGTGTGTGTGAGAGAGGTGCGCAGGTGGGGGGGTATGGGCTGACTGTGACTGCTGCCATTCTACTTCAGCAACCCCTGGGCTTCCTGTGTGTGTGTGTGTGTGTGTGTGTGTGTGTGTGTGTGTGTGTGTGTGTGTGTGTGTGTGTGTGTGTGTGTGTGTGTGTGTGTGTGTGTGTGTGTGTGTGTGTGTGTGCGCTTCTGTGTGTGTGAGGGAAGCTGGTGGCGTAGTAGACGGTAATTGGCAGAACAAATCAAAATGTAGAGCTTATGGGAGACCAACTCTTTCAAGCCTGAAGGGGTCTAAAGTGAAAGACATAGAGTAAGAGAGAGGGAGGGAGGGGAGGGAAGGACGTTTTTTTTTTTTCTTCAAACACAAAAGAGTAGGAGCTGGCGTGGGAAATAGATTGGCTACAGTTTGGTGGCAAACATGAGAGTTCGAATGTGCCGGAACGTAATCAGGGGATATGCTCTTTAAAGGGACACAGGTTGCCCTGCGCCCATGAGCCGCCCTGGTGCTACTAAGCGTGAGGAGGTAACTTGCACCCCCCGAGTGCCACTCCGCGCGTGTGCAAGGCCAAAGCTCTAATTAGCACAGTGTGTTCAGTAACACGGGCCGAGGTTACACTTAACATCAGAGTGACGGCAATGAGACCACTGCCAGTACAATGGACAGTTGGTTGAGCGTTGATGTTTGATGGAGCGGTCATGGCAAAAAGTGACCGGGTGCCAAAAAGAGCCCGGGTTATGTAATATTGGCTTTCAAACGACTCTTGAGTGACAGTTGCTATACCAACTAGCATTACGTAACCCGGACACTACGTAACCCGGGCACTTTTTGGTCAGTCTCAAGAGTCGTTCGAAAGCCATCAGCTACTTGTTAGTCACTTATTGTGCCTAAAACTATTAAGTATTCTGTTTTAGCTACACCTGCCGGTATCCTGTACATCAACATTTGCAGTCAATACTACTTTTTGAATCGCTATATATTGTGGCTAAACAAATTTTTACCCGGTAAATAAAGTGTTCCATTTTAGCCGTTTACATCATCATTTGCATTTCAATTGAAATTGTTTAGAGTAGAAATTCGTTTTTATAAAAAGGAAAAAATATACTGATACACGGTGCTTGTTTATCTACCTTTTTAGCAACCCAGCCAGTTAATTTGCTAACATCTTAAATAATATACGGTATGGTGCTTGTTCATATACCTTTTAAGCAAGCTAGCCAGTTAATTTAATAACATCTTAAATACTATACGGTGCTTGTTCATCTATCTTTTTAGCAAGCCAGCCAGTTCATTTGCTAACATCTTAAATAATTTAAGATCTACCATTATTTGTTGATATAGGCCTATTTAGAAAAACTTGGGAGAGTTCATACTAGCTTGCTAGCTAAACACTAAGCAAGACAATGTGCCCCAGCTAACGGAGGAATTGCTAATCGCTAACGAGATGCTAGCGGCGAAACCGGTTGAAATGTAGGCTACTTACTTTGACACTATGACAAACTTGTGAGTCAACAACTTTCCTAACACAGTCAAACATCAAGCACATGGTTGTTTTGCTTGGTTTATTGCAGGTAAAATACAGGCAAGCTGGTCTCAGGTAGCGAAGTATAATGCGAGATGCTCTGGGGTAAATTGCGTTATTGAGGTTGTCTGACTTCCAAAAAGAGCCCGGGTGACGTAATGCTAACGTTGGTATAGCAACTGTCACTCAAGAGTCGTTCGAAAGCCAATATTACATCACCCGGGCTCTTTTTGGCACCCGGTCACTTTTTGCCATGACAGAGCCATTAAGCACGTCAGCTGCCTGTTGATGGCAGGTTAATGTCCCCTTAAGGCAGGGGTACTCAATAGGCGGACCGCGGTCCGGATCCGGACCCAGACGCAATCGAATTTGGACCGAAGCCAAAATCAAAATTCTAATTTAATCATGATCAAGCGAGGTTTCATTGGTGCGTGATTTCGCGCTGTATATTTTTTTCCTACTCGATGTGGTTTCTATCTTCCGTGTCCAATCCAGAGGTCCAATCAGGAGCTGTAATATAACAACATCACTATGACAACTCACTCACTTACTCAATGTTGGCCGCAAGCTCTGTGGGTCACGCAGGTTGTGTGTGTCAATGGCAACAATGCCGGCAGATAGATATGTGAACAGTATTTTTTTCTCAGCAAACGAAAATCATGGCGTCCTTTAAACCCGACAAAAAGAGAAAAGTTGATTCCAAAAATCGCGAATTTAAGACAGAGTGGACTGACAAGTATGCATTTGTGCTGCCTGTGGGGAGCACAAAACCGATGTGTTTAATCTGTAACGAGACGGTTGCCCTTGTCGAAAGTGGTAACGTGAAACGTCACTATGAAACAAAGCATGCACACTTCGAACAAAAATACTCTGAGGTAAGGGGCAGAAAAATAAACCATCTGCAATCATACCAAGCAACATGCAGTGTAATAGCCACACAACAAGAGCGTGCATACCTCAACATACATCAGAATCAGAATCATGTTTATTGGCCAAGTACATTTTCATATACAAGGATTTTTTTCTGGCTTTAGTTGCTCTCAATGTACTTAAACTGAAAATATGCAGTATAACACAACAGTTTAGGATAGAGATACTGTTGTGAGTCTGCCTTTTCAACCATGAATATGGTGAAAAACAAATACAGGAGCACACCCAATGAACACTTACATCTGTGCCTCTGCCTGGCCGTCACACCTTTTATGCCCAAGTTTAAACCACAAAAAAGTGTCACCTTTCACACAAATAAGGCCAGACCACATAACCTTTTGTGCATACGGTAGTTTGAACGTTTTTGTTGGAGTTATGTTTTTGGATTTTGACCGTCACTGTTCCGGACCCTGGACTGAATGGAAATTTGGCGAGTGGACCTTTTGGGTTTCTAATTGAGTACCCCTGCCTTAAGGTATCACACCAGCAGCTCCTCGACCTTGAGGTAGAACCTTAACTGATACGCATTAAATACTGAGGGAGAATTAGAGGTGCTTGGGATTCAGATTATTATAATGTAATGTAGTGTAATGAATGTAATGTGATGTTATAAAGAAGCTGTTTCAAAATGTAAGAGCAATGCTAATATGCCGTGTAATATTTAAGTTTAACTACACTTAAACACACACACATGCCTGGGACTTAAGTTCCAAACACACACTACACTACTTGGTAGCAGTGAGAGTGTGAAAGATGGAGGGATTGAAGTAGAGAGGAAAAGAGAGGAGTAAAAAGACAGAGAGAGAGAGCGAGAGCCCGAGTCCTGAGAGATGAGAGGTGAGGCCTTCTGCGCTCGCTCCATATTAAACGTGAAGTGTCAAAAAAGAGGAAGAAGGGAAGGAGGGAAATGAAAGGCCTCCAACTACAAAGTGCCGCTCAGCCTCCGAGGGCGACGTCTGTCTTCCTTTTCATCCCTCTATCCCAGGAGGAGACCAGAAACAAAGGGAAATTAGAGGAGGAGAGAGAGGAAGCTGTCATTTCCACCTTCCATCTGATGGGCTCCTGGTGTGTGTGTGTGTGTGTGTGTGTGTGTGTGTGTGTGTGTGTGTGTGTGTGTGTGTGTGTGTGTGTGTGTGTGTGTCTGTGTGTCTGTGTGTGTGTGTGTGCTTCTGTGTGTCTGTGTGTGTGTGTGTGTGTGTGTGTGTGTGTGTGTGTGTGTGTGAGGGAGAAAAAAACATGTTTGTGTGTGTGTGTGTATATATAAGACTGTGATAGAGAGCGGAGAGAAAGACACACTGATAGAGAGAGAAAAAAAGACAAACTGAAACTTGAGTGAATGAGTGGGTGACAGAGGGAAAGACAGAGCAAGTGTGTGAGAGAATCACACACACACACACACACACACACACATACACACACACACACACACAGAGACAGAGTGAGATGAAGTGTAATAGCAAGAGAGTGGAGTGCAGAGGAGCTTTGTCAGGTATGATGGTTATCCAGCAGAGCGGTTCTTCCATCTCCTGTAATCTTCTGATTAATTGACTGACAGGTGCCCAAGTATCTGAGAGCTGACTGACAGGCTGATTAAACCGTTGGCATGGGAACAGAGCAGCGGTAATGACGCATTTGTTTACATACTGGGCCATTTCCTGACGCACATGCTTGTGTTTATTTGAGATGCCACACACAATTGCCATCCATTTGTACACTATTTTACTAATTCATTTATTCCACTTTAGGTTTCACCTCTGCATTTGAACAACGTTATGGGAAAGCATCTAGACAGCCCAGTCTTTAGAGTGCAGAGCAGGTTATTGACTTCAGGTTTTTCCACCTGAAAACTTTTCCATCTGCCCGTCGCCTCGCTACCTGCTAGAGCTCTCTGTGCAGCGTGTGGCATGGGTTGCCACGGCAATGACGGGTGGCAGCGGCCATTTGATGGCATTCTCCCGACTGGGTTACGCGAATGCTCACTCCTGACTCACTGATGTAAGGAGACAGGGAAGGGATGCGGCCTCACACACACATGCACACACACTCTCTCTCTCTCTCACTCTCTCACACACACACACACACACACACACACACACACACACACACGCACACACAGTCACGCACACACACTCTCACAACAAATGCATGTACGGAAATACACACAAACACGGATACATACACACACAGATCACATACACACAAACATAAATACACACAAAAACACGCACACTGCACAAGTACACACTCATATATTCACACAAACACCAAAAACACACAATATTACTATATGAATGAGCCCCCCCCCAACCCTCTCTCTCTCTCTGTCTCTCTGTTCCTTTGTCTCTCTATCTCGCGCTTACTCTTCCCTTCTCTCTGTCTCTCATTCTGAATGCAACCTTTTCCAAGCACCATGTAAACAGAAGTAACTGCACTCCCACAGCATAGAATCCTTCATTAAAAAAGCATCAACAGGCCTCGTGCATAGCTAGTGACTGGAAAACATACAATGTAATAGACGCTGGAAGCGGACGCTGTTCGTCGAACATGGAGATGACCTGAATTATACATGCGGCGGCTGAGACTTAATTATTTACATCAAACAAAAACACAAAAGAAAGAAAAACACAAGGATGAAACGCACAAACGGGGAAGATGAGCGGACATTTTATCCAGAGCCCCGGGAAGCAAACATGTTTTCTCTCTTCAAATAGAAAATAGAAATTCTCATCCTACTCTTGTTATTCTCTGTTTTTGTTTCGCTGTAGATCAGCTGGGGATGTGTGGGCAAATGTCTGTATGCATGTTTGTGTGTGAGCTTGTATCTGTGTGTGTGTGTGTGTTATTGTGTGTGTGGGTGTGTGTGGATGAAGAGAAGGAGGATCCAGCCTTCTGTCGTGGGTGTGTGCGAGTTTTCTTGCTCCATTAAAATCGAGGTATTCGGGTGGCCGGGGTCAACTTGTGAACTCACAAGTGGTTAACTAAGCTTTCTTGTGTTTATCATTGACAAGGGGTGTGTGTGTGTGTGGTGTGTGTCTGCAGGGGGGTGTATGCACACCCATAAGTGTGTGTGTGAGTGTAAGTGTTTGTGTTGCACTTTGCTGAGAAAATCATTTACAGTGAGATGGAAGTGTATGTATGTAGTTTGACAGTTCTTTTTTTAAAAATCACTTGTTGTGTATGCAATGGCCAGAGAGAAAGGACAGCTAGTTTTGGGGGAGGTGTAATCTTTAGAGGGGTGTGTGGGGGATGGGGGTAGCAGGAGTTTCTCTCTCTCACACACACACTCTCTTTCTCTCTCTCTCTCCCTCTCTCTCTCTCTCTCTCTCTCTGTGAAGGTTCATTGGAGCGTGGACAACAAAAGCATGACTTGTTAAAAAAGTTAAAGTGTTTGCCGCGCACTAGAGCACACGCTCACTGCAACGTCTCCCCCACGGGGACTGAAGAGTTGATTAAAATAGGCATGGCTCCTCTCCTGTCCCAAGGGCCGTACAACCGCACTGTGGAACTAAAGCTCGTCTTCAGACTTTTTTTGCAGACCCGAAAGTGAGCGGAATTCTGTCTAGACTCGATTGTTCTGTCTACACCGGGTCTTTAAGGAACCACGCTCTGTTCCCAACCCTTACACCTCAAACACCCCACGGCACACCCCACCTCAAACACCCCACGGCACACACTCATGTAGACACACACACTGGCTTTATTCCGTTACTGCCCCTGAGATCATGTTAGGCGTTTCTGTGATTATTCTTTAGAGAGACAGTTGGTACTCACTGTGTGCATGTGTGCAAGTTATTGTGTGAATGTTTGAAAGGGAGAGAGGCAGAAAGAGAGAATTTGCCGTAAAAATGGCAAAATCTGAAAAGAGTTACCATTAGGTTTATGTTTCACAAGACAACAGAACAGGAGAAAGAAAGAAAAAGAAGAGAAACAAAGAAAGGAAGAAGGAAAGAAAGAAAGAAATACATTCTGCCACCTGTTTCTCCCGCTGGTTTAATGAAAGGGTTGCTAGTGCAGATTACACACATAAACACATGCACAAACATACACATACACACACAAATTACACACACACACACACACACACACACACACACACACACACACACACACAGGCGCTCACACACGCGCCAAACAATCAACCCCTCTGTACTCCAAAGCGTTGCCCCGGCTACAAAAGACTGCGTCCCATAGTCCGGAAACTTCTAGGAGTCGTTGCTATTAATTATGTCTCCGAGGGTGAGGGTGAGTGCGTGTGTGTGTGTGTGTGTGTGTGTGTGTGTGTGTGTGTGTGTGTGTGTGTGTGTGTGTATGCGCGAGACAGAGAGAGAGAGAGAGAGAGAGAGTGTGTGTGTTGGTGTTCATGTGCAAAGTCAGCCCAGTACATGCACAAGAAGTCAGAGAACTACTGAACTCCAATTAGACAGCACCAGGGCTACACTCAGTGGAGTCTGTACACACTGTGAGAGAGAACGCACATCCTCCGCAGCGCAGGAAAAAACACACTTTATCATGACTCATTAGAAGATGATTAAGATTCATTTGATCATGATTAGTAGGGAGTTAAATAAGGCAGACTTTGCTGATGGTTGTCCGGGAGCACAATTTTTTTCCCCCTCCCCTGTCTGAGGTGATGGAGGATAATATGATTAATTCAATTTGCCACATTTAAGTCTGATGCAATTAAACAGAGCTGTCACTGAACTGGTATGGGGGGAGAATTACAAAACAAAAAAACTGATTGCTGGTAAACAGATTTAGAAGAAGACTATGTGGATCCAGGCCCGTGTAAATGGTGTTGTGTGTGTGTGTGTGTGTGTGTATGAATGTGTGCATGTGTGTGTGTTTGCATTGTACTACGGGTGAACAAATCCTCATTTTTATAGTTAAACCACTGGGCAAATGAATGCTGCATTTTGGTTGCCCAGAGCAGAGATGTGGTTTACCACAGTACTAGATATATACGTAGATAATAAATGTACCTTCTTATATCAAAATAATGTCTATAATGCTTGAACCTCAATTTTGCGCTTTAACCTATTTCCCATATTTTAGATACTCTGACTTAGTGTATTAAAAGAACACACAAGTTTTCACATAAATGTAGGCATTCCTGTTTTAATATATCACACAACCATGACATGTTTCACTTCCATTTTTGTTTCTCTTGCTTTTTTCTTATGTAGACAGATGAACGGAAGTACATATTCACTTAGATTTCATTCGATAGCATTGCTTAAATGAGCCCACATGAAGATTACAAAAAAGATACATTAGCTAACATTACAATAGCCTAAAATGAGTTTGCAGTTCAGTAGGTCTTATGGTAGGTAGGCATTATGTTTCAATAATAATAATAATTGAGTGAATTCTACACATTAAATTATAGTATTTCTCACCATTCGATCATGGAGATCAGCTATGTATCTTCTGGTGTTTGGGCAGAAGGGAAACAATGTGCCTAAATGTTTTTGTTGTTATTGTTTCTGTTGTTGTTGGTTTTATCTACCAGTAGTCTAGCTAAGGAAACAGTGATGGAGAGGAGGCAAACTCTGTAGCAGGCGTGTTCCCTGAGTGGAGAGGCATCTCCTGGTAGAGTCTGTAGCAGGCGTGTTCCCTGAGTGGAGAGGCATCTCCTGGTAGAGTCATGAAATAAAAATGATGCAGTAGCACCGGCTGCTCAGAGGAGA